>NC_090271.1:77737500-78048684 GCF_040414725.1 Anabrus simplex | reverse complement strand
CATGACACCCTTAAGTGATAGGTAATCCCGATGCTAAATGTGCATCACCCCAAACAGCTGTTCGGAAGGAACCAACAACAACAGGATCCGAGAGGATCTTACGTTATGTCGTTCTAAAGGAACAAAACTGCGAAATGCAGGAAACAATTACTAATCATGCATTTAGAAGAAATGCCAAACACTGAAGATAATTAAAAAGTGGAAAGTCACTTGAAAAGTATTATTATCGAACCGATTTTCAGGTTAGAAATGGGTTTGTTATGCTTAATAAAATTACCAGTCCACGCTAAAATTTACTACACTTTAAGGAATTCTTTCCCTTGGAAAACAATGCTACCAGTACAGATCTCTCTATTTATTGTCTGCTCCAACACACTACTTGTAAAGTGATTACTTACTTACTTTAACTATGAATAAAAATGAAAGTACGACAAGATTGAAAATAAAATAGAATACTGGCTGACGAATCTAAACCGCATTCGCAACTCAAGTCTCACACTAATACACTGAGTGTCAATATGCACACTATCAAACGAGAACGGACGTCAAAACGAGAAAACAATAAAGTCCGTAAATTAAATTAACATCTCGAAGTCATTAACGCTTAACACGCACGGAGAATCACAGTAAAAAAATATTTAATCTATATCGAGCCGATATCCAACACTTGGACAACCCTCACTCGTCAACAGCTGTCCCGTTATCTCAATGGAGAGCTACGCATTGACCCTCTTCATAAATCATATCGCACTGTAACTGCTACCTTCCTCCAGGCCGCTTCAACAAAAAAAAAAAAAAAAACGAAACATCTAAACTGAGACTTGAGTGTGTACAGCTACCATCCCAGACCTATCGTCGGGCTCACTTGAAATCTGTACACCCTAACATTAATCATTATGTACATGATGCCTTCCAAATTCTATCGTCGGGCGTGACCTAGGACGTCTCATCATCAGTGACTCCAAGAATAACATGTGACGTCCTAAATCTATCGTCGGGCGTCAAAGTGGGTTGTACTACGCCTCCCTTAACATATCAGGCGAACTAGCAATTTCAAACACCTCCGACATTTAATACTAAATCTGGTCAGACAAAATACGCACGACGGAACCACGTCTCTTACTATCAAATGAACGCAAGTCGAAAAACACAGTAAGTCTCTACCTCATTATAATATGTGAACTCAAAAATAAATATACGTGACGAACGATTCTCCACCTCGAACACAATCTCAGCCTGTGCACTGAAGTGTTAGGGAAGCAAATGAAAATTCCCAACACACATTTACCATTTAGTGGATGCCTTCAAAATAATAATCATCACTACCGCATTCGAAATTCTCAAATCGTCTATCATCAATTCCAACTATTTTTATCTATGACCTATCCAGTGAACTAATTCAATACAACACCAACCGTGTGTCCAAAGTGCTCTTTCATCCTTGAGGTCGCTCATTATCTTACTATCCATACGGGCTTTACGTAACAAAAATTACTGGATGTTTACTACCAAGACTTTAACCTTTTACTAGAGTCGTTTTCACTTGGGATCTTTCTATAAATTTACGGTGCTTCACACCATAGTTGTCTCAAATTCGGATTGATTGCGGGAAACAATACAGCCTGCCTCAACACAGCCTGTTTCCTAAATACTTCCTCTTCAAAAATATAGCTTGTCTCAAACTCCTTCTCCTCGCTTTATTCCAGCGGTATCACTTCTCTCTCATCTCCACATACCTATAAATTCGTCGCTCTCAATCCCTTTTCCTTCAAGACCCTTTTTCATACTTCGATCCCCTGGTGAAAACGACAACCATTATTAAACACATCTCTTACTTTACTATTATTACGACTTTCGAACCTCGAGAGTCCAAGAGCACCCAGCGACTTTTCGTATCATTGATATACACGATGTCTCAAAATTTCCTTCCCATTAATGACTGTGACTCTAACAAATTTCACCGAAATTATCTAAATATGCCTGCGATCCTTGTAAAAATATACTGGTTAGATGCACTTTAACATAGAAAAATTTCCTCATCCCGCGGTAGACATTATTATTATTATTATTATTATTATTATTATTATTATTATTATTATTATTATCGACCAACATTTCTGAATTCAACCAACATCTGAGATTAAGATATTCGCCACGACTAATTTACACTTACAACGTTCCAAAAATCCACGCTTTGGATGATATCTCATCGAACATTTAACACCAAAATTTTAAGCGTCGCATTTTACCGTTCTTGACATGAACTTTACACACTGAAATTTTCACACGCTGACCAAAAATTACAACACCTTTCGCCTGATAATTACGAATATCAACCCGACAATCATCTGGAAAATTTGTTGGGACAGAACAATAACTAACTAACTACAACATAATATAAAATAGACAGACCTGCACAATGGTGACATTCCCAGCATTCTGGTTACATCCTCACCAGCTGACCTCGGGCTTAGCCGCTCATTTTCACAGATAACATTTTCATTTCCAAAATCTCACTCATACAAACACTACCCTTCACACACACGATATTAAAATTACCACATAAATCAAGCACTTTCTCTGTAATTTGTACCACGAACTTCCCTCGTCCTGCAGTCGACTACAACTGTCTGATGCGTTCCCAGAGCTGTTTCTCTCCGTTGCTTCAATAAAAACAGGTGTTCAGCAGATAAAGGGAGCAGAACTACTCTGAATAGCTTCCCCCGAAAACCTCTTCACTTTCAAGCGTACATGAGATTATATAAATAAAACTTGCTGTGTATATTTCAACCAGCCTACACCTTCCTAATTCGTCAGCAAACGTTCAGAACCTTTCCAATCACTTTTTCTTCTTAACCAAGTATATGGACCTTAGCCACGGACATGTATTTAATTATTTGTCGGTCAATCTGGCGCGAATTTCCAATGACGACGGGCACAAGCTCCCGCGGCTTCAAGTTCCAGATCGACACTGAAAAATCCACGGTGGGGGGTTTCTTTTATAATCTCAGGAGGGACGCTATCCCCTCTATGAGGCTTGATTGTGAAATCTGCCAATTTTGCGTCTAATAGACCAATTTTGATGAGACTTGTCCCAGAACTCCGGACAGACTTGCACTTATGTTAGATGTTAATTTTATAATTTTTCTACACTCACAATCGGGGAAATAAATTATTTCTGCCCGTGCGTTTCGCGCGTTTTCTTCCTCCCCTGACCTTGGCACGTGTAGCTGGTTCGCTGATCTCACGCTAACATGTACTTAGCCTTAACTGCATTTAAGTTTTTCCCTGGGGCTCTGTCTTCACGTAGGGTGTACGAATAATTTTTCTTATTTATTTCTATATTTACTATATTGCCAAAATCCCTCGTTGTGCAGAATTCCATGAATTTAAAGAATTGTCGGGCACTCAAGTTCCACCGAGGTGTCCCGGCAATTCACGAGCTTGCCGTGAGTGAGAACCTTCCCACGCGACATCGGGGCTCTTAGGAGCGCAACATGGCTGCCTTCAAACATAAAAGTACTTTCTTAATACCAGATAAATATTGGAGAAAAAAAATATTTTTCTCACCGTAGAATTATGGGTTCAATACCATACTATCAACCGTAACAAAAACACGCAATAGTAATTACATCGCTCCATATAGGGTTGGCGTCAGGAACGGCACCCGGCCGTAAAACAGGTTCCAATCCACTTGTGCGACACAGTTCGCACCCACGATCCCATAGGTGTGGGGAAATGGGTAGAAGAAGAAGAAGAAATAGGAGGGTACTGATAAAATGAAAATCCACAACTTGTTTCTTGTCATTCGACTGGATCAGGAATGGAATGAATTAAGGCCGCTATCTAGCGGCGAAGACATAAATTGTGCCGGCTGATGAAGCCTGTGCTACTCCTCTGGGGCGATGACTAATGACTGACAGATGTAACGGAAACGCACCGTCTTCCCTCTACCCGTTAAAAACCCACGACACACATGTTCAAATCTACCGCACTGTCGCCGCCACTGACTAGAGTACGTACGTCAGTGAACGATCACGTGATGTCTCATACCCCTACAGGTCTGTTGACATTCCATGCAATTCAGTTAAGTGTGTCATCCGCACGGAGACCTGCTGGTATACTTGGGAATTTCGTCCATACTACTGTAAAGTACAGCCGTAATTCTTTACTACGTACACAGCAGTAAGCTGTACGTACAGTAGTTCATCTGCACCAAAGATTTCGGCAATAGTGGATAGGTCGTGGTGGCTCGATTACTTGGCCCGCACGTTCACCTGACTTGACACCGCTGGACTACTACCTGTGAGATCACATGAAAACTGCTGCGGCGGATGTTGGAGGACCAGGGATTGGTGATCGTGTGTACGAGAACATGATATGTAGTTACCGTGTCTGTGTTGACGTCGGTGGTAATTGCATCGAGCCCCACCTGTAATAGGACTCAGACGACAAGCAACAGGAGTCGGACAGAGCGTCGAAAGTGAGGGGGAGCTGTGAACGTGTGCTGTGGTGGTTTTCGTGCAGATAGCGGGAAGACGGTAAGTTTCCGGACACAAGTTCCTATGATAAATTTAACCGTCTCGGTCCCCATTGCAAGCCCTCTAATTCTGTAACGGAAATTTAGAAACACTCTGTATAACTATGTTGACGTCTAGGGTGCGTTGCTGTGAGCTTGAACCCGGGAGATAGTTTGCTCGAACTCTACTATCGGCAGCCCTGAAGATAGTTTTCCGTGGTTTCCCATTTTCACACAAGGTAATGTGACCGTTCACAACGTCACCTATGGTATGTCATGATATCCAGGAGATGAAATATGCCGTTTTCCGCGTCATTCTACGATAAAAACTGCCCAAGTCAGAATTTTTCTGCCCGCTCCAGGACTCGAGTTGCAATATCCAGAGTCGCGCGACCCAGCTCTAGTTGCTGGTAATTAGCAGCAAGGCGGTGCAAGAGCGCTTATACTCGAAACTCTCTCACTCCCACCGCGAGCGAGATGAAACCATACGCGTTATCACGTGACAAAGAATCTAGGTCACTAACTGAGCCCAGAGAGTAGGTCCAACGTGAAAACTAACATTATACCATGTTTTCCTCGCTCATCCACCACTACCAACTTATCGCGTTCAGCTGTTTTATTTCTGTTAATTTTCATAAATCGCAAAATACCCACTGGATAATTAAGCGCAAACATTCATTTGAATCAGGGAATTTTACGCATAATTATGAGACCGAGAAGTGCTCTACTTAACTGACAGAGAGATAACTGCGCTGTAAACAAGGGCGCGTCTTAATGACTAACAGATGTTGGACTCTAGCCGTGCCAGGGAACACAAGGAATCCCCTGTGCTCGTCATCATTCACCGCCAAAAGCTAAAGGACGCTTTTAAGATTGCTTCAGAACCTACGAAGTTATTTTAATAACAGTCACTCAGTGGAGATGGGAATACAAGAGCTACATTTTGATATCCTGCTCGTTACTGTACGTTGCGTATTAACGGACCAATGTGTGAGAAAGGATTGCATGTTTTCCCCCACCCTCAGCATTCGGGTCTCTAGCGTAGCGCGCCTATATATTCATGAGCTGAGAAGGAGACACCAACCAGTGCGTTCTTATTGTAAGGCCAGTACGGTAGTATTCCGTCGTGGCTTGTGAGTGAGTCGTTTGTGAAGAAATAATCTTGTAATTTGAGTAGTGTAATACAGTGGTTCATTAAATTCTGTGAGTATGTGGAAATAATCACCCTCTGAGTGAGATGTTAGCGTGTACAGTGTGCCGCAAATTAATAAATAGGAACGGTACGAAACCGTAATAACTGATGCCCGTGTGTAAAAAAAAAGGTCGTACATCAAGCCTCCTATGTGTCTAAGTTAATACGGCTCAGTTAACATATATAGTGACGTACTTAGCGAAGTGGGTGGAGCGTACGTGCTTGATATCAATATGAATTACCAAGAAAGTCAGTGAACAGCTCAGTTAGACCTAATTGAGGACAGCGCCACGTTAAAATAACCCGCAGTACAGTGAGAGCTCGACTTACGGCTAAGTGCATTAGAACAGGCCTGAACAAGTGTCATGAATACGAGAATGCTAATACATTAGTGGCCTAACCACTGTCGTTTCTAGGGAAACTAGTGAAATTTCTGGGCCTATAATCGCTGCCTACAAGAATAATAGATAAATGAGAAGGGATTAATGTCGGGCTTCTGGGACATTACCGACATTAGGTTGGAATGCTCGTGCTATTGAGCAAATCCAACCATATGTTCAAATTGTGGTGTGTGATAAACTAACGTATTCACTTGAGATAATTTCCCCTCATTTACATGTCTACGTGAACGCCGGAGTGAACGTCGACGCCCATCTGAATGCCAGAATTTTGCCTGCATATTAGAGAGAACCAGACGCATAGCTGTCTTCGCCTGGTGTAGCAGAGAACGTCGAGAACGTCATACCAGATCAAGCCGTCATGTTCGTGACCTGCCAGGAAGTCATCATGGGTTTTCACATCACCGATGACGTGATGCAAGCAGTCTAAAATCCATGGAGTGCCTCCCTGTAAAGCTGTGAACGTGGTATCCTGAAGGCTGAGTACATTTCCAATTATTTATATCTTTGAAGGTCGTGTCCCATTGTAAATATGTAAATTTTTCACTTAGATGTAACGTAGATTGCAAGCACGCCATTTCAGAGGGATAATAATTATAATTTCATTTTTATCTGGGTTTTTATAGAATACTTTCTTCATGGTTTGGGAACGACCATATTTCACTACCATTTTTTTTTACAAGGGTTTGATAATGCATGACGTAAGTTTAAGGACCTCAGATTAATTATGTGTGAAGTACTGTCAAGTAAAGGGGCTTAAATAATTCTACGTAAACGACTCCAGTTATCATCTTTCTACAGCCAATAGGAGTCCTCAAAGATATCTCAGTAACTGATTTTTTTTGTACTTCACAAGCTCTTAGGAAATCCTCCTTACTAGAAATTAAAACTGCTGGAACAACGAATGGAGCATGAGATTGGGGTATATATCTTACATCGCTAATTAGTTCGCGAATACGCAAGTTAACTTGAACTCTGATGGCAGGAGATCATCAATAAATCTGCATCGTAGTCAATGTACCGAGAGGAGAAATGAAATGGGTGAACAGGCGGTAGCCATAAGATATAGTGTGAAATGAGAATGTTAAGTTCCCTCGGAACTCTTTAGTAATGTACACGAAGTGGATCTCGTGATGTGAACATGTTGATTAGGCCTGATATAGGGCCGTGATTTATGTGATGCCATTTGTGGCTAGTATTGAAAGAAGTGAATAGATTATTTGCCGTGGAGCCATTGCCCGAGAAGGCTAGTAGACCGCTCGTTGGAAGGGTGTCACGGATAGCTCCCAGCTGGAGTTTTATGAGCCCCTTTAAACGGGGGAGTGAAGGCGTTTTTCTTCAGTGAAATAGAACAGAGACAAGTAGTGAGTTTCTTTCCTTTTCGGTACAAAGATTACGCGTGTTAATTTAAAAAGAGCCAACGTCGCAGAGATTCCAAATGAGCATTAAATGAAGGACCCCTCCAATTTATTTCTTTAATTATCCACAGCGTATAGGGAATTCCAGGTCAGATATACCCCGTCTCAGAAGGTCCTGAGTTCATCGCAGGAGACAGTAAGGCCTCCTGTCACAAGCGGCAGGTGAAATAAGACCACCTGCGGCCCATCGTGTGTATGTGAAATGTATATATTCTTGTCCATTGGTTGCAGGTAGTGCTATAATACTTTGTTTATGATGTCTGGTATTGAAGTCGCTAAATGCTTGTCCATAGGTAACATCGTTGTGTAAATAATGTCCTGATATATGTGTTGATAAAAATCCTAATGAAATGGGCGTGTTTGTCATACTGCATATTTGGCAACGTATAACTTAAAGTACAGTTGTAACGCGACTTTCAAGGGATTGGGAGTGTAAATTGCCTATTTCAGTTCATACGATACTAGCAAACTTATATCATAATTTGATGCAAGTTGAATATATTAATTTTCGACAAACAAACAGAATTACAGCTGGGTATGCCTATGTTGAATAGATGTGTGTGTAAAGTGATTAGTGTAAGTGTAAAGTGAAATAATTAGAGAGAAAACGCCTCTCTAAGTCTGAGGTACCGGTAGTGTAATAGTTCGAGAGGGAGCGCCTTCTTAATTTTGAATATTTAAACGTATAATGAAGTGTAGAAAAGACTACCGAACATTTAAACGTTAAGATCACCCAAGTTAATATATGTAAAGTGTTTCTACGGCATACCCATGTAAATAATGTGTTTCACTAGTATAAGTAAAAATTTATTATACAAGATATTGTCTTTCTTCTCATTAGTAATGAAATGGTATTCCTCTCATAATTAACTTTTCCCCCTACTATAGAGATTATTACTAAAGGACTTACCGCCCCATCGGACAGTCCACAGACCCGAAAATGCGATACCGACTCGGCTAGCGAATTATTCTAGTAGGGGAGGGTGAGGCTTCGACAAACCGGGCTGAGTTCGAAGCTCACCGATGGTGCTCTATTCTAACGTCATATTTATGAACAATGGTAACTGGTTCATGTACTGATGCCTTGGAAAGGTTACAGTAAATGCTGGGGCTGTACCTTAATTAAGGCCACGACCGCTTGGCAGGCTTTTCGTACCTCATCGTCGCCATAAGACCTAGTTCTGTTGGTGCGACGTAAAACAAATTGTAAGAAAAGAGGCATTTTCACTGTACCGGCTATGATAACAGATATCAATGAATTTGCATTTTTGTTGCTAAGTCCATATCAAAGTCCAAGCCACGAGAGCATGAGAAAACAGAATTTAATAAAAATCAGTATATAGAGTCGGGAATAAGAATCTTCAGTCGAAGCTATAAACAATTTTATTCGCACTGGATGAAATGGTAGTTTAGGGGAAGGCGCCTAAAATGTAATTCTTAAATGCCTATGTTATCGGTCCTATCGAAAAGTACTACATAACAAAATTCATAGAGAATACAATTTCCGATCATTTACATTTTATAGGCCTACAGTTTTACCGTACTGTTACAAGAGTGGTATTTGACAGTCAGAAGAAAATTAAATGTGAAGGCTTACAATATCGAAAGTTCATAAAATTGATCAACAATAACATTACGTTGACTATTGTTTGTTGAAATGTTCTTTGTCTCCTATGCTGCCACTCATCTCCGATAGATGAGATTACCGCTGCATACCGAGTATAACAGCCTGCCTTTACATTGGCGGGAAATTGCAAGGGGAGTTAGATAACTATCTTCTGCAGCATACTATTCCTCTGGTTCATACATTTTCTGATACTGCTGGTACGTAACACGCAGGTTCATCATAGTATTCCAGTTATTCGATCCCTAATCTGACGCGCTGATTGGATTGATCAGTGCGCACAATTAACGGAATAATGACAGAGGCTCACTTATGACTGGTCTAGAATTATAAGTTCGGCCTATTCCAAATTATAGCACCACAATTGACTAAATAACTCAAAATTCAACCCTAAATTGAACAGTTTCTTAAGAAAAGCTTCTTTCTCTTCACTTTCATTAAATTCTACATTCATTTTATTCCGAATTAGCAGCCAAGAAGGACTTCCTCCTCTGGCTTGGAGGAAAAATTTGCCTTCAAGTCGGATAGATTTTCCCCCGCCCGTGTAGTGAATTGAGATTTTCCAACTCATCGGGTACTGCTAGGAAACAGAAAGTAAAAGGACATACGTAAATGAATTATTATTATTATTATTATTATTATTATTATTATTATTATTATTATTATTATTATTATTATTATTATTATTATTATTATTATTATTATTATATTTGTTCGGGGCGTCGACCTATAGAGATCTTTTGCCCCTACTTGCACCATGTGATATGAAACTGCGTGTAATTGGAATTGCGGAAATGTAGAGAGTTGAATGTGAGGAAAGGAGCGCTAAGGACGGCACAAACACCTAGTCCCCAGGCCAGGGATATTAATCATTTACAATTAAAAACCCCTGACCCGGCCGGGAATCAAACCCGGGGCCGCCGCGTGACAGGCGAATGCGTTGTCCCCTACACCGCGCGGCCGGAGAATATTATTATTATTATTATTATTATTATTATTATTATTATTATTATTATTATTATTATTATTATTATTAATCGAATTCAAAAAGTATTGATTTTACGACCCACAGATTACGATTTTTGGGGAAGGCAAGGTGCCAGAATTTTGTCTCGAAAATTTGGTTTTGCAGATACAGATAAAAGGATGGCGTATTTGAGTACCTGCCCAGAAATAACCGCCAAACTGAGCTGGGATCGACCCCCCCCCCCTTTCCCTCACCAGCAACTAGAGCTCGAAAGGCCAGGGATGTACCGTCTGGACTTCTCAGCCTGGCTATATAAATCAATGTGCCTTTCACTAAGTCAGTAATGCATCCAAAGTTTCAGAACTTTCAGGCACAATTCGTGTCGTCGTAACGAATAAGAACGCATCTGAATCAGATGAACGCAGGAACACTTGAGCGCATAGGAATGCAAAATGCCGCTTGAGGGAGGGGAATATTATTTTCTCGGTTTCAATCTTTGTGAGAGGGTGACCATCCCAGACCTTGCTGGAATAAATCCATCGCTTATATCATCTTTCCGTGGTGTACTCTGGAAACGGTGAAGACAAGTGACCACCGAGATTGTTTAAATAATGAAATAACTACAAGTAAAATGTATATTGACAAAATATACTCTACTATAAAGAAATATTTCGGCTAAAATTCGTCTGCACCTTACTTACTGTCCCTGAATTAGTTTTATTTCGTTATACGCTCCACTTTAGAGATGCATGTAGCCTGTACTATAACTGTACTTCTATGTGTATCTCTACCTAAATGGTGCTGATACAGTACTTGTGTGTGTGTCTATACCTGACCGAGGGGATGAATGGGGAGGATGCTGGGGTGTGAGTGACCAGATATACCAGGCAACACGTTTTCACTCGTACTCTGGCCCGTGCTTCCAAATGCTGATACTTCTGCCTTATGCTCAAGTGCTTCACAAGCATATTAAATGTAATTATAGTCCAGTTATGAGGCTTCCTTCAACCAATCCTTTTTCTGCTCATGAGCTGATAGTATTCACTGATACAAAATTACTAAGGATGCTTACACGTGTTGTACGGTACAGTGACGGTAGCTTATTTCTTGCTAGTAATTAATAACTGGCGTTCTCTGCTCAATACTGAAGTTTAATTACCTTCGCTATCTCTTGTCCATTCGATGTCGCTCATCCCCCTGGAGACTTCAGGATAATTTAAATTGGAACTCGACACAGTGTTATGCCCGGATGTTCTTGGGTTTATAGCCTCATACGTATTCCAAGATTTCGGATTCAGACATTCGAGGGGAACTCGGGTTCGTAACGTACAGAAAGGTGAATTATTCCGGCACTCTATATCATATTCTTCTTCGTCTTCTTTTCCTGCCGCTTTTCCCACACCTGTGGGGTCGCGGGTGCGAACTGCGTCGCACATGTGGATTTGGCCCTGTTTTACGGCCGGATGCCCTTACTGACGCCAACCCTCTATGGAGGGATGTAAGCACTATTGCGTGTTTCTGTGGTGGTTGGTAGTGTAGTATGTTGTGTGAATATGATGAGGAGAGTGTTGGGACGGACATATACACCCAGTCCCCGAGCCAGAAGAATTAATCAGAAGAGATTAAAATCCCCGACCCGGCCGGGAATCGAACCCGTGACCCTCTGAACCGAAGGCCAGTACGCTGACAATTCAGCCAACGAGTCGGACGGCACTCTGTATCATATGGCAAGCAATAATGACACATTTTCTTCAATAAAATTAATACATTCAGCAATAGATTTCCCAGAGGAGTTCTGATTTCTCTGTCACCTGGTAATGTAAAATGGGATGTTTAAAGGCATACGCAAGGAAACCTAGATGACGTCAAGTCAAAATGTATGGTCGCTCAAAAATAGAATTAGAGCTTAGAATGGGTCTTTTATCGGACTTAATATTAATTATCATAAAGGTTAATTGACCTCACATGTAGACAAAAAACCCGTGGATGCTATCAAAAAGGTTCAACTGTTTATTTGAAATGTGTACCTAATAATAATAATAACAGTCCGCCTCTGTGATGTAGTGGTTAGTGTGATTAGCTGCCACCCCCGGAGGCCGGGATTCGATTCCCGCCTCTGTCACGAAATTTGAAAAGTGGTACGACGGCTGGAGCGGGGTGAACTCAGCCTCGGGAGGTCAACTGCGTAGAGGAGGTTAGCTTCCCTCCTCAGCCACACTCGAAGTAATTTTCGGTGGTTTCCCATTTCTCCTCGAGGCAAATGCCGGGATGGTACCTAAATTAAGACCACGGCCGCTTCCTTCCCTCTTCCTTGTCTATCCCTTCCAATCTTCCCATCCCCCTACAAGGCACCTGTTCAGCAGAGCAAGTGAGGCCGCCTGGGCGAGGTACTGGTCCTCCTTCCCAGTTTAATCCCCCGACCCAAAGTCTACAATCCAGGGCACTGGCCTTGAGACGGAGACAACCGACCCTGGAGGGTAAAGTGATTAAGAAATAATAATAATAATAATAATAATAATAATAATAATAATAATAATAATAATAATAATAATAATAATAATAATGCCGGTCCGCTGTGAAATTTTGCCCACATACAATCGTCACATTATGTTCGCTGACCGGTCGACATCGAACAGAGTCTGTATCATTTTATGCAGGTCTCTAGCTCGAACCACACTGTTCCTTAAGATTGGTTTCAATGGTCTCTCATTTTCATGCTAGACATGTATTTTAGTTAAGGCCACGGTCACTTCCTTCCCAGCTGTAGCCTTTTACTAACCAGTCGTCACTCTAAGACCCACCTGTGTCTTTGCGACGTAAAACAAACCTCAGCAAAAGAAGAATTGAGTCCACAATCTAATCAATACATAGCTTAACGTAATGCAATAATAGTGAACAATGGGCAGGAGGGATACCAAGAGGAAATTACCTAACCTTCATAAATTATTCAAATATACTGAAGGAACATGGGGTGAATAGCTTGCGCCACCGACGAAATTGCAAATATTTGACTTTCCTGCATAAAGTAATTAATTATAAAATGGATGACTGAAATATGTTGCAGTCAATCTCTTTCTAGTAGCCTCCGTGGTTCAGACGGCAGCCCGACGACCTCTTACTGCTGGGTTCCGAGGTTCATATCCCTGTCACTCCATGTGAGATTTGTGCTGGACAAAGCGGAGGCGGCACAGGTTTTCCTTCGGGTACTCCGGTTTTCCCTGTCATCATTCATTCCAGAAACCCTCTCCAATATCATTTCATTTCATCTGTCAGTCATTAATGATTGCCCCAGACGAGTGCGACAGGCTTCGGCAGCCGGCACAGTTTCTATTCTCCCCGCTGGATTGGGAGATTCCTGACCTGGTAGAATGACTGGAAACAGGCTGTGGATTTTCATTGTTTTCTCAGTTTCTTTATAGTATATGCACCAATGAATGTAAGTCGTCCTAAAATATCTTCTTTCTTGCAAAGGCTAAGACTGAAATTCATAAGAACTCCCCAATTTACAGAGCAAAATAGACTCTAGAAGAATATTCATCCCTACTAGATATTTTTGGTGTGAGACGAGCTACATTCGCATCGTCAGTAATACTGTACTTCTCAATATAATTTAATAGATTATGAGGGAATTTGTCCGACTCCTTGGCTGAATGGTCAGTGATCAGAGGACCCCGGTTCGACTCCCGACAGGGTCGGGGATTTTAATTGAGTCTGATTAAACCTTCTCGTTAAGGAACTGGGTATTTGTATTTGTCCCAACACTCTCCTCTTCATGTTCACACGTCACACCACACTACCAACCACCACAGAAATACGCAATATTGATTACATCCTTCCACATACGGCTGGTGTTAGGAAAGGCATCCGGCTGAAAAACAAAGCAATATCAATAGTGCGACACAGTTCACACCCGCCACCCCACAGATGTGGGAAAAGAGATAAAAGAGGAAGGAAGATTATGAAGAAATTTAAAAAAGAAAATTTAGTATAAGCGATGTAAACCATATTATTAAATTTATTAAATCTCAAGTGAAATATCCTGTTCTAATAATTCTACTATATAAAATTTTAATTAGTACTGTAATGTAATATTAGTTATATTATCCTCCATGTGCGTTTTTTTACTTGTGTAATTTTAAGGATATTATAGCTACAATAATTTTATGATTTAACATCTAAGTAACAATTGTCATGAACAATGTAATTGGGACAGGTGACATGATTGTTATGCTCACTATAAAATAAATAAATAAATAAATAAATAAATAAATAAATAAATAAATAAATAAATAAATAAATAAATAAATAAATAAACAGGTTCTCCCGGAGTATACGAGTCCATATTATTCAATTTCATGTTCATACAAACTTCCAAATGGAAATCACAACTCATTAAAAGGAGGTTGCTCAGAGCCATGAAAAACACTTATGCGCCTTTTGATGGTTCTGTGCAAAAGTTTATACCAAAACTGATTTTCTTCTGCACTTTAGGTTGGACAAGGAACTAGAAAGAAACACCGGTTACATTACTCTGTGGCCGCACCCACCGGAAGGCATTTTCAGGGCCTTACGTTAGGATCAAATCGATAAAGCCCATCACACTACGTCACTGCTGACGGATATTTCACACATCCAACAGTACTTTAAGAGACGTATTTACTAGCTATTTATCAATAACCTTTCACCTGGGAATATGTAGCAGTGTGATAGTGTTAACTTTCCGGATATCTTGACACTTGATTAATAAGCACACTTACCCTTAATGAATATTCCCATTACATATGTGCTTTATGCACTCCAAGGACTGCGTATGGATTTCAGAAATAGGTGGAAACGAATTCTACCATCGAATATTGGTGTAACATGTTTTCACTGTTTTTCAATTCAATAATCTTCAGATATTGAAAGAATTACTTTTGCAGTCCACGAACGTAACTTCTCTACATTTCTGCCCGAATGACCTTAAAAAACAACACTTTAAAATGACCTCTCTCGATGGAAGATACCTGTTGTTCTTGCCTGTGACAAGAGACAGATGCAAAAATATTGCATCCATTAAGAAAAGGCAACAGACCGAACAACTTATGCATCATAAATAATACCTTCCACAATTCACTTCCCAATTCTGTAAAGAGAGAGATAATACTTAAAACAAAACAAAAATGTAAATAGTACAAATCTCCAACCCTTTGTATTATTGTCTGGTCTTAAGCACGAATAAAATATTGAAGATTAGAATACCTTTTTCTCATATACCTACATACTTATTTTAACTTTGTGCTTGTGTAGACGTTCTAGATACAGGTTTGATATTTCTTAACCCTCATGACATTTTTTGTGATCAATATCACACCAACATACTGTAAGTTTTCGATGCAAGGTTGGTAAAGGTGTAGGATTTGGAAGGTGTCGCCCGTGGCATTAGTTACGGTATAGGCTCGATATTTCTCTGCCATGAAAAATGGGAAAATAAGGAGAGTTACCTTCATGGATTTGGATTCATTATCTCGCGAATACTTGCTCAAAATTACGTGAACAGAACGGTATAGTCAACTCACTAAATACTTTTAAATATTCCCAAAACGAAGTTACTAGTAGTAACCCGTGTGAAAAAAGAGAATAATTTATTCTAAATGTCCAGGATCGCTGCGGATATCCAGCAATTGTTTGACCTGGCTAGGAGCTTACGGCAATTAACTTCCTGAGATCAGGTATTTTTTAGATGTAAATTCTGTCGTTAGGTCCCGTAGTTAAGTACCGTCATAAAAATATCCTCAAATACAGGAATAATACACCGTGCATATGTTCAGAAAAATACTCAACCCAGGCAAGCAAGAAATCAACAATCGCGTGCCTTAATGAAGGTCAGCCCCAGCACTTGCCAGGCGTGAAAATGGGAAACCACAGAAAACCATATTCAGAGCTACCGACAGTAGGGTTCAAACCCAATATCTCCCGAATTCAAGCTTACAGCTGCACACCCCTAACCGCAAAGCCAACTCGCTTGGTAAGAACACTTTTCTCAGAAACAATTGAACATATCGGTATCTTGTTTAGTTGTGGGTATCCTCAGGTTTATTTATCTATATAAGAGGTGAATTATGTTTACATAATAATTAAAGTTAAATATAATATACTAAATGCGATGAACATACCGTACGCTCGTTCATTGATCAGAGAACATACATGAACACCTTTCATAATATTATGGCGGTTCCCGTCATTTTATTGTAAGGCCTTGGGAGGACCAACATAGCCTGAAGCTGGCCTCAATTTTTTTCTTTGTTGAGAGCGAGTACCTGAGATTTCCAGGGTCAAAAATATACCCTTATACTCATCTGTTTCCGCGATGTGCCGATAAGTCGGAAAATCTCAATCACGTACACTGGCGGGGGAGAAATGATCTTTCATATACAAGGAAATTTTCCCCATGTCAAGAATGAAACTTCCTCTTCTCTAGGTCATTAAAAATCTAATCATGGGGTCGGAGTAATTTAGGAGAATTTAGAGGATGGAAAATTTCCCTTCTTAACAAATGGACCTTTTCAGGTGGCATTTAATTTAGCTTTTTAGTCATTGAGAGTATTAAATCAAATTAGGCCGAAAAGTGAGGAGATGACCAGTTAAAACAGGTCGTAATTTAGCCAAGGGTGATGATTGAAACGAGTGCTCGGCTTATATGTCCTCACGACCTGTTTTAAGAATAGGATGCTCGGGGGCCTCACTGCTTGCCGCACAGCGAACCAATCAGGAACGAACCGAGTGCGCGAAGTTAGACCCTTCTCTTCTTTCTCGTCGCTCCGTTATCTCGCCTCCCGGCGATGTGAGGAAGAACTAGAAGGTGAGCCCACAGATTTCGGATTCCAGAGAACGCCAGTGACTTCTCCTACTGTGGGTGGGGCGGTAGAATAACACTCACGGTATCCCCTGCATGTCGTATGAGGTGACTAAAAAGGACCGCGGCGACTCTGAACTTGGGACCTTTGGTTGGTAACAATGAGGCCCTTAGCTGAGTCCTGGCATTGTTCCCACTTGCTTGTGCCAGGCTCTCCACTGTCATCTATCCTATCCGACCTCCCCTGGTCAGCGTTGACCCCGGCGTTGTTATAGCATTCGAGGCCTAGGGAGCCTTTAATTTTCCCGCCCTTTGTAATCTTGTCTTCCTTTACCGATACCTTTATTTTTCGTTGTATGGGATCCCTTCCATTTTTCTCTGTAATTAGAGTTAATAGAGGATGGTTGCCTAGTTGTACTTTCTTTTAAAACAATAATCACCACCACCACAACCGACTCTCGCGAAGCATCTGGAAGGCCCTATTGAAGCAGGATGGATGAGATTCAGCGGTTGAGTTCCGCTAGCGATTGCGACACGTTCTGTTCTGTCAGTAGTTCGTTTAAAGTCATTAAGAGAGTGAGTGCTGCTGTGGAACACTGGATCAGTCAGTCGGCAGTGACTACTGAGTGCTGTTGGGACAGTGAAACAGAGTGACAAGGGACGGTGAGTGTACGGACGGTGTACCATGTAGAAAATTTTAAGACTGTGTTGCCCGCGCAAGTTTTGAACTGTGAGGCCTTGATAGTATACAATGAGTGTAAATGTGAACTGTCCTAGGGTCTAAGAAGAGTTGTGGAAGAGTGTGCAGTGTGATTGTTTCAGTTTGTAAGCGACAAAGTGAAATACTTGTGTGACTGAATTATAGAGAGAAGAGAGAGAGCGTGAAGTGTTGTAATTTTGTGCCTCTGGAGTTGTGTAGGCGATTATTAGTTAGTCAATAAACTCTGCAGTAAATGCTACCAGTTATGCGTTTATTTACCTACCCGCCTTAACGTTACAATATTTCATTGAATTTACTCATGCCGCGGGCCTTCACTTGTAGCAAGTAGCAACCACCTAGCGATTAAGATCGAAAGTTACCATTCTAGTAATATTACATGACTAGAGACTTGATTCTTATGCACCAAAAACGCCAAAATATACATGCGGTGCACTAAATATCTATATATATAAAATAATAGTTTTGTCTGTACATTACTCACAATTTGAAAAAAATGGCATTTCTGTATCGGTCATGTCCATAGCAACAAGGAAATGCACTTTTTTACTTTTCCGTAATTTCTGTCTGTCTGTCTGTCTGTCTGTCTGTATGTATGTATATGCATGTACACGCATCAGCAGAAAACGGCTGAAGATAATTTCATGAAAATCGATATGTAAAGTCGGGGGATGAGCCACTACAGTCTAGGCTATAAATCATTTTATTCGCGCTGAGTGAAATGGTAGTTTAGGAGAAGGCCTAAAGTTCAATTCTCAAATATTTATATTATCAGTGGTCCTATCGATAAATACTACATTACTAAAGTTATATAGAATAAAATTTCCCTTCATTTGTGTCTCGTACATTTTACCGTATTGGCTATGATAACACAGATATTCATGAGTTTCGATTTTTGTTGCTAAGTCCACATCAACGCCAAGCGACGAGAAAATGGGTGAACAGAATCTAATGAAAATCGGCATATATAGTCGGGGAAGAAAATATATTCTAAGCTATAAACAATTTTACTGACCCTGGATTAAATGGTAGTTTAGAGGTAGGCGCCTAAAATTTAATTTTTAAATACCTATGTTATGGTCCTAAAGAAAAGTACTACATAACAAAAGTTATAGAGAATGCAATTTCCGATCAATTGCGTTTTATAGTTTTACCATACCGACTATGATAAGAGTAGTATTTCAGAGTCGGAAGAAAAATGTGAAGCGCATAACATTGACCAACAATAACATTACATTGACCATTGTTTGTTGTGATCTTCTTTGGCTCTTATGGTGCCCTCAACTCCGATGGATGGGATTACTGTTGCGTACGGAGTATAACAGCCTGACGAATATTGGCGGGAAAACGCTGGGGAGTTAGAAATCTTTTTTCTTTAGAATGTCATTCCTCTGGTTCATGCATTGTCTGATAATGCTGGTACGTAACACACTGGTTCATCATAGTATTCCAGCTGTTCGGTCCCTACTCTGACGGGTTGTTTTGAATGAGCAGTGTGCACATTTGGCAGAGGCTCACTTGGTAATAGTAGTATGACCTGGTCTAGAATTACAGTTTAGGCCTATTCCAAATTATAGCAGTACAATTCACTAAATAATTCAAAATTCAACCCTGAAAAGAGCCATTTCTTAAGAAAAGCGTCTTACTCTTCACTTTTATTAAATTCTACATTAATTTTATTCCAAATTAGCAGTGAAGAAGGGTTTTCTCCTCTGCATTGGAGGAAAAATTTGCCTCCAAATCAGATAGATTTTTCCGCCGCCAGTGTAGTGAAATGAGATTTTCCGACTCATCGGGTACTCCTAGGAAACAGATTAGTAAGAGGGCATAGATTTGCCCTGCGACTCTCAA
The DNA here is from genome assembly GCF_040414725.1 of Anabrus simplex. NCBI lineage: Eukaryota > Metazoa > Arthropoda > Insecta > Orthoptera > Tettigoniidae > Anabrus > Anabrus simplex. Next base: position 78,029,162 of record NC_090271.1, on the reverse strand, counting down.
CTATTCGACCCCCCCCACCCTTCGCTGAGAAAATACGAAGAGTTTCCACGGATCACGACTGTCTGCGGCTTGGTCATTCCACCTCTGGAACTTTGTTTGGACTGTTAGTTCGGCAGCGTAGTACTGTTCGTTAAAAGTGAGAAAATGCGTGGTTTTTCATTTGATCGAGTATTTCATATTGCTTTTAAACGCGCCAATCCTACTGACGTCACTGTAATGATCAATGTTCATTTTACTTGGGAAAACCACTAAGTCTTTCTGAGGATGTAAAAAAGCAGGTGGAGAGCGAGTGTCTCTCATTATAATGCAAACTGATGGTAGGCAAGCGGGCCTACCACTGCAATGAAAATTCCCTAACCCAGTCTTCATATGAGAAAAGACGTCTGGTTACTTCCCCGTCGCGTTTCTAGGGTAACGTTAAGAGCTATGCAATATAATACAATCTTGCTCACAAGGTGTACACTACCTAACCTAGAATTCTGTATACAATTTCGAATTCCGTAGCGAAGCACGGGTACATCAGTTAGTCTATATATAAAGTAACATGCCCTGATTGACTGATTCATCATCGGCTAGCCAAAACTACTAGACATAAAGAAATCAAATTTTGGGATACATTTCTATTACAGTGTAGGTGTTCACTAAGGGAAGATTTTCGGATATCCAGTCGCTAAGTGGGTAATAATGGGAGTTGAAGTTTTAAAATGAATATATCTCTATCTAAAAATCTTATATTTTCAAACACGTAAATATTGGTATTCGGTATCTCATTTAAAATTAAAGAAACACGTATTTTTTGTTTTTTGGAAAATCCACTTAAGGGGGTTGAAAGGAAGTGAAAAAGGGGTGAATTTTTAAAATTGAGTACCGGTATATTTAAAAAACTGAAGATGCTACAGACATGAACTTTGGTATTTGGGATCTCCTTTAAAAACAAGGAAACACGTATTTTTGTTTTCGAAAAATACACTTAAGAGGGCGGGAGGGGGAGGTAAAAAGAATTAAAAACGTGGTGAATTTTTTAAATGAGTTAAAAATTGGTATTTGGAATTTACTTTATCCTCCAAAACTGTTTCACGTTCAAACGACTCAGTCGACAGTGAACTTTCCAAAATGTGAAACATTCAATTTTACGGCTAACTTTCAGTATAAAACAGCAGCGAAGCACGGGTATCTTGCTAGTGCAGGAATATGTACAAGCGTAATTTTTATATTTTAAACTCACTCTGTTGTATATCTCTGGTTTCTGGTTCTTTGGTTCTGGACCCCTTTGTGCCTCTTGGATCCAGCGTACTTTCCTTCTCTTGTTCACAAGAAACTGTATTATTTGCAGTGTTAACTTTCGCTGTAAAATACTTGTTTTTTTTTTCTCTCTATGTATAAAGTTGGTTCTCCAAATATCGACTGCTGAAATAGAATACTCGCATGATATCTAGTGGTTACTGGTCTTCAAACAACGAAGAAATTAAAGTATAGGTTATAAATGCAGTATGGCGGCGGCCCCGGCGAGCTCACAACAGGCTTGCCAACGGCGGCACATTACCCACAGATACTGACTACCACGAAAGATGGATGGCAAAGGCGAAAGGTACGTTAGAGCTACAAACTATTGCTCTGGATAAGACAGTTGGTCTGTATTGGTTAGGTCCTGCTAGTGACAAGACCATAGGAACAAAGTATATGGTGGCATTATTTAGTTTCGGGCTGTCTATGTTTTAATTATTATTATTATTTTCGTTTTGGCCATCTGAAGACTACGTTAATTCTATCAGCTTTGTTTCTTCTGGCCTTTCTCCTAGTCCAATATTCTTTCATTCTCATGTGTTTCAATCTTCTTCGCTCTTCTGTCAATGACGATTTTGTTCTGGGCCTAGTTACGTCCTGAAAACCTGTACAGGCCTTTTTTAATTTAAAACTCGCTCTGTTGTATATCTCTGGTTTCTGGTTCTTTGGTTCTAGATCCCTTTGTACCTCTTGGATCCAGCGTACTTCCCTTATCTTGTTCACAAGTAACTGTACTATTTGCATTTACATTGCATTGTTGTTGACACGAACAAGAGGTTGACAATGGGTTTAAAAGAATCGGTGTCTTTTGGTTTTCGGTTTGGATGTTGGAATCAATCTCAGGATGGGTCTAAAGAACACACTCCTTGTTTTCGGTATGATGTCTCAGATTTTCTCTATCTTGGTATACAGTTCTTGGTTATCTCGTCTTCTAAATTGGCCATCCTCTGTCCTTCGCGATTCCAATATCTTCCTGAAAATCATTCGTTCCACCATTTTTAATCTCATAAGTATTCCTGTTCTTACTAGGTTAAGGGTTTCTGCTGCGTATAAGGTTTCAATGGGAATCACTGTCTGGTAATGTCTAATTCTTCTATATAAATAAGAAACCATTTTGGGGCGGGCAGGCTGGTCCCTGCTAAGTATCGAGGAAGGATCTCTCTTCTCTACTACTTCAGGTATTGTAACACGTTACTTTTCTGTAATTCCAACATCCGAACCGAATTTTTCACATAAGTTATCTTTTTTTTTTATTGGCTTTACGTCGTACCGACACAGATAGGTCTTATGGCGACAATGGGACAGAAAAGGGCTAGGACTGGCAAGGAAGCGGCTGTGGCCTTGATTAAGGTACAGCCCCAGCATTTGCCTGGTGTGAAAAGGGGAAACCACGGAAAACCATCTTCAGGGCTGCCAACAGTGGGATTCGAACCCTCTATCTCCCGAATACTGGATACTGGCCGCACTTAAGTGACTGCAGCTATCGAGCTCGGTCAAGTTATCATTTTATTTGCATTGTTGTACCGATTTGAATATCAATATTTTTGTTGTTCTATAAAAAGTAGTAATAACTGCAATTATGCATTATTTTTATATGTACGCATGTCATGAATATATGCGTATTCCGTATATATGCATTTATGCATCGTAAATCTTAGCGGGTTTTAAATTTCAAATGGTATGCTTTTTTTTTTTGCTATTACTTTTAGGTCGCACGGGCACAGATAGGTCTTATGGCGACGATGGGAAAGGAAAGGGCTAGGACTGGTAATGAAGCGGCCGTAGCCTTAATTAAGGTACAGCCCCAGCATTCGCCTGGCGTGAAAATGGGAAACCACGGAAAACTGTCTTCAGGGCTGCCGACAGTGGAGTTCAAACCCACTATCTCCCGGATGCAAGCTCACAGCTGCGCGCCCCAAACCGCACGGTCAACTCGCCCGGTCAAATGGTATGAATAACCTTTACTTCTTATAGTTATATTATATCTTGAAACAAACAAAACATGCCAATATGCCAAAATACGCCCTCTATACATGACTATTAACACTCTGACCACTCTCTGAATTCACCCTTTAGGGAAACGGAGACGAGATATTATGAAAAAGGAAAGATTTCCCCAGAAGCAAATATTTAAAGACTCCAGTTTCTAAGGACTACTGCGTTTAAGTTTCATCGAATACAAACCAAATGTAAGCTAATATTTATTTTCACAGAAAATTCCTGTTCGTTTCCGCATGTCAGTTTCAGTCAGTGGAGAGGTATAAAATGGCGTTAGTAGACGAATAAGACTGAATGGAGTTTTTAAAAGTAGGAAAGATCATAATAATACAAAGACAATGTTGGAATTCAAGAGGAAAATTTGAAGCAAATATTCGTTTATGGTAAGAGGAATAGAAGCCACGGGTGATGTTAGGTAAAGTTTCAACTTCTTTGAAATTATTTAAGAACTGACTAGGTAAATAACTGATAGGGCACTTGGGCAACAGCCCTGACTGCAGAGTAGTGGTGATTGATTGATTGATTGATTGATTGATTGATTGATTGATTGATTGATTGATTGATTGATTGATTGATTGATTGATTGATTGATTGATTGATTGATTGATTGATTGATTGATTGATTGATTGATTGATTGATTTATACAGGATGGTCGGAAACAATGTGAACCGGACATATGAGCGTTAGAAGCCTGGTAATCATGGTAAATAATTTGGAAAAATGTAATTTGATATCCCACACCGTTGTCATTTAATCAGCTGCTGAAGTTAGCCAATCAGATCGCTTCGCGGGTGAATTCAAATGGGCTTTGCGAGGCGATGTTGCTGTATCTGCACGGTGCTTAAGACCGGCTTGCGAGACTTGCCGGGAAATGAGCATAAAAAACAAACAAACCGTAACGAACTTGCTATGGCGCGATCATGTCAGTGCAGATTTAGCAACACCGCCTCGCAAAACCCATCTGAATTGCCCGTGAAGCGATCTGATCGGCTAACTTCAGCAGCTGATAAAATGAAAACGGTGCAAGATGTTGAATTATTTTTTTCAAATTATTTATCAGCATGATCAACTGTGTAATGTTCACGTCGTTTCCTACCACCCTGTGTTACTCTTTTAACATGACACTGAATTGTGCGAACATTTTAACCATATCACTTTCGGTGTTAATGTTAGTTTTAATTCTGTATATGAGAAGGATAATTCAGTGTATTCTATACACATTCATTTTATACGTGCTCGATATACCCATGACTTTGTACTATTAATAAAGCATGTTGTTATATGTTAACAAATAAAATACATTAATGTTCATGGATACCTCTTAATTGTAGAGAATAACCGTATGCAACTTAGGTACCCACGATGCAAGCATAGGACGTATTTAGGTACCCACGATGTAAGCATGGGATGTAACTTATGTACCCACGATCCAAGCATAGGATACAACTTACGCACCTACGATGTAAGCATAGGTCATAACTTATGTACCACGATGTAAGCGTAGTGCGCAACTTATGTACCAACGATGTAAACATAGGGCATAACTTACGTACCCACGACGTAACCATAGAACGTATTTTACGTATTCACCGTGTGAGCACAGGACGTACCTTACGTACCCAAGAGGTAAGCATAGGACGTAACTTAGTACCCACGACGTAAGCATAGAAATAACTTACGTACCCACGATGTAAGCATAGGACGTAACTTACGAACCCATGATGTAAGTATAGGATGCAACATACGGGATTCATTTACTTGGGACTCAACTTACGGTTTCCCGTTAAAAGAGCCTATAATGTCTGAACGTAGATAGTCAAAATGATTTGCTTTGAGTCCCTATAAATATAATAATACGTAAGAAAGTTACTCAAAATCTTGTAAACAATATGATGAAGCAATAATGAAACCATATTGTAATCCACGAAAACGATAATCTCCTGCCGCCTGTTTTAAACACCTTGCTGAGAGTTGTGCTCCAGTTTCTCTTCTGAAGCTAATGCTAGCGCCGCCACGCTGCTGTCTGCTCCATCTGGAGAGGGTGCCAGGGAGGGGGTTGGCAGCACAGCTGGCGTCTGCTTTTCTTTTTATGACAGAACAAACTTTAATCCTAGGTTACACAGTTGTAAATTTGTTTCCAAGATCGTACTGAGTACAGTGTGTGTTATATTAAACACCTCGCTTTCCTCTCTTTCAATAGTGCGATCGTCCTCATTACATTTCTCGGGACATTTTTTATTTATTTACTTATTTATTCTGTTTCTTGGTTGATTGCTCAGCGTCTAGACCTTCATTTCAGAGGGTTCCAGTTTCGATTTCCAGCCAAGTCTGTGATTTTATTAGCATCTGGTTAATTTCTCTGACGAGGACTATTTATTTGTCCGGATACACGCTTCCTATATATAATGCTGTTGATGGGGGAAAGACAGATAGAACACACACACAGAACCAATCACCACAGAAGTACGCAAATGTCAATAAACTCTGCGTGGGGTTGCCATTAGGAAAATAATAATGAATTTAAAATAATCAGTAGATCTAATTCGCAATGGCTTATATTCTCATAAAATTATTTACAAATAGATTAAAATGGTATAAGTCATTGCGTTTGAAACAAAACAATCAAGTTAGATGTTTAAGAAACACGTAAAAATACACAAGGACACAGACTAAAAGGAACGAATTGAATATTTTACATCTTGTTTTACGTCTCAATAACACAAATAGGTCTTATGGCGACGATGTAATAGGAAAGGCCTACGAGTGGGAAGGAAGCGGCCGTGGCCTTAATCAAGGTAGCCTACAGCTCCAGAATTTGCCTGGTGTGAAGATTGGAAACCACAGGAAACCATCTTCAGGGCTGCCGACAGTGGGGTTCAAACCCACTGTCTACCGGATGCAAGTTCACAGCTGTGCGCCGCTAACCGTACGCCCAACTCGCCCGGTCGCGAATGTAATAAAAAAATCACTTAACAATAAGATAAAAAAAATTAAAAATAATAGAAAACTCAGTTTCAAACACGAAAAAACAGGCCAGTATCCTTCATGAAGTGGATGACATGGTCTGCTGACTGCTCGTCATCTCGTAGAATGAGGGAAATGGAACTCGGGAAGTTTTAGACTACGGCGCAGATCGGCCAGGTCCACGCACTCCGTAAGGATATGTATCGCGGTAAGGTGAAGATGATCGCCAAACGTGCTCACCGGTGAGGGGGGCCTTCTCCCTTCAGTAAACAGCAGTGCGTTGCAATACCATGGCCGATCCGAAGACGACACAATAACACGCTTTCTCTCCAAGAAACCTGAAGAGGTCCACGAAGAATTTCACTGTCTTTCTTCTACAGGATCTATAAAAAGAGCAGATATCGTTGCGATCCATTGTCAATGGCATCGAGGCGTGGTTGTCGATCCAACTTTCCGTTTTGAGTTAGATATTAAACAAGCCATTGAGATCGACTCTGAAAGAACATCTACGAATTGTGCATCTCGTACCTGTGTGAACACTACAACATCCGTCCAGGCAGGTGGTCTGAAATAGGCTTAAGGTAGGGGGCCCATATTTTGTCCGTTTAGCATATTTGGACCTGGAGACATTCACAAATATATGGACAAGGCTACTTGTATATACAGGGTAAAGCGTAATTCGCGCACTCGGGCGTCGCAGCACGACTCCTCACATGCCAGCAATAAAAAAATATCTCTTACAAAATTTCATCTTGCGAGTATATCCGGCAGAAAAACGACGTTGAAGATTAGCAATCTGGCAACACTGTAACCACATATAGGGTAACTACCTTTGTCAGCAGACGTTACTCGTATTGTACAGTTGGTGCAATGGATAGAGTTTTGTGTTAGCATGCAGGAGGTCGAGTGGTCGATCCTGGGTTGAGGCGTATGTTTTTTATTTCGTAAATGTAGTCCAGGTGGTATGGTATCTGGCATCTTAATCGTCAACAGCGATTGCAGCGGGTCCTCTAGAAACCATTTGCACATACACGTCGTGAGCGTGAATTTATTCGCACCACTTCATCTACTAGATGTGAAACCTGTTTTCTTTGTACCCTCCTCCAATGGTCCCATAGATTAGTACCAACTATTATTCTTGCCTCGTTCAGGTCCATTACATTTCGTTAGGGCCTTACGTTACCAGTAGGCCTAGCAACGTGCTCTGCGAATAATGTCCAAACTCGGTTACAATTTGTATGTGTTATCACCATGGTCCCAATAATTCTGCCTTTCAACATTGCGTGTTGCGTCTGGTAACCGTATGCTGTTTAGTACGTATCTCAATGTATTATTATTATTATTATTATTATTATTATTATTATTATTATTATTATCATCATCATCTGTTTACCCTCCAGGTTCGGTTTTTCCCTCGGACTTAGCGAGGGATCCCACCTCTACCGCCTCAAGGGCAGTGTCCTGGAGCTTCAGACTCTTGGTCGGGGGATACAACCGGGGAGTATGACCAGTACCTCGCCCAGGCGGCCTCACCTGCTATGCTGAACAGGGGCCTTGTGGAGGGATGGGAAGATTGGAAGGGATAGGCAAGGAAGAGGGAACGAAGCGGCCGTGGCCTTAAGTTAGGTACCACCCCGGCATTCGCCTGGAGGAGAAGTGGGAAACCACGGAAAACCACTTCCAGGATGGCTGAGGTGGGTATCGAACCCACCTCTACTCAGTTGACCTCCCGAGGCTGAGTGGACCCCGTTCCAGCCCTCGTACCACTTTTCAAATTTCGTGGCAGAGCCGGGAATCGAACCCGGACCTCCGGGGGTGGCAGCTAATCACGCTAACCACTACACCACAGAGGCGGCCTTATTATTATTATTATTATTATTATTATTATTATTATTATTATTATTATTTTGTAAATGTAGGATACATGTGACCTCAGAAACGGTGTCTTACTGTATCACAGTAGGTAATGTCAGATGGAAATTAGCAAATAAAAAATGCGCCTCAACCCAGGATCGAACCATCGACCTCCTGCATGCCAACCAAAAACTCTACCCACTGCACCAACTATACAGCACGACGTGGACGTGCTGACAGCGGTAGTTACCCTACATATGGTTACAGTGTTGCCAGATTGCTACTCTTTAACGTCCGTTTTCTACCGGATATACTCGCAAGAGGAAATTTTGTAAGATACATTTTTTTATTGCTGGCATGTGAGGAGTCGCGCTGCGACGCCCGAGTGCGCGAATTACGCTTCATCCTGTATATATCACTGAATATATTCTCCACTTACGGGCAAGTTACAATGTAACTGTTATAACGTATGGTAGTCAATATTTGACATACTGTAAACATAAACACAACAAAATCCATACTACCAAAATATGTTCGTAATTTCGTCCCCCTCCAAATTTATGAAAAGTACAATTAAATTTAATATATTTTTACTTTGTAGCCTTACCAAACACTTCCCTGTAATGAATTACTTGAAGGCCGTTTATGAAAAACGTTTTCTTGGTATTCTTTTTAACATACTCTTCCAGCGTTGCTCGTGGGATCTTAAACGCTTTACTTGCACGTTTGTAACCCATTAGTTTGTCCCTCGCTGTATTAATAGCCTTTTTCATAGCCTCCTAATCCAACTGCTTGCGCTTTTCCCATCTGAAAATAATGTAAAATTCATAAATAAAAAATCAAATGAAGGGGGCGAAATTACGAACATTCTATGATTTATTATAATGGCCGCTACAGTAACTCACGCCAACCCCCTCACTGTAGCGACTACACGCCGGGAACTACACCAAATAACTGAAATGCAGTCCAGTATTTCATACACAAGTCAGTGCTCACTCTAAGAATAACAGGCTTTTAATTTGAATCCTGCACTAACTCAGCTCATGAAAAATGAATCGTCCTTGTACACGGAAATTAAACGTGGTACACACAACTAACTCTCACAACAAGACAATGTGATGAGGCTACGCGTGTGCGCGCGGATAAACATTAGGTACCAATCGTGCAAACTGTAAATTCCTAGGGGGACGAAATTAGATGCGGGACAGAATTTAGCCCCCCTACCTTATTATTCGGTTGCAGATGCAGTGTAACCAAGTAGAGGAGACCGGGGCACGTTGGCCATAGGGGTTCCTTGGCCCAATGGCTTTAGTTCCCCTAGCAGCCTTTAGAATGCAGCGCGAACCATACTGAATGTTGCCTGACCTATCGCCCCCCTCCTCCACAATTGCCAATTTGTTTACTCTGATCTGTCAGAAATGGTGGCAGTAAAGGAAAAAATGGATGACGGATCCCCTGTTATATTGTTGGGTTTATGATGCCCATACATTTTCTGTAACTTATTTTCAGTCACTCTGTACGTACGAACAATTTCCTGTCAGGATATTCAAACATTTAGTAACAAGTGTTCTACTTCTGGAGAGGGAAATGTCCCTGAGGTCCATTTAGTTTGCATCAAAAGTTACTACCAGGAGGACAAAGACGCACTCTTTCCCACTTAGGGCCGGTTCTACCACCTACTGGTAAAGTAGCGCGTAATTTGCCCTCCGCGTAAAAGGATGTTTCCGTTCGACCACTCCCAGGTAGCGCTATCGGCAGCATAAATTGTCGTTACCCGGCGCGTAATTTATTGGCCACTTCGAGGACCCGATAAGACTTTACCTGCCGGGCAAGTATTGAGAGCTGAACATTATTAGCTGTATTTCTGGTGACATAAACTGAAATTAGCTTAGTATACTGAAAAAAGCATTATACTGTAACAGTGATCGATATTGTATTGCAGGATTTTGAACAATAATGCTTCCTTAGAGTTGCAACGGTCACACCAGCCTCTCGCATTGATAGCGTACGGAACACGTTTTACACGTCAAGCTTTCGCAAATAAACTCTAAAAGGATATAAAATCGAAACCTATTTGGAAATAATTTCAAATTAGATTTAATATTATACTTTTTCAGTTTTCAAACTCCAGGTATAAATTGTTGCTATGTAGCCACGTTACCTTAAGGTACCTCGTAGCGTAATGGCTAACGAGCACAGCTCATAATACGAGGTTTTCAGGTTCGAGCTTTATGACGAACCCTTTCTTTTTTCTCAATATTAGCGTTGTATTAATCTGTATGCCTCTTTTCATATGTTCTTTTGTTAATAACATATTTCATTGAAATGTTTAATCTCAATATTATGGCTACTAGGAAAATGCTTTATATGTGTGCTACTTAGACTATAGAAAGATGATACGATTAATATAGCATACCGTATAGGACTGTCGCCCAGGTAGCAGATTCCCTATCAGTTGTTTACATAGTCTTCTTGTAAATTATTTCGAAGAAATTGGAAACTATTCCATTCCCGAATGCCTCTTCCTATGATGGATATTTACCCCGATTAGTTCTTTAACAGTACGGTGCCTTCCAACTTTATCTTCATAAACATTAGAATGAAATGCATTATAAATAAATGGAAGCATGTGGAACTAAACGAGGTCACAGAGCTAGTTGCAAATAGAGCATCGTGGAGATACTTAATCAATTCACAGAAGCTTGCAGATAGAATGCTCAAAGGCAATAAGTCCGTAAGGAAGATGTTGGGTGTTTATACGTATATGGAAGCGCGTGAAAAAGAGTTAAGAACAACGGCAGGGAACGAAAATATTTTTTAAAATGTAAATTAGAAATACGATGAAAACCTGCATACCTTCTATTACGGAGCGAGCGACTTGACCAATCTACTACGAGAATACTTTCCAAAAACGCTGCCTTACATGACAGGTTATAACTGGCATAAGAAAATGTAATCTCGAGATTTTAATCCCAATTAGGTATTGATTTTGAAGCTCATAGATTAAAATCACGAAAGCTTGACATAAATCGTTGTCCATAACTCTTAAGACTCCCCTTATTAGGCTTTTTGAAGATAATCAACAGATGCAAGCACAGGAAAATAAGACAATCGAAATGAGCTTCATACACCTGACGATAGATAGCAGCACACTCGAAAGCGAGAAGTCGCTGAAAATAAGTCTAGCCAACTCCGTATATCGGTGTCTAGCTCCTGGTAGCTACCCAGCGCTTGCGCGGAGGTGGTTGCACGCAGCGCAAAGTACCAGCTGCTTTACACCCCCAGGTAGTTTACCTCACGGGCAGCTGCCAGCCACTTTACCAGCGGATGGTAGAACCGGCCCTTAGTGGTAAGTTATGCATAGAGTAAGTCTTTACCTTCCACTTCAAGGAACTTCATGGCCTGAAGATTGTAAGAGGCAGATTAATATTATCCCCTTTAAACCAAAATCTACCGGGCGAGTTGGCCGTGCGGTTAGGATCGCGCGGCTGTGAGGTTGCAGCCGGGAGATAATGGGTTCGAATCCCACTGTCGGCAGCCCTAAAGATGGTTTCCCATTTTCACACCAGGAAAATGCTGGGGCTGTACCTTAATTAAGGCCACGGCCGCTTCCTTCCAACCCCTAGGCCTTTTCTATCCCATCGTCGCCATAATACCTATCTGTGTCGGTGCGACGTAAAGCCACTAGCAAAAAAAAAATCGTCTTAAGGATACGTCATAGATCCTACCATTCAACTTTGAAACCCATGAGAGGAACCTTAAAAAGTAGAAACAGTGAAAGACTGAAATATGAACCAGTCATAGGTTATTTTACAGAAAAAAGTCATCCGAAAACTTTTAAAATATTTGGTTTTACGATAGGTTTCAAATGGACTATTTCACATTCCTTTGACACCTTCGGCAAACACTTTGGGAAGTCAAAGGCCTTCGTGGTAGACCCTACAAAAATTATACTGAGGGACTATCTGAATAATGAGGCACATCTCCTGTGTGCTATAATACAGACTCTCACTGTCCAGATTTAAAAAAAACTTCCCACGCTTCAATGTTAATCTGTGACTGCTGAATTTTAGCATCTCGTTACTGTTTGCCACTATAGCAGCCTGCCTTTGATTTCGGAAGAGTCCAGAAAAAATATTTTGTCAAATTACCCTTTGGTAAAATCAAACGATCATAAATAGGCCTCTTAAGAAATGGAATTCAAACTGATAACGATTCATTTATTTTCATCTAATGAATCGTCTTAAAAAGACATCTGTACGGAATTTGGAGTCGACAAGTGTAGTCATGGCCATCCGTCAATACTTCACATTACAGCCTGTACGGTTGCTAGGTACCATTGCGTCTCACATTTTGTGTCCCTAATTTTGTGACGCAAATTTGCAGATTAGCTCCAGCCATAAGACTTCATTATTTATATCCAAAATAATTGATTTGCTATATTTTACTGATCTACAAGGTTATGACAAGTAACTTGTTAATCAGGAAACATACAATGGGTAATCGCATTAACAAGATCGTTCGGATAGACTTCGTCGTAATTATTTTTCTAAGACGGAGATATCTTTTTTGAAGCATGGATTTGTAACTGTTCAATGAAGAAAAACACTTCTTCTTAACCACTTGATCTCTCTTAACTTATAAAGAATGTTTACCTCCCTTTCACTGTCAGCCGAAGATTGGATGAAAATAGACATTTCTAAAATGAAGCAAAGAGATCGTATATCAGAGAATAGATTAGTTGAATCCTCAGCATCAACGACATTACAGGGTAATTACATTAGTGAAGAGAAGAAGTTGGTATCTCTGTAATTGTTAGGTCATCCCGTCTCTTAATTACAAGAGACATCACTAGGGAGGTGGAATGCTCTTCTCTTTTCCTCGCTGGCTGTCTGCCAGACGGTGGAAGGAATTCCTTGATAAAAAGATTATACTAACTGGAATGCAAGAGGCGGGTTTGTTTTCTTGAAACCTCAATATGGAAGACGTCAGAATCGTGGAATATGCCACTGAAATTCAGTTCCTAGCATATATGAAAAATTCTTCACATTTTTACTAGTCCAATAAATCTTTCGCTACTGCTCATCTCTAGAAGTGTAATTTAAATATTGGTCACTATACCAGCATTTTATTTCTAAGGAATGAACTCAATAAATATTTTATTTTCAATTCTGATGGTATAATGGTTCTTTTAATGCACATAGAGCACACTGTATGCCACATGCGAAACATAAATACACAATAATTATGTACTATTCCTGGTACGAAAAGTAACTGCTGAAAATTTATAAGTCCTGAGTTCAAATGTGACTGAGAAAAACGAGTGTGTTATCGCAGGTAACATAACGAGTGCTTCAGATTGTATCGATAATTTGGTGAGAAAGTGAAGGAAGATATTATAGCAAATACGATATACAGTATACGGTAAGTAATTATGAGTTAATATAAGAGAAGATATTCATTGCGTTCGTACATAATTACAAGGGTATTTAGGAGTTGGCGTTGTAGTAAAAATGTCAAGCAAAGATAGTGTAAGTTTCTGGTAAGACCCCAATTAGAGTATGGTTCCAGTGTACGGGACCTACACCACGATTATTCGATAAGTGAATTGGAAAATATCTAGAGGGTGGATATGGTTTACCCTAGTAGCGAGGAAAAGAAATTACCGTTGCGAGAGGAGAGAAACCAGATATGAAGTCATCTTCGCAGAATGGTGCAATTTAACGAGGACATGTGGAGTTGTTTCTCGATAGGGGTTTTCTAGTCTCTTGCAACACCCAGGGACCGATACTGGTGAGCGTGCTACCTGATCCTACGTACAGGCTTAGGCTTACCGCTTGGGAGTTGCCGTAAGAAAGCAAACATTCTGAGTTTAATTCGAAGCCGGCGGCGTGGTCGATTACGAAGCATTTGTACGTCGGACGACAAAGGATGGTTGATTTTTTACAAATTTTAGAATACCGTATATGCTAGGTTAATAAACCAAAAAATGAATAGAAAAGACACCAAATGAAATGTAAAATTATGGAGAATTGTGCAACACTGCAATACTACAACAATACCGGAAGCTGTCTTTTGATTTTAATTACATGAACTACTTTTAAGCCACCACTACCATCACCACCTGTTACGTCAACTACATAGTTCAAGAATACAACTATCAAATGGCACCGTATTCTAAAATTTGATAATTCTGGCTCCATATGCGTTTTCTCCATCTCCTGTAAGATCACGCCTTGGGAGTTGCCTAATTTCATCTTTACTGACACATATACTGTATATTGACATGAAGACGTTCGAAAAGGTAATACAGGCAATTGTATGTAATAATGAACACAATGGATTCGTGTAACTGTTTGAAATGTCGAGTGGGCTAAAGCAGGCTGGACCTTTAAGCAGTCTCTCTGTTCTCAGCCTGAATTATGGACGAGAGAAAAGCTACGAAAGGAAATACTTGTGAGATCTTTCTTTCCTTAAGTAGGGACTGTGCTTCTGTCTGCGTCCGTCCTCATTACCGTTGACTGGAGCGACGAGTAATTCGACAGCGTCCTGTCCAATAGTACAAGAGTAATGACGCTTTCACAGACACTTAATTACTCGAACTTCAACCAATTATCGACAAGAATTTTCACTGTGGACTTGTTCGGTTTGGAGATGGGAATATTATGTGCATCAGTCTCGTAGATTAAGAATAAGTTAACATCATCTGGTGCCTTGTATGACTTTGTTGTCTGTACAGCCACGTGTGTGTGTAACTAACAAGACCAGAACCACGAAAAATATATTCTAAAATGACTGAGAGTGAGAACTGAGTTTAGCCCGAGTTAATCATTCAAGAAGCTACCCCTGGTAACATCTTGAAACCTTAGACGTACCTCCTCGGACGTACAAGAGTCGTAATTGCAAATGAAAGATTGTGTGGTGCATATATAATTCACAATTATTTGCTAATTAAACTCTTAAAGGGATAACGCTCTAAGATGGAAATGTACGTATGTACGAATGAATGTATGTATGAATGCTTTATGTAGAAATTCTTTGACAGAAGAGTAGTTTTAACGAAATGACTCTGATTAAATATAAATATTGAAATAATCTAATAACATAACTAATTATATGATTTCAAATGACTATAGTACAAATATTTGAACTCTCTTTACGTATTGCTGAGAAAGATTCGTGATCCAGTTAGGCCGTCGTATGGGAGACTTTCTGTCACTCTGTATTTATAGACGTTCCTTGATTGTGGGATCTTAGAGAATGCCTACGCGCCATTCCTGTAATACTACTGTATAGTTTTAAAAAATTCTAACAAGCACTTGATGTACGGTGATACATTTTTGGAGGGGATTTTATAGTCTACCGACAGCTTTACTAGGTTCTCATATGTTAGGTCGCCACCGTCTAATGACTCTTAAATTTTAATATGATAAATCACGTCCCTCAAATTAAATTGTATGTAAGCATTTAGGTTCGTGGTTTGCAAATACAAGTGAAACCGTACATTCGCTTGTTTCTTGAATTTTGAGGATACTTTTAATCCTTGGGATATTTTTCTCCTTCGATGAATGGTCAGCGTATTGCTCTTCGGTTCAGAGGGAACCGTGTTCGATTTCCAGCCGGGTCGGAGAATTGGTTAATTCCATTGGCCCGCGTACTGGATGTTTGTACTGTCCGAAACTCACGCACCACATACAACACTAGGAACACTAGCCTCCGCGACAAAAATGCGCAGTACCCTATACACGCCAGATACTCCCCACCCTAGTTGGACGAACTTCTTCTTTTGCTAGTTGCTTTACGTCGCACCGACACATATAGGTCTTATGGCGACGATGGGACTGGGAAGGGCTAGGAGTGGGAAGGAAGCGGCCGTGGCCTTAATTAAGGTACAGCCCCAGCATTTGCCTGGTGTGAAAATGGGAAACCACGGTTAACCCATAAGGCTCCATCTTTAGTCGCAAAAGCCAATGCTTAGCATGTTCGTTAGATTTTAAAGACAGTTACATTAAGGATTTACAAATACCATTGTAGAGTAGAGTAGTGAAACTAGGATTTTCTTCTGACATAACAGTTAAAACGGAATTGTGACTTTAGTATATCCGAAGAAGTTTCGAGATTAGTTCGATCACTATAATCGCAGTTCGGCTCCATGGCTAAATGGTTTACGTGCCGGCCTTTGGTCACAGGGGTCCCGGTTTCGATTCCCGGCAGGGTTGGGAATTTTAACCGTCATTGGTTATTTCGCTGACACGGGGGCTGGGTGTATGTGTTGTCTTCATCATCATTTCATCCTCATCACGACGCACAGGTCGCCTACGGGAGTCAAATCAAAAGACCTGCACCTGGGGAGCCGAACATGTCCTCGGACACTCCCGGCACTAAAAGCCATACGCCATTTCATTACTATAATCGCAGACTTTCTGCTACATTCATTTTACAGGACAATGCCCAGGGTGTGTGATCTTGGAGATTTTCTACAAGCTACCTCAGCAATACTATCGTAATTATTGATTTAAAGCTTAGGAAGTAATGTGGCTGAGGTATTAAATTTTAATGGAAAGGCACACGTGTCCAAAACGTTTACTAGATACAAAACCAGAAGGCAACGGTAATTCTCCAACGCAAAAGGTAAAATAGTTGGATAATACCCTGGGAAACCTAGAAAAGAGGAATGAAGGAATGGTGAAGGAGTAGAATTGATGAATGTAATTAGGGAGTCAAACTTTTAAGTATTGTAGAGGTACAGAAAGGGGAGATTAAGAAGGAGAAGACCAATTTATAGGCAGATGAAGTAATGCATGAAGTTCCCACATATGTTAAGAGATATAAGACTGCAGTGGACTTCTATCGTTCACAATAAATGTAGTACATATTGTGGAAGACAGATTTTGTTCGGTGTAATATTCCATCGTTAATTTTCATTTTACTTCTTCACTTCTGAAACTGAGGAGTCAGGAGAAATTTCATTATGATCCGTTTCACTTCTCTACACAAAACGCGTGGATGGGGTTCCTATTTAAAGTTTCAAAGCCTCAAGTCATATAAAATATCGCTCTGACTGATGGCGTGACTCAGGTTGGAATAGCAATATTCCCTCACTGCACTTATCGAGAATATGTATGAGGACCTCGCCTTTCGCTTTTATGAACACCAGGCACGACCGAAACTTTGCGGTTCGCTCCAACATTTAATAATTTTCAGTTTTATATCAGTCTCTTTGTTCCTATTTATTGGAATATTCCGGGAATATACGTGTCTGTGAATATCAACGACGTGGGAAGAGAAACGTGCTATTTCAAGTAACTCTATTTCTCTCCTCTTTTCATTTAATGTTCTTCAAACACGAGCATTGTCTCACAAGGAAGTCAAGGAGCGTAACTTTGTTACTAATTCTTCTCACCGCAAGAGCATCTGTCTTATCCTTCCTCTTCACCACATAACACCATCTGGTTGAATATTAAGCAGTAATACAGTACCTAGGTAAACGTTAAGATTTATGGAAAGTAATATATAGTTAGGAAAGGGATTCTATTCATAAGAAGTATCTGTAATTTACATTATATTAATCATTTTTCAGCAATTTCAAAACAATAGTGTTGGAGTATGAATGAATACTCTACACTCCCAGTTACCGATGGCCAACAGCTGGAAAGAGAGTATTTTTTTACTGTAATCGTAAATAATAAAAGCAGCTGGGGGTTACAAAATACAAAATATTTATTTATTTATTTATTTATTTATTTATTTATTTATTTATTTATTTATTTATTTATTTACCGGGCGAGTTGGCCGTGCGCGTAGAGGCGCGCGGCTGTGAGCTTGCATCCGGGAGATAGTAGGTTCGAATCCCACTATCGGCAGCCCTGAAGATGGTTTTCCGTGGTTTCCCATTTTCACACCAGGCAAATGCTGGGGCTGTACCTTAATTAAGGCCACGGCCGCTTCCTTCCCACTCCAAGCCCTTCCCTGTCCCATCGTAGCCAAAAGACCTATCTATGTCGGTGCGACGTAAAGCAACTAGCAAAAAAAATTATTTATTTATTTATTTATTTATTTATTTATATATTTATTTATTTTAATAGCACATTTACAGAGTACGTTAAATCAATACTTCAATTCTAGTTATGTTCCTTGTTCCTCACCGCCCACATCTGTTTCATACGTTCTGATCACTGTTTCCGGGGCTGTTCTATGTTATATGGCTGCTCAGTTTTTCATTCTTTTTTTAATGTTGAAAATATTTCTTATCAGACGAAGGAGGTGTCTCCATACGACTAAAAACGTAAAATTAAGCACTCCCTCAATTGTGCCGAAAGTTGAACGGCTAAAGGGCCTGGAAAGGATTCAAATTATGGCTCTTACTCCGAAAATCACTTCCGGTCCAAATGCAGTTCCGGAAAAAATGAATAACACCGCTTGATTCTTTAATTGTTTTCTTTTTTGATTCAAATTCTAGCCAAATAAGCTTATTGACGAAATTATTTCTGTAATGCGTTCCTTGGTTCAATACCCTCAGGCTTTCATAGATTTTTTGAAATATGTCTACAATTAATGTAGTTATAAAGGCTTAAGTGAAACTCTGCATTGACTCACATTAGCGCTCGTAGTGGTAGTAAAGAAAGGATTGTAATTTTAAGAATAAATACAGAATATATTTTCAATTTATTATATTTTATTTACCTAAAAGTCGAAGCTTACCCTGAGGCCCCAGGTTCGATTCCCGACCAGTTCAGGGATTTTTACCTGGACCTGAGCGCTGGTTCGAGGTCCACTCAGCCTTCGTGATTAGAATTGAGGAGCTATCTGACGGTGAAATAGCGGCCCCGGTCTAGGAAGCCAAGAATAACGGCCGAGAGGATTCGTCGTGCTGACCACACGACACCTCGTAATCTGAAGGCCTTCGGCCTGAGCAGCGGTCGCTTGGTAGGCCAAGGCTCTTCAAGGGCTATAGTGCCATGGGGTTTGGTTTGGTTTTAAAAGTCGAAGCTTATACCCTGAGGATGTTTTCAACACTGAGTTGCTTCCCGGAAGGGCTAAAACGGTGGATTTCTTTTTAGGATTTGCTTTACATCGCATCGACTCACACAGGTCTTATAACGACGATAGGACAAGAAAGGGGTAGGAGTGGGAAGGAAGGTGGTGGTGGTAATTATTGTTTTAAGAGGAAGTACAACTGGGCAACCATCCTCGATATAACACTAATCTGAGAGAAGAAATTGAAGGGGTCCGACACTTCGAAAAATGAAGGTATCGGCCATAGGATGACAAGGACCGCGAAGGGCATGAAAATGAAAGACTCCCTAGACCTCCATACGTAATATCGTCGGGGTTGGAAAAGAACAAGGGAGGTGAGATAGGATGGATGAAAGTGAGGAGCCTGGCACAAGTAAGTGGAAGCAATGCCAAGACTCAGCTAAGGACCCCGTGGTCGCCATCCCACGCCACAAAGTAAGAGCCCCTGGGGCCCCTTCTAGTCGCCTCTTACGACAGGCAGGGGATACCGTGGGTATTATTCTACCGCCCCCACCCAGGGGGGGAAGCGGGAAGGAAGTTGCTGTGGCCTTAATTAAGGTACAGCCCCAGTATTTCCCGATGTGAATATCGAACCCACGATCTCCCGAATGCAAGTTGACAGCCACGTACCCCAAACCACTCGGTCTTCTTTCTTGTTCATTCCTGAAGATCATTTTTTAAAAATTTCTCCCTAATCAACTTCCCAATTCATTGTGTATACTTAATCTCATTGTTTGCTTCTTTGATGTTATTTAATGTATGTGTAAACCATGCTGGTTGTACTTTCAGCTTTATGATTTTATTAAAAAACGTGTTTTCTCAGTCATTATTCATTCTGTTATGTTCGGAAAACGACAATTTTCTCTTACTCATGGTGTGTACTATGTTCTCCACATGTACTGTATGTACGGCAGAGATGGTGGACTTCGGTACGGTGGAGATGGCGGAAGAGGCAACCCTGTACTCGGGGATTTGATATACGAGTACATTTTAAATTCAGAAGTTTCTGCCTCATATTGTGGTGATGATGGTGATTATTGTTTTAATAGGAAGTACAACTACGCAACCATCCTGAATAGAACACTTATCAGAGAGAGGAAAAATGGAAGAGGTCCGACACTTCGAAAAATAAAGATAACGGCTACGAAAGGCGTGAAAATAAGAGCCTCCCTAGGTCTCGATACCTAATACCGTTTGGGTCGGTAAAGAACTAGAGTTGACCAAGGGAGGTCAGATAAGATAGATGACAGTGAGGAGCCTGGCAGAAGTAAAATTCCACGACTCAGCTGATGGTCCCATGGTCACCAACGCTCGCTCCCACGTTGATAGCCCTGGGGCTCTGTCTCATATTGAGTCAGCGTCTGTTCGCCATGAGAGGTGCGGCTGTTTCCTATGCATGTTACCTTCAAAATCAAGAGGTGAATCTGATTGGCTTATAACAATTATCAAACCCGTAATCAATACGGATAAGATGGCTTTATGTAAACAAACAAAATATAATAAATCAAGGAAGAATTTTTTTAAATAAATGTCTATATACAGAATGTACCAGAACTGGACGGCAAAAATTTAGGAATGGATTCCGCACATAGAGAGAAGTAAAAAAGATTATAACAACATGCGTCCGGAAAAGTACACTTACAGATTTATTCAAACTTTGTGACACAAATTAATTTGGGTAATAATTTACATGTCCTCATGCAATCATCCAATCGTCTCATCAACAGAGGTTCACTATTAACATCTGGGCAGGCATTGTTGGTGACTCCTTTTTGGGACCCTACATTCTTCCGAATAGGCTTACTGGACAGAACTACACGAATTTCTTGCGTGCTGCATTGCCTGATTACTTGGAAGACATGCCACTTGCATCCCGTCGACACATGTTTTTTCATGTATGATGGTGCTCCCGCATATTTCAGTCTGCTGCCCGCGGGTACGTGAATACCAATTTTCCTGAGTGCTGAATAGTAGAGGAGGACCGATTGCTTGGCCACAACCACACTCTCCTGACTTGAACTCCCTGAACTTTTACCTTTGGGGACAAGTTAAGTCTCTCGTATATGCGACTCCTGTTCCTGATGAAGCAACTTTATGTGAGCGCATTGTGACAATCTCTCAGGCAGTACTCACTACACCAGGCATTTTTGATAGCGTGCGTAACTCCTCTGATACATGCTCAAAGTGTTTCAGCTGCCGTTACAGACGTACGGTGTAAATGTACAAAAGTTTGAATAAATCTGTAAGTATACGTCTCCGGACCCATGTAGTATAACTTTTTTCTTCTCCCTATGTGAGGAATCCATTCCTAAATTTTTGCCGTCGAATTTTGGTACACCCTGTATATAAAATCCCTATTCTGTCTACCATTCACAGCGATACTGAGAAAACGGGGATGTTTCAACAACTGAAACTCGCACCAGGCATAGGTCATTATCCCTTCTGTAAAAGAAAAATACGCTGAACCTCTCTCAACCACGAATTTTTTACTTTTTAAAGAAAATTACATACCTGAAGCTTCATTTTAGATGGTTACCAACAAGCATAGAATAACACAGAGATGGCAACACATATTGCAATGCATTCGCTCCATGAGGCCCAGATTTGTGCTCGTCGACATACCAGCAGCCAACGAGCTTGAAATAAGATACTATAGAGCACCTCACCAACTTGCTGCCAAAAATGAAGCAAATGGACACGCATGGACGCCATATTGTTTGGGCTATAATGTTATAGACTGGTTGATGTCTGTTATTGATCAAATTACGTCATTTGAATTAAGAACAAGAATTTCTTATTATGATTTGAATTTATTGAGATGTTGTAAGGAGTTGTAACAATTAGGAAAGAAAACAGAAATCTACATATAAACGACGGGGAGTAAAAATGACAGTCAGATTACCTTCAGAAATATTGAAGTACTTAAAACGACTTCAAACGTCAGGACGTATTCAGACATATCACATATGTCCAATGTATATTCATTTGGATATTTCACAACACTGTGGGTTCGTTGTATTTGAAGGCTTTGTTTGAGAGGCGGTTAGCCAACGGTTTCATTCTGGACTGCGCGGACATAGAGGACAGTCATAGCAAGCTTTGAAACGGCGAGTTTGAAGTAAGCCAATCGCGAGCTGTGAAGGCGTGGTGTAAGTTCTTGGTGGACACCAAGACAATTTCTCTGGAATACCAATCTCGTCCATCACAGTGCTGACGTACTAGTTTTATACGGGTGAAGTCTGGTGTTTAACCTTTGCCATGATATGCAGTTGATTTTAGAGATACTTATCTCTTCATATTTCGACTATTTTCAATATATCTACTGTATTGCTCTTTTCCGACAGACGTGTGCTTTGTCTCCAGAACGCGGTTCAGACCTGAAGCCATAATCTACAGGGGAATCCCCTCTTTTGAATTAGAGCGGTGAATCTATAAAACCAGGTGCAGCAGAGGAAGCGTGGTTATTCGTTATTCGTTTCTCAGTCGGAAGGCAGTCTCCACGTCAGTCGTGAGTGCCATGTTCTTTGTTTGTTATCCATTTCTACAGTGACGCTATTACAAATACAATTGTGAGAATAATGTAATGACAGATCAGCTATATAGAAAACTGTGTCTAAAAGGCACCAATCCTGGTGTGAACTAAGTTTTATAAATACGGGAGTGTAAAGTCCGGTATTGTGGGAATTGCCTTTGCACAAGTGACGCCACGCTATTATGGCAAGTGCGGTAGGCACCGCGTATGTGTAAAGTACGAGAGACGGTAAAGACGGTAGCCGCACAGAACGATATAATTCTCGTCAACTGAATTAACTTTATGATACGTCAACAGTGATCGGGTCGCGTGTCGTGATCGCGGTTTAATCTTATACTTTCTCGACGATCATTGCTCTTGTATACGAACTGATACGGGTTTTATTCCGTGAAACTTTGACTCTGAACAAAGCAATATTTTATTGATCTCATAATTTGTGCTTAGTGATATTTGCTTAGCTAGTGTGCGCGTATACAATGGATCAAATGTAGAATTATCATATATTAATTTATTATAGGAGTGTTTTTCTACAAGGACAATGATGGAATCTTCATGTGTTATTCATATATATTGTAACCACATCCAGTGTGACATGATGGCTGTGTAGATCCATTGACGCTGCAACCATGTAGAAAGTGTGAAGTAGAGTTCGACAAACCTCAGTGAAAATGCCAATATTATAAGCATGTTCGTAGACAGAGGGAATCAGCTTAGTTTAAATCAATGTAGATGGTAAATTAACGTTAAATGTCAGCTCGCTAGAGCTGAGCTATTCTTGATTTTAGTTTACGTAGTTGGTGATCCAGGGCAAAATGCATGCTAGTGCCCTTATTTTTCTTTATGTATTAGCTTAGTATTGGGTAAAGGGTTGTGAATAGGTGTACATAGGAGTGTGATTTTACTTGTGTTTATTTCAGGATATTCCGATATGTATGTGTTAGAAGTAATACAGGAAGGAAGCTTCTTCATTACCGAGGCTATGCGGCCTTAATATTGTGAGGGATACGTAGATTCAATGCAGGGTAGGTATATTTTATTACCATATAAGAGCGCGTTTTCAGGTGTATGTTTGGATGCCCGAGGAGTGCAAAGGCGACGTTGAGAACTTAGGGTCCTTTAGTGCGCAAAGAAGATAGGCGGTCCGGATTGGAGAATAATACGGGTGTAAAGAAAGGCAAATATCGCCTAGCATATTATAAGGTTGTTACAATAGTGATAAGAGGTCTGTGAAATTTTTAGTAGAGGGAAATGATGAGTGTAAGCTGCTTAGCAGGTAACGGGCTTGAATACGCCTGGAAGGTTAGTGATACAGTTGAGATTCGAACTCCCATGCCGCGAGTATAGAAGGCTTGAGTGACGTCTTCTTTGAAAGGGAATTGTGCGGCCAATAATTTGAAATATGAAGGCGTGTTGATTTCTGTTGTTACGGAATACTTTAACGAATGGGAGAAATAATTGGTTTTAAGTAGCGAGGCAGCAGTTATTTGCAGAGGCAAACCTTCCCTTGTAATGTGAAAGACGGCCGCTGTTAGTGAAAGTACACACTCAGAGCTCCTCTCTATGAATGGCCGTCCGGCCGTCCTGTTAGTTCTCGGCAAGGTAGAATTTGTGGGACATTACAACTGACTACCAGTGAAAGAGAAAGTTGAACCGACCGCTGCGATAGGAAGGCGAGATTTATGCAGCCAAAGCATCGAATGGGCCATGCACATCGTGACCTTAATAATGAAGAAGAAGTGTGTACCCTGTATGTTTGATTTTTAGTTATCATGTGATTTTTTCTTTTTTCTTCAGGATTTACTGTTTGTTTGTTTTATTTATCATTTCTTCCTGTGCTTAACGTCTTCCTCGTTGTCCATGTGGTATGTCAACGTTGTGTAAATGATTTATGTTTTAATTTAGCCCGCAGCTAATATTTTTTTAGGGAAGCCAGTCTCAGTGCTGATCCACTTACGACAGAACGGTCTGTCAGTAGAAATAGTGTAGTATATATGATTAGGACCCCAGGATTTACCGTATTGAATTAATTACTTTGTATATGTAAATAGGTGTATATTCTGGATTGAAACTAGCGTGATTTTCTTTTGTCAAGGAATAGCTTATTTGACGATAGGAATTGCAACCCCTTCGGGGATATCGGCATTCTCACTCAGCGCCGTCGATCGTATGAAAGATGTAGATCCTGCCATGATTTTAATCATGTTCTTACGTGTTGTTCATTTGTTCGGAATTTGATCCAATTAACTTATGTGTATTAACATGTAATTATTTCTGATATGCTCGGCACATATTTCTAATTTGAATAACAATTGGAGTCAAATTTGCTTTATTTTTTGACATTGATTTCATTTAGTATGGATAATTTTATTATGTGCTTAGTTTAATAAATCTATTTTACCCCCGATTTTGCTTCTTATTCACACTAAATGATATTGTTTCCCATTCATATACCTTTGGTATTTACCGGCTTAGCCCGGCATATTTATATTTAATGGATGGGAACGGTTCAGTATCAATAATTAACACTTCTTCGCAGTCAAATGTTAAAGTAACGAGGCAAATGAACATAATCAACCAACATGTCCTGACATTCTGAAAGGTGACAAAATAACGTACATGATAACTGACTCCGTAGAATGCGAACAACACGCGCAAGGAAAAACTTCATATATATTTGGGATTAATCCTTCCACTCCAGCGTTTATCCAAGGATAACTACACTGAGAGGCCAGAAGTCACTGGAAGGGATGTTCCTTTAGAATAAGTGCCGTGTAAACCTATGACCCCTAAGCGTTGCGGCTTGCCCCGGTGTAGCTGAGTAGTGTCTCGCAGACACCAGTGTCCAGAAGATGGAGGCACGTCCCGAGTTAATAAACTTTGAACGTGGGATGATCATCGGCGCATGGCGCATTGGTCATAGCAATGCGGACATTACACGTGAATTCGTGTTTCCGAGGTCAACATTGTCGAGGGTAGATCTTCAATATCGCAAAGAGAATGTAACCACTTGCGTAAACCGCCGAACGTGAAGACCACAGGTGTTTAAAGAACGGACATCACGTCGCCTCTGCAGAACCATACTGGGCGCTCGACGGGCTGCTGTGAGCCAGATCACCGACCAGTTGAATGATGAGAGTCAGGAACCCATTTATACCAGGACTGTAAGGAGGCAACTGCACCGTATAGGCTTCACGAGCCGACGACCAGCTCGTGTCCATTTGCTGACACCTCAACAAAGTGCTCAACGACGTGCATGGACCAGCGAACATCGGCAATGGACCATGGAACAGTGGCGGCGTATGGTATGGTCCGACGAATCCCGGTTACAGTTGTATCGAGCTGATGGGTGCGTGAGAGTGAGGCGTATGCCCCATGAAGCTGTGGATCGTGCGTGTCAACAAGGTTGTGCCCAGATGGGAGGTGGCTCAGTTCTGGTCTGGGCGGCATAACAAAAGAGGCTTATTAATAAAAAAGGTGAAGGAACACATCAGCTCTTATAATAAAGTCACCCTTTCATCCTTCATAGACAATTATATGAGCCAGTCTGCCATAACAGAACCAGTTTA
The DNA here is from genome assembly GCF_040414725.1 of Anabrus simplex. Lineage (NCBI taxonomy): Eukaryota > Metazoa > Arthropoda > Insecta > Orthoptera > Tettigoniidae > Anabrus > Anabrus simplex. Next base: position 78,002,947 of record NC_090271.1, on the reverse strand, counting down.
CAATACTAAGGATCACATCCTCTTTGATTAGGCGAGACTCATCGCGTTTGTAAAATACTACAATGAGGGTAGCCATAGAGTTAGTTCTGTGCCCAAATAAGGCAGCTTTACGGTGACAAGTGCATGGAAACCTATGTTCCACTATGGCACAGCCCGACGCACTTCAGAAACTGTCGGCAGAGGTCGCTGAGTTTGTAAATTCCCTCCCGATCACCACAGTACAGCGCGATGATCCCCGAGTCCAGTCAGTAGGGGGTGACGAATAACCAGTTCGTGATTCGGTCAACAGACTTCCAATACTCGTTCCATGAGGCATTTATACACTTGTGTTAGCATCAGACCATCATATGCATTATCTTGATAAAAGCCAATGGAACTTGACAGAAAGCTTGGCCTTCTTCTTGAAGATTTGTTAAAAATAATAATTTTAATTAATTCTGATGTGACAGTTAAATTCGAAATTGGGATGGGAGTGGAAACGTCCATGCCGTAGCTTTAACTAATGTAGACTTGATGTGAAAATGTGAAACCGTGGAAGAACAGTATTCAATGAAGTTCAAATCCACCATCTTCCCCGTACAATAACCCGTAGCAAGTTGCCAACACACACAGTTTTTACGGTGATATCAAATACTAACCACATATGATAAAGTCTGTTGAAAAGGGGGTAATGAGTTTTATCTCGTCCTATTCACTGCTGTATTAGCTACCCTTTGAGAAATCTCGTGCTGGAAGTGGCGTGAATCGAGATGAAGGAGCATTATTCCACCCGCCACGGTCAATTTGCAGGCCGGACCACACTTGTCTGCCGCAGTTACTGCTCCAGCACGCTACCTGCACTTCGCCAGACTGAAACTAGCTCTACATGGAACCAACCAGCTCCATTGTTCTACAAGTGTAATTGCACCCTACTTCAGTTTTATCGTGCACTTTGCTAGACTACAGCCTTATTTACTGCAGCAACTCCACAGAAAATTAAATATTATTAGCAGACCCTAAAGTCCATATTATTGACAGTACTCGTCAGCATTATAGTGAACCTACATTGTCAGCATTTTAAGTACACTATTGCGATGTTTCTTGTACACTGTGTACGATTTAGAAGAGATTCTGATCAGTTAAAAGCATTTCATCCTATAGATATTGCAATGCCAGCCTGAAAACAACGTAATAAACGTACACAAAAGAAAGCGTTGATTTTTCAACAGCCAATTTGCAAGTATATTTTTATTATTCCGAATAGCGAATGTTAAGGGTTCGTGTGAAGGAAGGTTTGCATGTTCTTAAATTAATGTTTTCATTCCGAATATTGACACAATTCTTAAATGAAGAAATTTATGTCACTATATATTTTTAAATAATGGATCACGGTCATCAATCGTCTACTGCACCGTGCAATCCAGTGTCCTTTACAGTAGCGCATGCTACATTGGCCCATTAGCGATTTTCTCCCTATGCTTCGAGTATTTTTTCGTAACAACTATATTTCACGTGAGAGCTTTTTGCATGCTTAAAGTTAGGTCGAAGAGAAGAGAAAAGTTATGAAATGAAATGGCGTATGGCTTTTAGTGCCGGGAGTGTCCGAGGACGAGTAAACTTATAATAACGTGGTTTAAGGTTGCAAGGGTGTTCAAAATAGGTTATGCAGTTCTGTAACCTGCCGGAAGTTAATAACACAAAGCTGTCACATTTTAACAGTCTTAAATGGCACTGAATTAGATATATACCGAATTCGATATTAGCAATATAAACTCACTGACTAGCCAACTGCGCCACGCGGACTGGATTTAAGTCCACTGTTTCTTTCTAGTTATAACTTCTTCAGGGTTAAATGTTTAAAGTTTGCGCTACACCTTAATGGCAATGTACTTTATTTGATGGAATCCTAGGTCACTTAATTTGCGCGCAACTGACCAGTTGGTTCTTATTTACATTCGGAGCTTACCGAGCAACTTGGTTACACAGTATGGGACGTATAGCGAAGTTAAGCGGGCGTTAACTTGATTCTTCAGTAAAATAATCAAATTTCATTATTTTATATTTTTGAACAATGCAGACAATCTTTGCACTAAAGTTTTGAGTTAATAGAATATGTGATAATTTCGGAGTTATGGGGTAATAAAGTTTGACACTTGCCTGGACTCACAGAACTTCATCCACTCACTGTCCGGCTCCATGGTTAAATGGTTAGCGTGCTGGCCTTTGGCTACAGGGGTCCCGGGTTCGATTCCCGGCAAAAGCCTTACGCCATTTCATATCATTATCCACTCACTTCTCTGTTTGTATTTTCCTCTATAGAGATTAGTAGGCCTACTGTACTTTTTCCGGTCACAGATGAAAAGTACGTCCAATATTCTGGCGTGTCTTTTCCTTGTTGTTCATGCATTTTAATATTGAGTCTATGTGTTCGTATTCAATGAAGTTACCTGGAACAGAAGCCTTAAGCTACGTTTTCTATTAAGGACAATCACTATTGGCGTGTTAGATGCCATTTCCAAATAATTTAATGATGGATGTCTATCAACAAAATTGATATTAGAAGAAATGGGCGAGGAAGCTGGGTTCTGGTGCACTGCAGTACTTGAAAGTATCGATATTACTCTAGTAGAAATTAGTGAATATAATTGCATGGAAGACATGAGGAAAAAGAGAAATAAATTATGAAGAGCGAACAGAAAGAGGAAGAATAAAAGGAAATCAGAACACTGAACTATGGATGTTTTATACTTGTACCACGACGAAGTGAGATCACTCACAGAGTTCAAGTGCTCTCCCGCAGAGCGGCGCTAGTGGAGCCTAACACCAACGCTACACGGTCAGCTGATTTCATGAAAATTACATTGATACGCAAATAATCAAATACAACACATGAATAACACTGTTAGAGAGTTATAAATAATGTTATCAGTCCGCATGGAGAAATATGTTTGAATTTTAATTAGTGAACACACGAAATAAAATGAAACATTACGAAAAGCGAAAGAAATGTTTTGCTTTACAAACTTAAAGAATCTTTTTTAAACAGAGCAAATTAAACATACACCAGACTTTCAATAACACTGGCTTTTTTCTCAAATAAATTAAATTAAGTAAATTACTCACCACAACTAGTTTGAGGCCACTTTCGATAGTTTACGAGTAGACTTAGCCGATTGTCGAGCTTGCATTTCTCTAAGGAAATCTCCCGCTCTGAAGAAGAATCGGCACTATAGTGGGAGACGAGTTTTGGAATAATGCCCAAAGTGTTGTTGCTACTCCAACCCCTACTCTTATACCTTCATATCTTCCACATAATATAAATAACATTTGTTTGAGCGCCAGTTGCTTTTTTAAGAAAAACAACAAAATTCGGTAGAGCATACCTCTTATATCAATTATCTCAAGGCGTGAGGTGATAAACTCACATATCTGGCAATATACAGGGATATGGATCAGGACAATATTAAATTACTGTTGCATTTCCACAATTGAGGATTGTACATGGAACTGAAATCACTTATTATAATTAAAAATAAAACTGAGTTTATGACTAAATTTACGTCACAATGAACAATCATTGACGTCTTTTAATTTAACACAAGAAATATATCGTGAGATTTGCGGTATTAAGAAAAGGAAAATTTAATCTAAACAAAAAAAGCTATTGGCATGAACTTGAAGTGAGATGTGATATCGCCGCTGATTACACTCTTCTTCATGTTATGAATGCATAACATGTCTGATGCTTTAATTACCTGTTGTCTGCATACACCGCTGTTGAACTTGAAATTCTTGGGAAAACCTGTGAGCTGAAGTCGGGAGCCGTCTGCTGTAATCTTCTTATGTCACAAGGAGTTGGCCTACATACCATGTACGCGTGTAGGGAGCTCCAATGTAATTACGTCCACTCAATATATTTTAAATAATTGGAAAATATTATTGAAACATCTTGTGAAGTCCATCCTCACAAGAAGATGATGTTTCTTTATCAGCATAGTACCCGTCTCTGCTCGGATACAAGCACCACTTGTAGACTTCCTCGATGATTACCTCTTCAAACACAACTCTTAGCTCTGACCATCACACTAAGACCACTTCTTCCATTTGATACATCTGACTGTTACATATGATCTGCACGATATCAACTGCTTATGAACTGAGTACCATCAACTGAATAGATATGATGAACTGAGTAAGAACAGAATAATGAACTGAATACCTCTCCCCACCGTCGCCTCGACTTTATATCACCTCGCGATGACGACTCATCTCCCCACTCACTGTTCATCCCTTCCACTTCCACATACAGTAGCTGGCGAATACTGACACTTGGTCGCAATCACGTGTCCACGCACTGATGTCATCAGTCATGTGTCGTCTAAGCGTACCCAAGCGGTCCGAGAATGACTATACCGAATGCGTCACCGGGAAATCTCCTTGCACAGTTAAACATAGCCTCGATTGCAAAATACTATGCCAGCTCATCTAGCCAAAGTTACAAGCCACAGCATGACAATATGAAACCAACAAATCTCACTTACTACAATACAGAATAATTACAAACATATTCACTTAACCTATGATGAAATACAATAATATACGTGATACCTAATTATTACAGTCTAAATGATGAGAAACAGAATATATGAAATCTAATGAATCAGGTTAATAATAATAATAATAATAATAATAAATACAGAATGGAGTCTGTAACCCTGTTGTACTGTTACAGAACGCCTCCCTCATGAAATAATCGATTAAATGAATCGATTGATTCATGAAATATCTACACAATCACCTGAAATCGAGTACACCATAGATACATGTATAAAAATGCCCTTTACAAATTTGGTACATAGTATCATCCATCTGGATGTTCGTTGTTACACATATAAAACATTTATCAATTATCATTTTCACTTTGATTATACAGTATTATTTACATACAGATTACATTTCTTTCTCACTTCTGTCGTTTCAAACGTTCATTGAGTGTTCAAAAGTAATTCTCGAAGACATTTCATTATATACACTGTCTCCAAGCACTGGAGTTTATTGCACTGCCGTGCCTCACTTATTATAACAACACACGCTAATTTCACTGAAGTCCTGTTCGCAATGCCAGCTTCATAAAATATGGTGAATTAACATAATAATGAAAATTAATCAACAAACTCACATGATATATTTCTTAAGATTTCTTATATTGTATGTTCCTACGATATTTCCTTCCTTGTCTTCTAATGAATAAGCACATTTCCCAATCCGTTTCACTACGGTGAAGTATCCCTGATATAACAAGAAAAACTTAGAAAATTTACCAGCTTCTGCTGATGACGGGAGTGGCACTCTGAGTAAAACCTTGTCACCAAGCTCAAATTCATCCAATATAGTCTTACAAAAATTATCATGCACAATCTTACCGTGTTATCCTTCTTAGGTATAATAACAAGTGGATTTAAATTAGGACTACATGATGGTTCAATTATATTATAATCTAGCATAATGTCAATCTGCTCTTCAACAGCGCTAGCGTATTTTAACGGAATGGGATATTTCGGTCCTACAAAAGTTGAGTTATAAAGAACATTAAATTTGTGTTCGTAAAGATGTGTTCTACCAGGCCGATCGCTAAAAACATCACTATGTGATATCAATAATTCACACAATTCGTCCTTCTGACTTTCCGCTAAATTACATTTCTCCACTGTCTCATACAATTCATCTCTAGAATCTCTCTGTATAGACACATGGCAGACATCAATATTTTTTCTCATATTAGGAATTTCACAAGATCCTTCCGTACTAGAACACACTTTATTCGCACTAATTTCTGACAAAACATCATATGGTAAACTGACTTCCCTGCTACTCTTTCCCCAAATAAGATTGACATTACACAGATCAAAATTTAATTTAGCCTTGTGACACGTTAACCAGTCAGTACCTAAAATAACGGCATAAACTAAATTAGGCACAACTAAGCATGGTTGGAAAGTACATTCTCCACTTATGCTAATGGGGACAGCTATTTGTTTATTCACTCTTTGAGACTTGTTTCCAACAGCTGTTACGATGAACGTATTCCTCACTGGAATTTCCGCTACCTCATACTTCTCTCTCAAAACTTCCTCATACAGCTTGGAATTTACACATGACTTCTCACTACCAGAGTCCAACAAAATCTTAACTTTTCTGCCCCATATCAGCAGTTCAATCGTCGGTGTAACAGTAACACTACTTAAATTATCCTCATTACATAATATAAGATCACTTAACAAATCTTGCCTTATATCTAAATTTAAATTACACTTATAAAATTTATTGTCTACGATTAAGTCGTCACTTAAAACATTTGAATTATTGCTACTTAGGTCACAATCATGTTCACTTACAACTATAGGCTGGTCGACATTAACATACTTATCTACCTTATACGTGAACTCACCATTTACGGACTGTCTCAGTGACCTGTTTATACAGTCCGTTGCGCGTTTAAAGTACTTGGTTCGGTTACGACTTGTTGGTTACACACCTCAGTCGGCCTCCCCTGTTGCCTATTTCCTCTAGCGTCATTATTATTATTATTATGGCCTGTATTCTCTCGCCTCCCAGCTTCTGGTTGATTACCATAATAACGCCTCCCAGTCCTGAAATTTTCCGAACTATTCTGATAATTTCTCTCCCTGTGGAAATTATTATTAGGTCTCTCCTGATATTCTCTTCTGTAGTTACGATTATTCATAGTCCTGTCCTGATTATTAGATTGGTTACCCCTTCCTTCTACATTCCTATTTAGTGTCCTACTATGATTCAAGCTATTACCTAAAGCATCAAAACTTTCCAACAAAATCTCCATTTCCTTAATAGTCTCCACTCTTTGCATACAAACAGCTTCTCTTATTCTATCGGGATAGTGCTTAGCCATAAATCTAACTATATCAGCCTCAGGTCCAATACATTCTAAATTTCTCCACACCAAAACATGAGCTAAAAAATATTCTGTCATTCTTACACCCTCGTTAGAATTATACCTGCCAAACATTACTCTCTCTCTCTCTCTACTCTGAACACCTTCACTCCAAAATTTAGCCATGAATTTCTCCTTAAATTCAGTTAGACTAGACATCGAGCTTTTATATACTTGAAACCAAGACTTAGTCTCTCCTACGAAAGCATTAGATAAGATCTCCAATACAGTTTCCCAGCTAATAATATTGTATCTTACTTGAACAGCAAATTTCTTCTCTACTACTCTCATAAATTCCATCGGGTTGAATTCTTTCCCAGAAAACTTAGGTAAGTCATGATCTCTAGTGATTAAACCATTATTTACAATTATTTCACGTACATTTCTACTATCACGCACTTCTTTCTGGAGTACTCTCTGGCAACTCAGAAATTTTTCTTCCAATGTTTCTTCAGCCTTTTCTTCAATTTTTCTTAACTTCTCCTGTAATTTTTCTTCCGATTCTCTCACTTTCTGTGATAATAATTTTTGTTCACTCTCTAGATCACCTACTTCTCCAAGTTTTCTTTCCACATGTTCTACCCTACTAATACATTTCCTAGTTTCTTGCCCCACTGTATTGGTTATCTTTACAAACCTTTCTTCTACTAACTCATTGATTTCTCCTTTATTAGACTCGATCTTGGCACCTAATTCATCAATCTTATGCCCTTGTTTGATGCATGTCTCACTAACTTGCTCGATTTCAGTATGGAGATTGCTCCGACCCAATTCCATCTCAGCTCTGATGTCACTACACTCCCTATTTACCTTACTTTCTAAATTATTAATTTGCTTACTTATTTCTAACACCTTATGATCTATCTTATTACTAACATCATCGATCTTCTTATTAATACTAATACCCTGAGCTTCAATTTTCTCACTAATGACCGCTTCAATTTTCTCACTCATAATATTATTCTGAGATTCAATTTTCTCACTAATAACCGTTTCAATTTTCTCACTCATAATATTATTCTGAGATTCAATTTTCTCACTAATAATATTATTCTGAGATTCAATTTTCTCACTCATAATATTATTCTGAGATTCAATTTTCTCACTAATGATATTATTCTGCTCAGTCATTTTGGACATCAGCAAATTAAATAAACCAAGGTCAATCACCCCTTTACTTTGATCTTGCGTGACAGCGTTTTCCTCAGTTTCTACTATTTTCTGATTTTCAGCAGGTCCCACCTTAGTCACCAACTTCCTATTTATGTTACCACCTTGGATTTCCTTGGACACAATAACCTCAGCCTCATCACCTGACTGCATATTGCTATCCTTGTCCATCTTCGGTTTCCTACTAATTTTTCGCGATCTCAAAGCTATTTCCCCTTGCAATTCCTCTGACATTACCCCTTAAATACAAACTTCAACAAAATGACCTTCCTAACATTACTCGGTGAATTTAACATGTGCGTACTCATTAAAAGAACTGATCCATGTATATTGCCATTCAGAAACACTTTTTCTGAACCTTTCGAGTCCCACGTTGCTGGCGACACGTTGTTGCTACTCCAACCCCTACTCTTATACCTTCATATCTTCCACATAATATAAATAACATTTGTTTGAGCGCCAGTTGCTTTTTTAAGAAAAACAACAAAATTCGGTAGAGCATACCTCTTATATCAATTATCTCAAGGCGTGAGGTGATAAACTCACATATCTGGCAATATACAGGGATATGGATCAGGACAATATTAAATTACTGTTGCATTTCCACAATTGAGGATTGTACATGGAACTGAAATCACTTATTATAATTAAAAATAAAACTGAGTTTATGACTAAATTTACGTCACAATGAACAATCATTGACGTCTTTTAATTTAACACAAGAAATATATCGTGAGATTTGCGGTATTAAGAAAAGGAAAATTTAATCTAAACAAAAAAAGCTATTGGCATGAACTTGAAGTGAGATGTGATATCGCCGCTGATTACACTCTTCTTCATGTTATGAATGCATAACATGTCTGATGCTTTAATTACCTGTTGTCTGCATACACCGCTGTTGAACTTGAAATTCTTGGGAAAACCTGTGAGCTGAAGTCGGGAGCCGTCTGCTGTAATCTTCTTATGTCACAAGGAGTTGGCCTACATACCATGTACGCGTGTAGGGAGCTCCAATGTAATTACGTCCACTCAATATATTTTAAATAATTGGAAAATATTATTGAAACATCTTGTGAAGTCCATCCTCACAAGAAGATGATGTTTCTTTATCAGCATAGTACCCGTCTCTGCTCGGATACAAGCACCACTTGTAGACTTCCTCGATGATTACCTCTTCAAACACAACTCTTAGCTCTGACCATCACACTAAGACCACTTCTTCCATTTGATACATCTGACTGTTACATATGATCTGCACGATATCAACTGCTTATGAACTGAGTACCATCAACTGAATAGATATGATGAACTGAGTAAGAACAGAATAATGAACTGAATACCTCTCCCCACCGTCGCCTCGACTTTATATCACCTCGCGATGACGACTCATCTCCCCACTCACTGTTCATCCCTTCCACTTCCACATATAGTAGCTGGCGAATACTGACACTTGGTCGCAATCACGTGTCCACGCACTGATGTCATCAGTCATGTGTCGTCTAAGCGTACCCAAGCGGTCCGAGAATGACTATACCGAATGCGTCACCGGGAAATCTCCTTGCACAGTTAAACATAGCCTCGATTGCAAAATACTATGCCAGCTCATCTAGCCAAAGTTACAAGCCACAGCATGACAATATGAAACCAACAAATCTCACTTACTACAATACAGAATAATTACAAACATATTCACTTAACCTATGATGAAATACAATAATATACGTGATACCTAATTATTACAGTCTAAATGATGAGAAACAGAATATATGAAATCTAATGAATCAGGTTAATAATAATAATAATAATAATAATAATAATAATAATAATAATAAATACAGAATGGAGTCTGTAACCCTGTTGTACTGTTACAGTGTGTTCAATACAACAGCCAGCTCCTGATGGCACAACTAAAATCGCCTCAATCTACTCAAGACACTCGTAAAATATATCGCCCCACATTAAATTGAATCTCCTCTCTTAGTTTAACCTCATCGAATAAAACTATCGCGTACCGTTTATTCTCGTTCATTTCATCCTTAAATTAATCTGAAATAGCACTTAAGCAATAAGGATTTACACCATAGGGACTTTTAAGTCCTTTGCCTATATCCTATCCTCTAAGTAATAAACTCTCTAAAAGAAAATCACTACTGTACCTCAAACCATTGGGAGATTTTACTTGACATTTCTTTAACACACTGTAATAATTTTCTGCTTCTTACTAAGAAATTTACAATCTATAAATTGAAATTCGGTGTTCTTAATATGCCCCTGTAGGAAATTAATCCTGGCTTTGGCTGAGGAAAGACTGCATTTAGCTCGCTTTAAATTTCGAGTTGCATTCTTTAGTTGCTTTCTGAGAGTTTAATATTATCTTTTCGGCATCAGTAAGAGAACTAGACTGACCCTGAATTTGACTACAACTAGACTGACCTTGAACTTGAATTTCACCGCCTACTGTTGTCATCACTGTTTCACTCACTTCGTGATTCACGTTCCTTATTCTCTTGTTACTGTCCTCACTCCTTTAGCTACTGGGTGCCTTTCGTGATTTTAGCTCACTGGATAGGTATTTCGGTAAATTTGGAAATATATGAGGCACCGCTGCTGGTTTTATTTTCTACCTCACACGAGGAAGTTCAACGTTTTCACCATTCACCACGAAACAGTCCGCCTTTATAATTAAATCTGCCGAAAAATGCAGGTCACATATTCTGCTTTTGGCCGACAATTGCTTATCCTTCCGCGGAATAACTCTAGCCCGCTTCGCAAACAGATTATTTCCCGTTGGTGGTGTAAAATATCGTCTACCATCAGGCTTCCTCCCGTAACCCGATTTACAAACAGGAACGAAACAGTACGGCGTTTTCTCGAAATAATAGAAAACTAGTTGATTGCACACACAAAGCATTGCACAGACACTACTAACACGGACTTTCAAAAAATATTAAAACAAACTAGTAGGCGTTAAAATTATCACCACGACTTCACGCACTCTCGCTATACCTTTGCCGACAATTGGGCGCATGTGTCGTTGCAGTTGGATCGTTGAGACTGCAGCGCCACACTCCGGCAGGACCACCAACTACAATGTTAAGAGAGCGGAGTGATCACACTTGGTATTCTATTCGTCGTGCTTGTACATTGAAACCTCAGTGATGTTACATGTTCTTCTTTTAAGGATTTTATCTGTAAACTGATTCTTTTGTTGACAATGTGTACATTTTCTCAAAGGGAATTCAATGAAATTTTTAGGGATGCTGTATACCCTATATCCCGTATAGATGTAATATGATGAAACAGCATTCTGATATTTTATTTCAATAGGTGAAATAAAATCTGAAATTTTAAGTTATTAAAATTTTAAAAAGTAAAATTTATAAATTATAATTTTAAACTTTTGTTAAGTATAACAATTATTTTTTATCAGATCATGCCACAGGGATACTTCTTTAAGACTACGAAGTTTCAGTCTTCTCTTTGCGATACTTTTCTAATAAATGTGCCTGAAGTGATTCAATATCGAAGACAGAAGTGGTAAAATTGAGGATCTGTATGTTGGTAGCCCCAAGGTACTTTGAACAGGAATTTGTTTTCTATTAGCAGTCATTCTGATTTAGTATCAAAACAAAATATCATAGTAAATGGTGGTAGCACTTATAAGAAAATTGATTTTAAATGTTGTCAGACCATTTGGGAGAGAGATAAGTTAACGCCCCCAAATATACAGTCAAATTAAGGAAATGAGGAGCTTTGCTTCTGTGTTGAGTAGCAATATTATACTCGGCACATACACCATGCAGACTGTACTTGCCGGACTGATTGGCTCAGACTGTTGACCGCCGGTTTTTTGAGCGCAAGTTCAGGCTGTCCATCCAGGCCCAGTCCGGTGAAATTTAAAGGTGTTCATATACACCAGTAATAATAATGAACGACTTATGTTAAGTCAGGATAAGAATGATTATAGAATCATAAGAATGATAAATAAAGAATGGACTAAGCCTAGTATTCTTAGTAAGTCATTATTAGTAATTATATACTCAAGTAAACTGCAAGATCATAATACGCATTCAGGACAGACTAAGGAAGATAGCTACAAGTGTCACAAATAGTACAAAATGGTACGACAGTGGTAAATTGAATATTAATTATTAGTATTATTGTTGTAATGATTGTTGTCATTGTCCTTGATATTATTGCTCCTTGTATGTACTGTGTGTTGGGTATTCCACCAACAGCTGTCATAGGTAGCCTAGGTGTCATTGAAGAGGCATACTAGGGAAATAAGGTTTGAGATAGTTTCCCGTTGCTTTCCTCACTGAGCCAGAAGTTGCTATTACACATCAGTCTGCCAAGCCCACTGGAATGCATGCAACAACCGACCCTATGAGCGATATTTTTACACCATTCATAACAGGGACTGGCTGTATAAGGAATGGTATTACTAGCATCGATTCATTCATTCATTCATTCATTCATTCATTCATTCATACATTCATTTATTTATTTATTTATTAACTCATTATTTCAGTCATAATGGGATGTTCTCTCCTCAGCTGCTGGAGTTACGTAACTATAGCTGTAATCAATATTCTCTCCTCGGTTGATGGTTATCCATGTATGTCACTCATTCATTCTTTCTTCATGTCTGTTGAAAACTGAACCAAACCAAACCATTGGCACAACAGCCCCAAAGGGCCTTGGCCTACCAAGCGTAGGCTGAATGGATCTTGCACTAGTTCTCAGATTCAGGTAAAAATCCCTGGTCTGGCTGGGAATCGAACCCGGGGCCTCCGGGTAAAAGACAGGCACGCTACCCCTACACCGCGGGGCCGGCATGTAATGTCTGTTGAAATTGGAGGATAACTCTGTACAGACTTGTGTCATAAATACATAATTTTATAAGTCATTTCCTTCAGTATAGAACAGGGACCCCCTTCTGCTTCAGCTGGACCCGTACGGTCTGCGAGTACACAGACCTTGTACCGTCAGTCTTGAGGCAAACGAGTGTCTCTTGTACACCCGACCCGCACGATTTAACTGGGAAACAGAGAGTGCGATTTAGTCTCCCTCGCATAGTGGATTACATCCCAGCAATATGAATAACTTTAGAGGGGAGAAAATCTTATGCGTATAGTTGGAAATGCATTAAGGTATGTACGATATGGTTCTTAAAGTTTAAAGTAAGTAGATGTTCACAAAGGAGCAATCGAGATATGACAAAATCTTCCTAGCCAACTGAGTCAAAGTTAACGATTATACCGAAGTCGTCTCTTTCATACATTTCCGTATCACAATCAGTAACTGATATTATTAGATGCAACTACCGGAGGAGCCTCACATCACTGGCTTAGGAACTGAATGTCTTCGAATGAACCTTGTGTAAATAGTACTTCTTCTCACCTAATTTGCAAATGACACGTGTTAGGATTTTTTTTTTCATTTTCCTGACACAGTATGGTTGAAACCACTTCCAGATTTTTTGACTAGTGGAAGATGTATGAATTTCGACTTGAAGCGAGTTTTTGTAGAGAAAGGAATATTCAAATTGATGGGAAATTCCATTCTTCTTTGTATCTGTAGTAGTTGGCTTCTATGGAGCAACGGAATTGTGTATATAATGTCAGAATGGGACTTGCATCTGAGTTCATGAAGTACCATTCCGACCTGATAAATTTGTAGGGATTTCACTGCCGAATGAGAACGTCGGGTGTAAGTGCTGATTCGTTGTTCGTCTGTAAGGCCCGGTTTCATCAACGTGGGTTAAATATACTCTAACCCTGGGTTTGTTATGTATGTATGTTCAGTCCGTCAGCGATGCCGCTGGTGGGATCCTCAACAGCTCTGCCATCAGCTGTCATAGATGGCCTAGGCATCACTGAAGAGGCGTACAAGGGAAATGAGGAGTGATGTAGTTTAATTTCCCGTTGCTTTCCTCACTAGGTTTGTTAACTTAGGGTTAATATTTTTATTCATTCTTACGAGTCACGCGTTCCACCAAGCTATTTCGGCAGAGGGCTAACTAACACCGTATTAACCCTCCCGGAAACAGCTGGCGTACCGATCAAGGAGGCAGTGACTAAAAATTAGAGATTATGAACACACTTCTTTCGTGGTTCTTTTGTTTAATTTTTGCGCAGTATTTCGGTTTATTCTATGGTAGATATTATTATTTTGTGATCGTGATGGAAATGATTGCAGTGATCGAAAAAATAGAGGAAGTTCGGAAGAGAAATAGGGGCACGAAGTTTTCTTCCTCAGGAACTTAGCCACCATTACCAAAGTATTATAGAATGCGAGAAGACTGGCGGTGTAAAATTAAAAGAAAAGGAGGACACATGGGAAAAAGTAACAGGGGAATTTAATAGCGTTTCCCACGTTACAGGTCATCTTGTAACTATATAATTAATTTTGAAGTTAGAATCACTGATTACTTGACAATTGTCAGAAAAATAACCCTTGTTGTGTCCGACCGTATTTGAAACGACGCTGTGGTAAAAAACTTTAATGCAATCAATTCCTTTAGTATACGAGAGAGAGGCCTGTTTCGGTCAGTTGTGCTTTCTAACCTCTCACGAATTTCATCGACGACTTTACTGACGACAATTTTTGACAGTCTACATCTCTTCAGAAATTGTTCTTCAGACAGATTTTGAAAAGTCATTCTTTCTTATTATAGGCCTTTTTATGTTAGGAATACCATTTCATAAATCTAAATATGGCAACTGTGGATCAAACGCAAGATTTACGGCGGCTTTTAACGTCTAGTGAACAGTTTAACCCAAGTGAAAGGAGGGGTTAACTTAACTGCGGCCTTAACCCAGACTTAAAATTAACCGTCCCGTCCTTGATGAAAATGAATTAATAGTCAAATTCTGAGCTAAAACTGTATAACTCGGGGTTAAGGTTTAATCTACGTTGACGAAACCGGCCTTAAGAGTCCCCTGTGCAAAACTCCATGGAAAGTAAATGATAGTGAGGAAGACCAAGGAAGGCGCTGCGAGGTTTGGGTCACGTAGTTGTCAGCTTGCATTCGGGAGAGAGTGGGTTCAAACCCCTCTGTCGGCAGACCTGAAGATGTTTTCACGTTGTTTCCCATTTTCACACCAGGCTGTACCTTAATCGAGGGCACGGTCGATTCTTTCCCACTTCAGGCCCTTAACATCCCATCTTCGCCTTAATGCAAATGTTTAAAAAAGTGCGGAATGTGTTTTATGACCGCTTTCTAGAACCAAGCTATACCATTTACATCATTGTACGTTGATAATAATAAGGAAACAACTTGATCGTTATACCTTTAATATAGCAAACTCCTTGCTATAGAAAGGAGGACCATCAGAGGCATTTTCCTGTAAAAATGGATAGACTAGCCGAGGACAGAAGAAGCACATGAACTTGTCTTCTGTTAATCCTCATCCCATGATTGCTTCGTATTATTTTTTACTTTTCTCACACTTATACCAATTATAGACTGATATTCGAGATAAATAACATAAATTTCTAGCAGCAATCAACGAAGTAATCTCTTCTTTCTTGTTGACTGTTAAATAACGGGATTGTTAGTGGTATCATATAGTATTGTCTCTCTGTCACTTGACGGAGTAAAGCAGAATGTCAAAATAGGCACACTGCCAACCTAAATGGCGTCAAATTGAAATATCTGAGGAAATAATAATAATAATAATAATAATAATAATAATAATAATAATAATAATAATAATAATAATAATAATAATATAATTAGTTGATCCGTGCTGCTCCGCAATATTCATTATAAATAGGTCAGATAACTCGTCTTAATTTGAGAATTAAAGAGAGACTAACCTAACCTAACCCCATGGCACTAGAGCCCTTGAAGTCCTTGGCCTACCAAGCGACCGCTCCTCAAACGGAAGACCTGCAGATTACGAGGTGTCGTGTCGTCAGCACGACGAATTCTCTCGGCCGTTATTCTTGGTTTTCTAGACCGGGGCCGCTATCTCACAGTCAGATACCTCCTCAATTCTAATCACGTAGGCTGAGTGGACCTCGAACCAGCCCTCACATCCAGGTAAAATATCCCTGACCTGGCCGGGAATCGAACCCGGGGCCTCCGTGTAAAAGGCATGCACGCTACACCTGCACCACGGGGCCGGAAAAGAGAGTCTACCAGAGATTAATATTCTTCGATGATCGGAGGAAATGTTTACTCTCTGGCTTGACAGTGAGTAATCAAATATGGCTGCACTGAATCCCATTACTAAGAATGAAAATCACATATATCAGAATATTATTGTAAGTGTTAGTCGCTTAGTAAACCGCTAACTACAGAAAGCAGAGATAAAACCAGGACTAAATAAAAACATGGGCAGAAGTGAACTGAGAGTGTGTTTGTGAGGGGGGGGGGGGGGGGACTATGACTAGACATTTATTCTTGCAACACCTTGTTTTAACATCCACAATAATAACATATGTTTAGACTTTCCGGTAGGTCATTTTAATGCATTATCAAACAGAGGAAATACGCCCAGACTAATTCAGGACCATCCAGAGACTTTCCCATCATAGTTGCCGTACACCAAAGAACCGCCCTTATTGCCAGTTCTGTTCGGTTTAGTGATGGGCACCGTGACAGCTGATCTGTACTGGCCATTCCTGTGGACCCTTCTACATGCTGACAACGTCATGTGGCTGCAGGGAACAAGCTGGAGGCACAACACCAAACCTAAGAATGGTGTGACAGACTGGCGCAATACAGCGGCGCCTCAATAAGAAGAAAATTGAGTCGGGCGCAGAAGAAGTAGGACTCATCAATGTAGACGGTGACGACCTGCGATGAGTGAGGAAGTTTAAATACTTTCGTTCTACGATAGCTGACGACTGTCGACTCGGAGATTCTTTCAATCCCTTCTTTCATTTCGTTATATCCCGAAACGGAATGATTTCCAGAAATAAAGTTTTGCCTCCTAACTTGTCAGGAAATTTGAAATCGTCATTTTGAACACCAACCAATAGATGGAAGTCTAATTTTACGTATATCCTGTACGGTCTGGAAACCAAATATCACCGGGCTGAGTGGGTCAAGCGGATGGAGACGCTGGCCTTCTGACCCCAAATTGGCAGGTTCAATCCTGGCTCAGTGCGTTGGTATTTGAAGGTGCTCAAATTCGTCAGCCTCGTGTCGGTAGATTTACTTGCACGTAAAAGAACTCCTCTAGAACTAAATTCCGGCACCTCAGCGTCTCCAAAAATCGTAAAAAGTAGTTAGTGGGACGTAAAGCTGATAACATTATTATTGAAACCAAAATATTCAATCAGGATTCCCTACTTGGTTGACTAAAGCACTGTACAGATGAACTGGCAGTAGTAGCTCAGATCCCAGCCAACAGAGCAGAAAAAAAGAAGACCGCCATACCTCAATCAGAGCAGCTGCTTCTAAAGCTGTTCGATGTGGGATCGGGTCTCACTGATCTCCTACTGATCATTCTTGCCCCACCGAGCTCGTTAGCTGCAGTCGCGTAAGTGCCGCCAGTATTCAGTACTCGGGAGATAGTGGGTTCGAACCCCACTGTCAGCAGCCCTGAAGATGGTTTTCCGTGGTTTCCCATTTTCACACCAGGCAAATGCCGATGCTGTACCTTAATTAATGACACGGTCGCATCCTTCTCTCTCCTAGCCCTTTCCTGTCCCATCGTCACCGTAAGACCTATCTGTGTCGGTGCGACGTAAATGAAATAGCATTCTTGCCCCGCAGGCCGGGGTAACATCTCTCTGACATGTTATATATATACTAGCAGATGTACCCGTGCTTCGCTACGGAATTCTACATTGTATACAGAATTCTAGGTTAAGTAGTGTACACGTTGTGAATGAGATTGTACTAACTTGCTTAGCTCTTAACGTTACCCCAGAAACGCGATGGGGAAGTCGCCATACGTCTTTTCTCATGTGAAGACTGGTTTATGGAATTTCCATTGTAATAGCAGGCTCTCCTGTCTGCTACCAGTCACAATCAAGTTGGGGAGTTTCCATTATGATGGCAGGTACAGTTGCCTACTGCCAGTCACAATCAAGTTGGGCAGTTTTCATTATAATGACCGACACTCACTCTTCACCTGCACTTTTACATCCTTAGAAAGAGTCTTTGTGATTTTCCCGAATGAAATCAGCATAGCTCATTACAATGAAGTCAGAAGGAATGTTGCGATTAAAAGCAATGTTATCATGCAAAATACTCCATGAAATGAAAAACCGCACATTTTTTCACTTTTAACGGACGGTACTACGCTGCCGATGTAACAGTCCAAAGTTCATGAGCCGCAGACAGCCGTGAACACTCCTCTGCCATTATTCGTTTAAGTGTGACATGCTAAAGAATAAAGTTAGCTAATTCCCCAGCTACTTGCCACCGCTATTTAGACAGGTTATTATACTCGGTACTCAGCAGTAATCCCATCGATGTGAAGGCCCAAAATAATGAAAGCTCATAAAATTAATCAAATTGATCAACAACAGCATTACATTGCCCATTGTTTTTTGTGAGCAAAATAGTTCGAAAATGTTAAGATTCAGATACGGTAGAATGCTTGAAGCATATAGTATATTGTATGGAAAGAAGTGTCATAAACTACACTTCCGGGATTAAAAGTTCATAAAACTATTGAAAATGGCAGGCAAAACTGTATGACTGCGGCAGGCTTATCAAGATTAGTTATCTGACCTCTTTATAAAGAATGCTGTGGACCAGTGCTGCTCCACTAGTATATATTAAGCTTTTTGAAAACAGTACGTCTTGAAATCAAGGAATATATTAAGGGAAAGTGCCTGTATAGAACACATCCATAGAATGAGACATTCTAGTCCACTCTGCTGCTTAACAGAATAGAACTGAAGTTAGAAAGGGGAAACTAATTTTATATAAAGCCATCCCTTCCAGGTTCTAGCATAGTCTGAGATCAAAAATTAAATATCGGCCAGTGCATTAAGTTTTTAGCGAACTTTTTCTTCCTTTTTTATATTCATTTGAAGTACTTAGGCAGCGGGGTCTTTTTTGTTATCTAATAGGGCAGCTTTAACACACACAAACTCATACAAAATGAAAAAAAAGAGAATAAGAAAGAAAGATAGAGAGAGACAGAAAAATGTTCTACCGATTTTAATAGCCTTGCCCATACACCCTCAATTGCATCGTTAAAATGGAAATTGGGCTACGCAGAAGAGCAATTTAAAAAGCAGTGAATAAGTTTTAAAGAAGGAAGCCAGCAAGCAAGGCAGGCAGGCCGTTGTTGATATATGATCACTTACACGAAGAATGGATCAACCTGCGAGCACGAACGTCCTGCGCACTGGCTATAGATCGCTTTAAAAGGCTAGAAGAACATTCTGCTCTCTTCATATCTTCATTACCTTGCACAGTACGGCCGAACCAAAACGTGACTTGATTATAGAAAACAGAAGATTCTTTGAGAACGAATTCAGAATTGTCCTCATTACCACTTTGAAATACGGAATGGATTCTGAGAGTAAGACTATTAAATGATACTGTTAGAGTTTTTCTAAGCGGAGTTCTGAGCACGGTTAATTTATAGAGGAATTAAAGAGTAGTTAGCTTAAATGAGGAAAGACTCCTAGCATGTTTCACTTGATTGTGTATTTCAAGAAGCTACTTTCCTCTTTAATCTGGCGGGGAAATTTAATTATCTCCACTTGAATTATCTTGAAAACATAGTTGTCGCTTAATACTTTTCAGTGTAATAAAACTGCTGTTAATTTTCCGTAACTTTCACATTTACACGTGGATTTCATCATAACTGAAAAAATATGGAAGCTACTTGCATGACATTTTACCACAATGTTTATCAACAGACTCTTTCCTTTGACAAAAGACAAATATAGTCTATAGTCCATAATCAGTACTCGATGGACTACTAGTATATTCCCATTTAATATTAGTATAGTTATTACAATTTTTCAGGCATGATATTGAACTAAAAATACGTTTTTCTTGCTCTATTAGGAACCTGATGACCCGAAAAGTATACTTTCTTCAGTAGAAGCAAATTGCCGGATTTTAAACAGAAAACAGTTAAAGACTATTTATAGCCATTGCTCCATCACAAAATATTTTAGTAACATGATTAAATTTTGCAGGCATAATATTCAACGAAAAAAAAAACTATTAGGAACACGATAATACAGAAACCTTTTTTGACCTCTTTTCATTCAAAACCTAGTTTGCAAGGCTTCATTTTTTGCACTCTTCTTCACGTACAAAGCACATGAATGATTCCACAGACACTCATACTTTCGCAATTAGTAATTTTTAAGTCGATAACTTGTTTTCTATTCCTTTTTCATGCACCATCAACATTGCTTCTACAGAGAACGAAACTACCCCACCTGGTGCGCACGTGTCTGACCCTTAAATGGAGAGGTGGGGTTTGTTGAGCTCCAGTAAATATACAAGCCGCCAATGTTGGGTGAATAATGTGGTGCGGCAATGATAACCCAGCTAGCTTTCATTCAGTCTATTGGTAATCTCCTAAGTGGATGAGAAATACCGCAGCTTGCCTTCAGAATTATTGTCATTGTTTGAGCAATAGGGTTCCTACAAACCCCAGCTCATCAGGAATAACAATTTTATGCCATCGTAGTTTGATGTATTTTTGCATATTGCACGGGGATGGTATTGTTATGAATGAAACTCAGTGTGTTTCATTACTCTAATTTATTTCCAGATGACCCAATAAATGTACACGCACACACATATATCTACTCACAATTCTGATCGACCATGAATGGCCACGCTTACTAATTACTATCTGTTTACATGTTTCTCTTCCTGATGGCGCAGCAGGTGGTCGAGCCCGTCTCTGTGCCTGGGACCGCTAATCCTTAATTTCAGTTCCCCAAGTCCAGTCACCTCACACAGCTGCTGTGTGTAGACCGCTGGATATGAACACAGGGCTACGGGCCACTTAATACACGATGACTCTTCGTTGGTTCGACTCCTGAGACAGCCCAGTCATTCACACAGCCACATGAAGTGAACTATCAAATAGCAACAGCTCAACAATATTCAGCAGTAGGACGATAATCACAACAGCGAACATTTATACAGGTCCATTTACCCTCACACTCAGAATAGCGGCTTCCCTCGCTGACTCACGGCCATCCTCAGTCCACAGAAATACACAAATACACAGTACTCACAGGTAGTACACCGTCTTCCGTTCCGCACGTCGTCCTTAGTCCAGATATTTAGTGGACTCTCCGACACCACCACAACAGCTCACGGTTCAGACCACGGTGGGACATTAGGGACAGCCAACACCCTCAGCCCAGCCACCGAACCGCAACACACTGGTTCTCACACTGACTCCACTAAGGAGCCAAACACTCACTTCGAATACAGCACATTCTGACTATCCGCGGCTAGCGTTCCTTTTTACAGCTCGGGTGATGTGAGCCAGAATTGTCGTGAGGTGGCTAGAGGCAGAATAATCTCGTTGAATTTCCAAGAAACTCACAGGTAAGCCAGCCGACGAGAACAATACACGGAAACGCTCGCCCCACCCCACAAGCCGACTGGGAGATCCCCAGTCGTCTGAGACAGTTTCAGTTCCCTAAGTCCAGTTACCTCACACAGCTGCTGTGTGTAGACCGCTGGATATGTAATTCTGGAAGTACCGCAAGGGGCTACCACGGGGCTAGCACGTAACAGTAGTTTAGTTTGCAAGCTTTTCCACCGTTCAATGTTTCTTTGTATTTCATCAATGATGTACTCGAAAAGAGTTTACAATAGGAATGATCCTGTGTCCGGGAACTGGGTAAATGATATTTCTACGCTGAAGACAGCTGTTAAAGTGGTGATGCACCAGGTTGCTTGTTTTCAAAGCGATCATGACATTGAAACGGAACATGATATCTCTGATAGCGAGGATGAATCATCAAATGCTCTGATCGTAAAACACCAGTCTGTGGTATATAATTCAAAGAAATTTTACGCTGATTGAGCCCTCTAAACTTGTCTTCATATAAATAAGTGACGTTCATCTTCCTCTTTAATAGTGAACAGATATTAATTGGTTTTGGCATAATACAATAGCAGTGAATTTCTCCTAAATGATTTGAAATACATTACATGAAGTGACTTTGCTAACACTTATACAATATCTATATTTTAAGTTATGTTGAAAACATTCTTAGCAGACAAAGTCGCCATATTACGAAAAACGTAAAATTAAGTAATTTCCTCAATTGTAAGTTTTGGATAGCTCCATCAAACTTGAAAAAGACAAATTTCGAAAATCACTTCTGGCTGAAATGCAATTCCGGAGAAACAGCCTAAAATCGCTTGTTCCATTACTCGTTTTCTTTTTAATTAAAATCCTATCCAAATTAAATTATTTACATAATATTGTCTCTGTAATAAGTTCCTTGCTTCAATATCGTGAGGTTTTTTTTTAAATATTTTGATTAATGGCTACTTCGAACGTAGTTATAAAGACTTAAGTGAATCTCTGCTTGACTCACATTAGCGCTCGCAGTGACGCCGAAGTGAAATAATGCATTCACTCACATTAGGACTCGTAGGGGTAGAAAAAGGCAAACTACTAATGTAATCGACTGGATAACGATGATTAAGAAAAGGATTAATTTTTTGGAATAAATAAAGAAAACATTCTCATTAACATAAAGAAATAAATGAACTGGATTAAAGCCACCATATATACTCGTATATATTCATTTAATAATAAATCCAAGCTTTCAGCCAAATTGCATTGGCCTTCATCAGGCCATGTGAAGTTTTACCTCCGACAGTGAGCAAATAAATTCTCCGAAGGAACGAGCAAGTCATGCCCATACTATCCACGGCCTACCCCACTAACTGGACTCAAGGATCGTGGCGCTGTGCTGAGGTGGTTGGGATGGAAGTCACTGATTCACCGCCCTCTGTCGACAGTTTGAGTGCGTCCCGCTGGGCCATGCTGGTGTTATGCATGTATTTCTGCAGTACAGGTCTCCGTGTATTTGATAACTTGAAGCCGCCTTCCCTGTTGATGTTATTTGGACGCAGGGAAATATTAAATTAATTTTTGGAGCACCTAAATTCCATTAACAGTAAGATCAGGTTCACAGTGGAAGTAGAAAATGAAGGTAAATTACCTTTTCTTGATGTGTTAGTATACAAGAAGAACGATGGTACACTAGGCCATGCAATGTACAAGAAACCTACACATTCTGAAAGATACCTTCATAAGTCTTCATATCACCACCCCTCCCAAAAAGCAGCTCTCCTTCGAACGTTATACACTAGAGTGAATAATGCTGCAGACGATGATAACCGCTCGAGTTAACTGACAACTGACAACATCCGTGAAGGAAAACGGCTATACATCAGGAGACATAACACGAGCTGTGAAGATCAAGGAGCCCAACTTGGATAGTACCAACCAGGACTACAGAAAAAAGAAAAAGTATTCGTTTCTTACGTGGCAGGTATAAGGCCCCATTCACAATGCAAACGTAACCGTAAAATTAACGCCGTGACGTAACCGTAAAATTAACGTAAAATTTGTGGTATTCTCAATGGAGGACGTAACATTAACGTAAAGAGTACACAGCAGCCAATCAAAACACTGCCATGTTATTTAGTACGGAAGCCAGGTTTTGGGCTATCTCGCAGTTTTATATTTCAATACCTCGATGGAATCAAACAACGTGGTAGCAGAATTCATATTACTTCAAACATCTATTGCTTTGCTCCTGGGAGCTGTGTAGGCCTACGGTACCTGAAAAGGCGATCTAAACAACGGTGCAGAAAATGGGTCCATTCCTTGAATCAAAGAAGGTTATCTCAGGGCGATTTCGGTAATCTAGTGCAAGAAATAGCCCTCATCAGTTCGTTTTGGACATGCGGATGAAACCTGAACTGTTTGCCTTTCTTACGATTTGCTTCCCCTTTTCTAATAAAAAAGAAATGTAAGGTCTCCTTTACCGACATCTATGACCCTATCTATCACACCCCGATGAGATGTTTGGATCTATTTGTTTGGATGATATCGTTTTCGTAAACTAGTAGTCCGTCATAATGTTAAGAAATATACAGGGACACTGTTTTATTTATGACAGGGATTGTCTCTCGTCCGTTTGCCAGCGCTGCGAGCTTGTCTCCCGCCATTTATTGTTAGATTTCATTACTACAGGATATTAATTTCCACCTATTATTTTTCGGTATAGCGTATTTGTAATTCTTTTTCCTTCTATCATACATAGCCTATACACAAAGATTATTTTGAAAGAGAATTACAAGTGTTTCGTCGAAATAAGTCATTATATCGTGCACAACACACAATGTTTACCTCTGCTCTGATTGGCTGGTTCTTAAAGTTAACATAAAATTAACCGCAAGAGCTTGGAGTTTGCAATCCCTTAATTTTACGGACTCGCAGTTATGTTTACGTCGGCGCATTGTGAATGGATCCATTAGATAAGATGGCCGCTAACTTCTAAGTTAACGTTAATTTTAAGTTTACGTTACGTTACGTTTGCATTGTGAATGGGGCCTAACTGACAGAATAGGGCGCATTCTTAAGAAGTACAATATAATTCCAGTTTTCACCGCAGACCGAAAGCTCAAATCCCTGTTTCGACCAGTCAAAGAAAAACCACATCTTGAAACACCGGGCGTATATGAAATTCCATGTGGTTACGGTTGTTCATATGTTGGCATGACAAAAAGGCTTGTTAGCACCAGAGTGAAAGAGCAATGTCGCTCCTTCATCCTCCACGGAGAACGCTATAAGCCAGTCTGCCATCGCAGAACATTTCTACAGTACAGACTACGAAATCCTCTTTGACCGGGCGAAGGTCATCGCGCCTGTAAAAGAGTTCTATGCTTGTCTTGTGAGGGAAGCCATAGAGATAGAGCTGCGCCCAAATAACATCAACAGGGAAGACGGCTTGAATCAGTGACTTCCCTCCCAACCACCACAGAACAGCGCCACGATTCTTGTGTCCAGTTAGTGGGGTAGGCCGTGCATAGTATGGGCATGACTTCCACGTTTCTTCGGAGAATTTCTTTGCTCGCTATCGGAGGCAAAACTTCACATGCCCTGATGAAGGCCAATGCAATTTGGCTGAAAGCTTGGCTTTATTATTTAATAAATATATACAGTGGCTTTAATCTAGTTCATTTATTTCTTTATGTTAATATAATGAGCCACGAAAACCTACGTTCATTAAATACATTCTCACATTTGATAATATTTTATCTACCTAAATTTCGTAGCTCATATACCGAGAATGTCTTCAACATTGAGTTGCTTGGCTGAAAGGCTAGAACTGTGGAATTTTTGTGTTAGTTACGAATATTTTGTAGTACATTTACTACAAATGCCAGCTTCTAACACTGTCTTACCCCCGATTTCCTCATTAAAACCAGTGTCTGCTGGGGTGTTACAAATCCAGCCTTTCCAGATGAGTAACAAAAATGTCAGTTCAACTCTCAAGAGCTATTCAAGTAGTCAGTAGTAGGCAGTGAGGGGCTGCCACATAGGCGAGTAAAGCGCTAGTGGTGATTGTGTCATGTGAACCGAACTCACAAGCTAGAAGCTTGTAAAGTTGGTCGTGTGGTCCCACTTGGCTAGTAATAATCGAGTGCTCGCTGCTAATCACTAACTCTTAGTAAACTACCCTAGTCTGAGACAGCCTTTAACATACATGGAATGTGTTGTCAAAGAGAACCGAATCGTAGTGATTGTGTTATATTAGTCTAAAAAGACTCCATTATAAATTTTTGACTTGTTGCAACCGCTGCAAATAACAAGGAAATTTGTTTATCGAATTAGTCCCAGAGAAGACTGACATAAGTCCACTTTTAGACAAATTAAGGTTATTTTCTATATAAGTTGGTTTAGGTCATATCTTGCCGTGAGAAGAGTGATGTCAAGGTTAATACACAGAAAGTGAAATATTCATGGGAAATTGTGCTAAAGTAATTCTGTTGTGGATTTAAATGGAGGAAAGAGGCCCATTGCCGTAGGCGATGTTGAATATTTCTGTTAGTTTCGGCCGGCTAAACGTGTACCCCACTGACATCTTCAAAAATATTGTTACCTATTAACTCTAGAAATATAAATTTCATCTGGTAAAATTTAACTCTGTTTGATGTAAAATTAACTCATGACATCGACCTGAAAGACCCATGAAATATTGTTACCTCAAGATTGTAATTATCACTGATGTTTAAGGGGTGAATGTTGATGACCTAATTAAAACACTGAAAATGATCAATAAAATGCCCTTAAAGGTATGAAAAATGCTATAAAATAATTAAAAATATAATTAAAATATTCGACCAAACTGAATTCTCTTACTATTTAACAATGGTTTTAGAAGTAATATATCCCTGTTCTATTCACTGCACAGCTCTTGTTCTTACAGATATAATTATCTCCTAGTTTACTTGGAAGTGTATATAAATATGAACATAATGATTGGAAGGATGTAGTACTAGAACTTTGCAACCGAGGAACCTGGGAACACTCGTTATATCTTGAAGCAATGTTGAGTCTAATCATTTCCATAACTCTGTATCTTGGGGCCGATGACCTTAGATGTTAGGCCCCTTTAAACGACAAGCATCATCATCAACTCTGTATCTTACGGCAAAAGTTGCACAGGGTTGAGAGTCATAATTACGTTGCTGCAATGAATGAAGATCGTATTTCCACTTACACCAAAATGACAATCTCCTCACTGAATGAGATACACTTTGTGATGAATGAACCAGGCATATGGAATTCCCCATTCTAATTACACTGCAAAATAAGAATTCCTTGGAGAACTATTTCTAAGATAGGAGGCATAGGTGTGGAATGTATCGCAGGTTAATTTGCAGACAGAAAATGATCAGGGTGTTTTGTTTATTTAAAGAGGAATGCAGACTGAACAGGGTGAGATAAACATAGTCTATAATTATGTGTCGTAATGTACTATCCGAGGAAAGACATTTTCACAAACTACGCTGTTAATTATAGATGTTTCTTCCTGTAGTCTTTTGAAGCACGGCAGCTTGTATCATCACTGCGTGAGCGAAAGGCTAGAGAAGCAAGTGGATCGATAAAACCGAGAGCGCCTTGCCTCAAGCCTTTCATTGCAATAACAACTCTTTAGTTTAGTTTTCTGTCTTATATATCCACGATTTTTATCTCTCCAGGTAATGCGATCACCCTCGACTGTATAACATGCAGGCATTGTCTGACCGACAAGGATTCTTTCAAAAGTATTTCTCTCTCCCAACAGATGTCTGAAATGCAATGTCATTATAATTTCACTAGGCAATACCATTGTTGTTACTATACTTTGCTTACTCAGACATGTGCAGTCATTTAAAACAGAACAATCACAATTCTCAGGAAAGGAAAATATTCGTCGAGATTTTTTCAAAGAGTTTTCAGCTCCAACGTAAAAAGGATGGTTTTATTACTAGTCCCATTGTATGGGCTCATGAAATTACAGTCAACAAAACTATTGAATGAGTGTTACAGAACGTGTACCCATCTCTACATTATTGTGTGCTCATTGGGACCTACCTACAACGAAGCTTCAACCCTCATTTATTAGGTATCCCATTCCGCACGTTATAACATAAAATCAGGAAGTAGAACTTAGTTCAGTCTTATGCCAGTAGATAATGTTATTACTGCTATGTGCACATAATGGAAATTTCACTTCGCTGAATAAGATGAATTCCATCGAGAAACATCCAAGCATGCTAAAATATCCCAAATCATATCTCTACCAAATGAAATGAAATGGCGTATGGCTTTTAGTGCCGGGAGTGTCC
This sequence comes from Anabrus simplex, assembly GCF_040414725.1. Lineage (NCBI taxonomy): Eukaryota > Metazoa > Arthropoda > Insecta > Orthoptera > Tettigoniidae > Anabrus > Anabrus simplex. The sequence continues at coordinate 77,974,997 of NC_090271.1, read as the reverse complement.
GAAGACATGTTTGGCTCGCCAGGTGCTGATCTTTTGATTTGACTCCCGTATGCGACCTGCGCGTCGTGATGAGCATGAAATGATGATGAAGACACATACCCCCAGCCCCTGTGCCAGCGAAATTAACGAATGATGGTTAAAATTCCCGACCCTGCCGGGAATCGAATCCAAGATATCTGTGACCAAAGGCCAGCATTTAGCCATGGAGCCGAACTCGACCAAATAAATACTATAACGAAGTATCCACAATCAAAAATTTGCTAGTTGTCACGCCCCAATCTCAACGGCAAGAGTTCTGTCTCGTGCTTGTAGATGGAGGTTATTATCATTGCACACGGCAAAACCGTGGATATGATTAATTTATTTCAATGAAAGAAGGTATTTTTCACTAAACAGTTCAAGTATGATGGTCTTCATTGTATTGTTTTTGTAACCTATATATTATGCCAGTTTCAACTTTCTAGTTGAAGTTCGACGATATTAATGTACAGGGATGTGACAATTATTAGATTCAAAGGAGAAAAGAAATTCTTTTAGCTTTTACCCTCGCTTATCCTCAAGTTTTTATCATGAAACTACCTGCTGTTCAGTCAAATACACTGACTGACAGAGCAAATGCAACACCAAGAAGGAGTGGTTCGAATGGGATGAAAGTTGGAGAAAAAACAGAGACGATACGGACGAATAATTGATGTTTATTTCAAACCGATATGCAGGTTACACAATGCGCACGGCATCGACTCAGTAGGATGTAGGACCACCGCGAGCGGCGATGCACGTAGAAACACGTCGAGGTACAGAGTCAATAAGAGTGCGGATGGTGTCCTGAGGGATGGTTCTCCATTCTCTGTCAACCATTTGCCACAGTTGGTCGTCCGTACGAGGCTGGGACAGAGTTTGCAAACGGCGTCCAATGAGATCCCACACGTGTTCGATTGGTGAGAGATCCGGAGAGTACGCTGGCCACGGAAGCATCTGTACACCTCGTAGAGCCTGTTGGGAGATGCGAGCAGTGTGTGGGCGGGCATTATCCTGCTGAAACAGAGCATTGGGCAGCCCCTGAAGGTACGGGAGTGCCACCGGCCGCAGCACATGCTGCACGTAGCGGTGGGCATTTAACGTGCCCTGAATACGTACTAGAGGTGACGTGGAATCATACGCAATAGCGCCCCAAACCATGATGCCGCGTTGTCTAGCGGTAGGGCGCTCCACAGTTACTGCCGGATTTGACCTTTCTCCACGCTGACGCCACACTCGTCTGCGGTGACTATCACTGACAGAACAGAAGCGTGACTCATCGGAGAACACGACGTTCCGCCATTCCCTCATCCAAGTCGCTCTAGCCCGGCACCATGCCAGGCGTGCACGTCTATGCTGTGGAGTCAATGGTAGTCTTCTGAGCGGACGCCGGGAGTGCAGGCCTCCTTCAACCAATCGACGGGAAATTGTTCTGGTCGATATTGGAACAGCCAGGGTGTCTTGCACATGCTGAAGAATGGCGGTTGACGTGGCGTGCGGGGCTGCCACCGGTTGGCGGCGGATGCGCCGATCCTCGCGTGCTGACGTCACTCGGGCTGCGCCTGGACCCCTCGCACGTGCCACATGTCCCTGCGCCAACCATCTTCGCCACAAGCGCTGCACCGTGGACACATCCCTATGGTTATCGGCTGCGATTTGACGAAGCGACCAACCTGCCCTTCTCAGCCCGATCACCATACCCCTCGTAAAGTCGTCTGTCTGCTGGAAATGCCTCCGTTGACGGCGGCCTGGCATTCTTAGCTATACACGTGTCCTGTGGCACACGACAACACGTTCTACAATGACTGTCGGCTGAGAAATCACGGTACGAAGTGGGCCATTCGCCAACGCCGTGTCTCATTTATCGTTCGCTACGTGCGCAGCACAGCGGCGCATTTCACATCATGAGCATACCTCAGTGACGTCAGTCTACCCTGCAATTGGCATAAAGTTCTGACCACTCCTTTTTGGTGTTGCATTTGCTCTGTCAGTCAGTGTATTATTCCGTCTAACTAAAACTGTGAACCGAAATTCATAATTTTTGTATACTGCGTTGAGATTATAACTTTCCCTTTGGTCCGTGAACAATCCAACTGCATCTCTTTCCAGGAGTTTGGATAGTAAGTATTACAAAGCACAGTGAATCATATCAGCGCTCAATTAAAAAAATATCAAAAAATCACTTCATGCGATTCCATTTTATCTGATTACCAAGGGCGCTGAGTGGTATTGTTGCAGGTTTGAACAACTCCCAATATTTTTACACTTCATTTGTCATCGTTTCTTCCTAGTTTGCAGTTTAATAAATCTAACACGTACCCTAGAATTTGTTAAAACCAACCATCGTTGGCCATCCGATGTACTGATGCTTCGTAACGGACCATTAAACTCCGCCGTCTTCGAATCAAACTCATGGGGTTGACTTTCCAACGGCAACTCCCTAGCGCACAGCGCGCCGCTATTTCGTTTCAGCAGGGACGAGCCTAAGCCTGTATACGACGTATAGCATCAGGTAGCAAGCCCGCCAGTATTGGTGCTAGGGAGTTGCACGAGACCAGCAAGTCCCCTATCCAAAAACAATTCCAAATGTCCCCGTTAGATTGCAGCACTCTGCAGAGATGACTTCATCCCTGCTTTCTCTCTGCACGCAACGGCAATTCCTTTTTCCACGCCACTAGGGTAAGCCGTACTGCACCACCCACAATGTTACCAACATTGGTATTTCATCGGATATCATAACCATCTTTTCTTATCCAAATTTTTTTTGAGGATATACTTTCGGAGGAAACGTTTTCTCAACAGCATAACTTCATGTTATACTTTTGTGAACCGTACAACGAGCTTTGTCCCAAAATTGTCACATGTGGGTAAACGGGTGGACTATTGCGACATGGAGTTGGTGTTACTGTAGACGTTATGTTTACATTTATCACATGTAGATCTTGACGTGTTTTGAGGCGATTGCGCGTTGTGGTTCTAGATATGTTTTCTCTCCGTTATTATAACTGATGGATTCAGGATTGTGAGTATGAGTTCGTCACAAACCTACTCGTGTTTGTGTAGTTCAGTTCGACTATTCGTTGGTGTCGTTAACGCTCAAATCTGTCACCCGTCGGTGTATTAGTATTTTATTGTAAATGAATGTTTGGTTCTAAATATTAACTTTTCGAGGCGTAATCGCACGTGTAGTGGAGTGTAAGTGAAAATGAATACTGTAGGTAATTTACAAGTTAGAGAGTTTTTCCACCTTCCAGATGAGGAGAAACTTACCGTAAAGATACTAGGAAGACCATTACCGGACTTAAATGTTGTGCAGAATACTAATACTGGAAATCGACAGTTTAAGAGGGTGTTTAAAAGGGATATTTACACAAATAGTGATTGGTTATGTGGTTGCGAAGTTAAAAATGCGATATCCGGTCTCCCGTGCTTGTTTGGTGGGGAACCCGCGTGGACCAAAGTAGGAGTTACGGACATAAACCACTTAAGTAAGAAAATAAAGAAACATGAATCTTCGGCTGTTCACATTCAAAACCGTTTACGACTGACACTTTTTGGAACTGTCAACGTAGCTGCACAACTTGATATTGCGTATAGAAAGAAAATTGCGGTGTATAAGGAAGAAATTAGGTATAAGAGATGTGTGTTAAATATTTTAATAAACTTTATTCGTTTCTGCGGTTCTTTTGAACTGGCAACTAAATAATCATCAAACCCAGGTGTTTGAAAGGTCATTCGGAAAAGGCAACTGTTTTCGAAGGAACATCCAAAATAATTCAAAATGAACTTTTGTTAATTATGTTGGAGGTATGCCAGAAAGAAATATCAAAACAAATAAGGGAATCAGCATGTTTAGCTCTTATATCAGATGGAACCAGGGACATTTCGAATATGTTCCAAATGGCCATTGTGTACCGTTACGTAGTAAGAGGCAAACCAATAAAAAGGTTCTAGAGTTTCCCGTCTCCTGAAAAATATGGCGCACATACGTTAGCTGCGTGTTTATGGAAGAATTAAAGAAGCACAAATTAAATGAAACTCCCCAAAAGTTAATTGCGCAGACATATGACGGGGCATCCGTTATGGCTGGTTCCCCTGGTGGCGTACAAGCTATTGTAAAAAATTCCTATCCCAACGCAGAATATGTTCGTTGCTAAGCCCATCAAGTTTAGCTTGTAATAAGCAAGGCGGCATCAATCAACCGCCATGTGAAAATATTTTTTTCAAGTTTGCAAGGAGTTTGTGCATTCTTCTCCAGTAGCCCACAGGTGACTGCGATACTTGACGAGGTAGTGAGGAAACGCTTGCCACGGGCTTGCCCTTCTAGGTGGAATTTTCAATCACAATGCATACACACAGTGTATGACTGTAAGGAAGACCTTATTGAGTGTATGAACCAAATATTGGAAGGTGACTCTGTAATGAGTGAAACTAAAATTTCTCAGGATTTTGGTGATTAAAAAAAAGTTATTTCCTGTTGTAGTTTTAATTATTGGCTGGAATTCTTCCGTAAAGTTATGCCATTAGTCGAAGTTCTCTTCGGTCAGCTACAACACGGAGACACTGATGCGGGTTCTGCACATAGGGTCGTTTCAGCATTTGAAGTGTCCGACTCGTCGTTTGAATGGTCAGCGTACTGGCATTCGGTTCAGAGGGTCCCGGGTTCGATTCCCGGCCGGGTAGGGGATTTTAACCTTCATTGGTTAAATCCAGTGGCTCGGGAGCTGGGTGTTTGTTCTGTCCCCAACATCCCTGCAACTCACACAGCACACATAACACATTCCTCCACCACAATTACACGCAGTTACCTACACATGGCAGATGCTGCTTACCCTCATCGGAGGTTCTGCCTTTCAAGGGCTGCACTCGACTAGAAATAGCCACACGAAATTAATTAAGCATTTTTAAGTAAACATCTCCAATATCCGAGAATAAATTAACCTCACGTGCAGTAATGAACCCACCGATTGCTCATTGAAGAAAAGGAAATTGGACAAGACCGAATGGAAAAGAGAAGCAAAGGAAGTGTCCGATGATAATTTTCCAGCTAAAATAATTTTTAGCTACTTAGGTCACCTTGTAGCTTCACCAATGTTTCTTCCAGGGATGTTCTCCTTGTACTGTTCTAAGTTCCCTGATGGCACCTTACAGACAGTGTGTTCAGTGTGTATGTTTTTGGACGAACTGAAACTACGCCATGAACTATCTTCCATCTATTTAGCACAAAAATTCAGAAAATGTCGGGTGCTCTTAATCTAGCAGAGTTTATAATAACGAACAACCTAACGAGGACGTTCACTGATTACTTGAAACTGTTCAAGTTAATTCTTACAATCCCTATGATGTCTGTCGAGTCAGAAATATGTATTTCTACTTTGAATAGAATAAACAAATTTTTAAGGAACTCTATGACCCAGGAAAGATTGTCGGCCTTCACAATGCTTTCTATAGAAAGAGATCTGGTGATGGAAATCGCAGACTTCAATCAATAGGTGACTGACAAGTTGGCATCAATGAAAAACAGCAGAGCAAATTTTCAATTCAAGTGAGGTAAGAATAACTGTAGTTATACTGTATAATTATCCTCTTATTTCCTGTGTTTTAATTGCTGGATATATTTAAATTGTAACAGGAATGCCGTTCATTACTTAAGGATACTAAGGATTCTTGTTATTTCTGTAAGCTTCTCATTAAAAAAAATGCAACATTGAAAATTTTGTTGTAACACCTAGCCTCAGATACCACCAACCGCCACTGTTAATTACACTCAAACAAGAAATTAAAAATCAGCAACATTGGACTTTAATGTTGACATAGGAGCCTAAATTATTTAGAATATCATCACTGATGTAATTTAAGAAATATAACGTGTGTTCTATAATTTACTTTAAATAGACAACAATCCACTGCAGCAGCAGCAATAAATAATGCTACAACGGAAATAATTGAAGCTTAATGTAGAGTCTAATAATTTTCATAACTCTGTATCTTATAAATAAAATGTGCACGGGATTGACAGTCATAATTACGTTACTACACTGGATGAAGTTCATATTGCCATTTACACTAAAATGAAAATCTCCTCATTGAATGAGATACACTTTATGAAGAATGAACCAAGCATATGGAATTCAACCTTGCGCGAAACATATCTCCAAAACGAAACATCCAAGATCAAAATTTGTTGGATACAACACCGCATACTCAGTGGTAGAAGTTCTATCTCGTTGTTAGAGATGAAGGTAATATCATTGTATAAGTTACGCCAGACTTTTGAAAATTCATTCACTTCCTTGATGGAAATTTTTTCTCTAAACTGTTCCACTATCACGGCCACAATTGTATTGTTTTTCTAGCATCCATCCGGTGGCAATTTCAGCCTTCCAAAAATTCTCGTTTTCTCAGCATCGCTGTGGAAGGTGACCAGACAGAGCACGGCGAACTTCATGCTTCACTCTAATTTCTCCAGTGTGGTTCGCCGTGTTCAGAAATTCACAGTACATATATGGCGTCAATTCCAACTGTTGCAACGTTCTCGTTTTGTGAATATTTCTGTAAAAGACAGGCAGGAATAGATAACTTCCTACATACAGTGGATTTCTAACAAAAACCTTTCTATTTCTCCGTAGAGGTAGCCGTGTTTTAGCCTTATTATTATTATTATTATTATTATTATTATTATTATTATTATTAACGACCGTTTAACACTAAATTGCCCTTAAATTAGGAATAAGAGCGGTATTACATTATTTTTATGACGAACTAAAATCTATAGTAGGATAATTATACCAAGATATAAAAAGGGAATATCATTATACGAACATTACATTTTATCTTGAGGCATCACAATATGTTGCTGTATGTCGAAGTCACTTTGTTTTAGCCGAAATTTGATTCACATCATCAAAGGTGAACTGACATTTCCCAAGGTGCTGCAGCTAAAAGTAGCTATCTGTGTTCACTGCCAAGGGTTTAAAAGACAACAGCAATGAAAGGACGCACAGAGGAGTTCATTAGCTCAGTGCGTTATACAAGCCCGATGTACGGCATCAAAATCGAGATTATCGTCACAGAGACAAGGAACTACAGCTCGGTTTAATTACCACAGTATCTCCTCAATCAGCGCTATTTGCCGGTACACTAAATACACCTACAGTACTCTGGACACACATATAGGCTGCATGTCCAATTACCTACCAGCCGCTGTACAATTAGTTGTTAGATTTCATTGACATGAGCGGAAAATGGGAAACGACGTTAGATACTTTTGTTAAATATTTTTTAATATCTTGTCGGGTTCATGTACGATAGCGTTGATCAGATATTTCTCATTTTATTACTGAACATTAATAATACCAAGGAACTGGCTGAATTGTCTGCATATCGTTGTTGCGCCTCGTTATATCGTCATGTGATAGTGCTGAGGTGAGAAATACTGATCAGCACGTATCACTTTGAACAAAATTTCGTTGACACAGTTCATGCAATATTGAACCTTAAATCACAGAACATTTGTGGTCAGAGTTCTAAGCCGGAATGTTATCACATAGCGCAATGGCGATATTGGTCTTCGTTTCAGAGGACCCTGTATTCGATTCCCAACGCATTATGATTAATTCGTCTAGCATTGTGACTTGCCGTTTATGTTCGCATGATTACACTTATTCACTCACATAAAATACATCACTCCACAGACCACCACAGAAAAATGTAATAGTGACACCACATACGGTTGGCGCCAGGAAAGGTATCAGGTCGTAAAACTGGGCTTCATTCACAATTAGAACCGGCCCCAGGGGGTTGGAAAAAGTCTACGGGGAGGACGAAGGAGAAGAATACCCAGAAATGAGTCTTGTAGAGTGAGGTAGAGGAATTGTTCTAATAAATTTCTTGTTAGTGAGGTAATTTCTCCTAAATTTGTATTAGGAAGTGGAAAGAGAACAAGCAGGAAAATTGAATAAAAATATCAAATAAAGTCTCCACTTAACAGACTATACGCCGATGAGCCATTGCATTATGACCACCCCGACCCGGCAATACTTAGTGGGAAGGCTAACACGTGACGTGCTGGTAGAATGGTATATACATAATGTCCTTGAAAAAGGCTCCAATATTTAGAGAGGAGGCAGCGCACAACAAACGAAGGGAAAAAGGTCGTAAAATAATTGGTCGCAAACGCAATATCTTCAGAGTTATGATCAGCTACCATTACCACCACTGATCATCATGTCTCTGATATACTATTCAAAATATACGCTCGATGCAACCACCATCCATTAGAATGCAGCCTTTTATCCAACGTCGCTTGGAATCGCGCATTTGTTGGAATATACCTGGCTGTTTTTGGATTATATCACAGACATTGCACACGCGTTCTCGTAGAGTATCCACATCATTTGAGGCTATTGGTATCAAAAAGAGCAATCTCCACCTTCCCGCACTTTACAGGGGGAGAGATTTTTTATCTAATGCATTTCTATTCACTCTATCTGGGTGATTTTTGTCTTATATACACAACAGACAGGCTGTGAGCGAATAATCAAAGAAAACCTACCATATAATTAATGGTTAATTAGGTATTTTAAATTGTATTTCGGAGATTGTCCCTCTTGATACTAACTTTCAGATTTTCGTGGATATTGCTCTTTTTGATACCAACATTTAAGGAGATTGCTCTTTTTGCTAATATCTTACAGAATTGTGATACCTACACTATTTTTCTTTACACTAGATTGAAACGTCAAGAATGTCACTATAATGTACTGTACCGGTACATTCATTTAAGAGTTACAAAAGTGATGAATAATATTACCTAGACTGAAAAACGGAAGACTACCAGCAAGAAACACATCAGTTTAGATTTGCAAACAATCTTATTACCAATAAATTCAATTTAGGGTAAACATTATCCTTCAGATAGTCTGTAAAAAGAAGGAAGAGAAGTCTGTAAAGTAACGATAGCTGTTATATTTTTTGCTAGTTGCTTTACGTCGCACTGACACAGATAGCTCTTATGGCGACGATGGGACAGGGAAGGGCTAGGAGTGGGAAGGAAGCGGCCGTGGCCTTAATTAAAGTACAGCCCCAGCATTTGCCTGGTGTGAAAATGGGAAGCCACGGAAAACCATCTTCAGGGCTGCCGACAGCGGGGTTCGAATCTACTGTCTCCCGAATACTAGATACTGGCCACACTTAAGCGACTGCGGCGGATAGCTGTTATAATAAAGCGCCCTGAGGTTATGATCAGTTCATATGGATATTGACTATACAAGAGTATATAAGTCCATTTCCCAATTGAATTTCTACCTGGTAAGAAAATATTTAGCCTACTGACTGAATGTTATTGCCACTTTTTTGCAACAACTGATTTCCATTTCCCATGATCGTGAGTCTATTCCCTCACTTTTGTGGGTGACACAGGTGTCACGTTTTGCGGTAGCATGTCCATCACAGAACACACTGAAGAAAGCTACAGTTTATTTTGGTAATATAATATGTTCATGCACGTTCATATACCTTCAAAACTCCGAAAATACCTCCAGTATTACTCTAAAACTGAAAAATAGGCATGCATAAGCAAGACAGTCTCAATTTATAACTCAGTTGAACCAATATGGCGACACTCATATGGCGTGAGCAGAAAGAGCTAATCGGTAGTTCTGGAGATTGTCCCTTTTGATACCAACCGTTGGCGGAGATTGTTCTGTTTGAAAGTCACACCGTACTTTCGTGCTCTGAAACGATGGTATTTTGTTCTTTTTGAAAAAGACAAACAACATAGTTTTATAGACAGCTATTATTACAATACAACGATATCAGTAACTCATTTTCAACGAAAAGTGGTGATTGCTCCTTTTGATACCAATAACCTCATTTATGAGGACCGCATATACCATGGTATTTGCATGTCCTCAAAGCCAAAATTGTAAAGGATTAAGGTAAGGCGAATGGGCAGGCCAAGATATTAGCCCGACCAATCCATCGCTTAGGGAAGACCCGTGTTAGGTGTCGCCTAACCCTACGATGGAAATGGGCCGGTGCCCGAGCATAATAAGATCACAACACAACACGCTAGTAGGTTTACGACCAATTTTTAGGTATTTCCATCTTTTGTTGCATACGACCCTCCGTAAACTATTGGAACATCATGATCATTAATAGTAGTGGTGGCGGACCATAACTCCGAGTATATTTGGTTTGCGACCATGACTATAGGACCGTTTTCCCTTCGTTTGTTTCGTGCTGCCTCCTAGGTAAATATTGGAAACTTTTTCAAGGACACCCTGTAAAGAGTACGTCTATACGGGCTACATTACAAACGGTGTCGAATTTACAAACTCAGGAAAGAAGCTGATCCCTCCGCGTTTGTTGGAGGGCAAATTTTGATGGCACAGCGCCTTGGTACTAGCCTCTCTGAAACGGCGCGGTTTGTGGACTGGTCTTCTACCGCTGTTGTGAGCGCATATAGAAATGTATCAAATATCCATCTCCTACTTCTATTAAAAGAATGTGTGTATGTGTAATTAATTTATTTTGCAGGAGATTTTGCAAATTAATTCGTGTGCCCGTAAGTGATTTATTTTGCTGAGTTTAAAACAAATGTGACTCCTTTAGACTAAAAGCATCATCGATTCAGTATTATGCTATAGACGCAGTCTCTTGGTCAGTAATACTATTGTTTTACGTCAGTTTCTGTGAATGAGACGCATTGCGTGTCGGATCCGCTGATTGTTTTAAATTCATATCCATCCGTTCATTCTTCGTCCTCACGTTTGAATTCTGGTCAGCGGAGGATTTTGGACTTTTAATTTATCATTCCATTTCGTCCCATTTCGTTCCATTAGAGGCCGATGACTTAGATGTTAGGCTCCTTTAAACAAGCATCATAATCAAAACTACTGTGTTAGACCGTCAGACCATATATACCCGACGCCTTAGCGTCTGTCCTCATAAAATTTCACAAGAGGATTACAAGGAGTTTACCCTCATAGTGATCATGATCGTTAAAGCGTCAAATCTATACGATCTGACACTATGGTTAACCGGATCGAGTCCCGTTTGTCGAAAAAATGTTCACCATCAGAATGTTGGCCGACAGAGTAGGAGAGGTGCTGTTGTACAGTTCATAATCACTAAATTGCGTGCCGAAAGCCTGGATTAAATTCCAAACCTCTCCACAGCGGTCATTTGGAGTGAAGGCATATGACGCTGTTGATGGTGATTCGTTCGTTGGATGGTGACGTTAAGTCTTGAGCAGACAGCTTAGTGCTATTCGACAGGAGTAGGCTATCTGCCGACACCGAGTTTCACGCTCTCCCTTCCACTATCATTTATCACGTCATCGATTTTAATTCATAACTTCTCTGATGAGTTGACGTCAGGAAAATGCATTCAGTCGTCAAATCCCGCAACTAAGATTCATTTCATACCCAACCCGTGACAGGGATTATACATATCGTCGCTGTTCGGACAAAAGATTATATCTCAGTATGCTCTTCATATACGTTATTTTCCTTAAGACTGGTCACGCCTCCCAGTCACATATGGATATGCAGTCCACCAGAACAATTTTCGTTGAGTTCAATTTCGTATGCTAACGTGTAAAGGAAAATGAACCTTAAGTATATTATACTGTAGGAGTGCGTAAATTGGTCATGCAAACATACATTCCTAGAGTGCGGTACGGTAAAGCTCATTTTCCTTTATACGTAAGCATAGGAAAATGAACACGACGAATATTGTTCTGACGTACCGGTACTAAATATTAATATGTGGCTCGGAGGCATGACCAGACTTAAGAAAAATAATGGATGGGAAGAACATTGTGAGATATAACCTCTTGCCCGAACAGGGACGATACATAACAGGTCATTGTGTTTCAGCTACTTATGTCGTCATATTGCATAATTTTCCCTTTGAATGTTCAAATTTTCATACGTGAATAGTATTTTTAAAAAAGTCAATGACAATTTGTCATTGAATGCAAAGTCCGGCTCCATGGCTAAATGGTTAGCGTGCTGGCCTTTGGTCACAGGGGTCCCGGGTTCGAATCCCGGCAGGGTCGGGAATTTTAACCATCATTGGTTAATTTCTCTGGCACAGGGGCTGTGTGTATATGTTGTCTTCCTCGTTATTTCATACTCATCACAACGCGCAGATCGCCTACGGGAGTCAAATAGAAAGACCTGCACCTGGCGAGCAGAATTTCATTGAATGCAAAACAATCTTGTATTTCCTCTCATGTATATCGTTCTTTATCTTAGATAATGGCACATTTACAAATGTTTCTTACTATTTTCCTCAGATGTATGCAATCCATCCTTGTTTCAACTACACATCGTATTCTAATTCACTGTTCCACTTCTGCAATTTATCCAAATATGGAAGCCTCGCTTCTGGAACCTCCACTGGTGATAATGGAGAGGAACCCTATGAGTAAGCGTGTATAAGACGATTAAACATACATCACGCATTACTTCTAAGTAGCTCGTGTGGCTCTGTGAATAACATTCCCGAGGCTCTGGAACTCTGCAAATTCCAGCGTGGGCTTCATCCTCGTATCGATTGCCTACTGCCTCTCTCGATGTTGTGTGTGCGGAACCAGATGTCACATTTCATTTGTACGTCCGGAGACCCGGAAATCCGTTTCTTAGGCTACCGTGACAGCCGACATTCTGTACACTGCCAAAACACGAACAGCGTCTCCTCTCCATTCTTGAGGAAAAAGCTTCCTTGAAGAATACAACCGGTCCTTGTTAAAGTTCACGCAACCCTACAGAAATACGAAGAGCTTCCTCTGACGTTCGACACTTTTTGCAAACGTATACTATTCGAATCATCACGAACACTCTTGACAACCAAGCACAGTGTTGTTACATGAAATTATATATACTGTCTAGAGACAAAACAATGGGGTCAAGATAGTAATAATTAATGCTATTTGTTTTACGTCCCATTAACTACTCTTTTGCGGTTTTCGGAGACGCCGAGGTGCCGGAATTTAGTCCCGCAGGAGTTCTTTTTTACGTTCCAGTAAATCTACCGACACGAGGCTGACGTATTTCAGCACCTTCAAAAACCACCGGACTGAGCCAGGATCGAACCTACCAAGTTGGGGTCAGAAGGCCAGAGCCTTAACCGTCTGAGCCACTCAGCCCGGCGGTCAAGATAGTAATAAGTAATACGAATAATGATGATATATATATGTATGTTGGGTATTCAGCCCGAAGGCTGGTTTGATCCTCTGCAGCTCCGCCAATAGCTGTCATAAATAGCCTAGGCGTCACTGAAGAGGCGTACTAGGGAAATGAGGAGTGAGGTAGTTTCCCGTTGCTTTCCTCACCGAACCAGCCGTTGCTGTTACATATCAGTCTGCTAAGACCACTGAAATGCATGCACCAACCGACCCTATGAGCGATATTTTCACACCATTCGTAACAGGGACTGGCTGCATAAGCAATGGTATTGCTAGCATCGCTCATACCTCGGTCACTTTCATATTGTAAAAGCTAAGGATGAGACTGAGACAGGTCAATGAAAGTAACAAATTTATTCTAGCCCATACCAGAAGACATAGTGCACTGTAAACATTACATCTCGCCAGCAAAGGCATGATGATGATATATACTGTACATATCTGAAATTGAAATATGATTCAACATCGGGAAAATATGCCATGTGTCGCAAGAAAACGAAGGTTATGGAAGTGAATAATAATGTAAAACGAAAGTTAAATGTTCCCACCTATTTAATACTATTTGTTGTAACCTTAACAAAGAATTTACATATATTTGGTGAAACTAGTTTCGGTCTCACTAGAGACTATCATCAGTCAAAATCAAAGTTAAGGCAAGACATGAATATAGAAAAAATTTATGAAGCAAGCATGAACATCTCAACACTTTCTCATAAACATCATTCTGTTCACACTTTTTCCAGCTGAGCCGAGTTCTTGAAGATTCCTCAAGTGCTGGTATTTTAAGTGTTTCACCTGGTCTTCTGTGAGGTGCATTATTCAAATTGGAGGAAGGCTGGGAGCTTGCTCAGGACATGTGATTGTGATGAGTATTTTTTTTTTTCTTTTTCAAATCTTTACTTGTCTTGCACTGAATTTCAGCAACACTTGCTTGCTTCACAAATTTTATCTATATTCATTTCTTGCCTTAACTTTGATTTCGACTGATAATGGTCTCTAGTAAGACCGAAACTAGTTTTAACAAATATATGTAACTATTTCTAAGGTTACAACAAATAGCATTGAATTGGTGGAAACCTTTAGCTTTTATTTTACAATATTATATTGCTTTTCAATACGGATTAATATGAAATGATTACCAATGATATGGAAATGAATGTAAGAATTGGTGATAGGCAATTACTATTGTACCGGCCGCAAGTTTTTCAGGGTTTTGTAGACTTACTTTTTAGAAATTAAAGACAAATATTATGTGGATAATAAATTTTATTCAGTAGAACATGATACACTACCAGGAATGTGGGGAAAATATCGGTATAGTATGGGCATGTGGTATGATAAACAACTGACCACGGTTTATTTACAACGGCAGTTAACCTTCAACTGAGCACGCGAGTCAACACAGCGCTTTGTTATAACTAAGTATTGCTGTGACGTCACACATTTAGTATTTGGTATTTAATGAATACTACGTTTTATATATTCAATTGTTTTGAAAGAGGTAGCCTCCTCTTTTATATGTCAATTGAGACGTTAAACATAATAGTAACTTAAATATTCTCGGCGATGTAAGCGATCTATCCAAACACTAAAAGCATCTTACAATTTTTCTTCCTATGTGTCCGTTGTCGAGGAGCGTAAGTTTACGTAAAAAACATTCAGGATGTGAATGGGTAACTGAGAGCGTAAGTTAGTAAATATTGCGATATAATCAACAGAAACATAACAACTCTTAATCCTCTCCTAAATTGTTACCGAAATTCAATGCAGGAAATCGTAGATCTAAACAGAAATCCGTTAACTGAAATATTGAGCACGAGTGTACAATTACTTACAGGTAAATTATTAGTTGAATTTCATCTGTGAGTGATTAATAGCCGGGCTTTCCAGTATAAACTTGTTAAGAATAAAATCGAGAAAATGAATTCCGGTGGTCCGCCTCTGTGGTGTAGTGGTTAGCGTGATTAGCTGCCACCCCCGGAGGTCCGGGTTCGATTCCGGCTCTGCCACAAAATTTGAAATGTGGTACGAGGGCTGGAACGGGGTCCACTCAGCCTCGGCAGGTCAACTGAGTAGAGGGGTGTTCGATTACCAACACAGCCGTCCTGGAAGTGGTTTTCGGTGGTTTCCCTCTTCTCCTCCAGGCAAATGCCGGGATGGTACCTAACTTCAGGCCACGGCCGCTTCCTTGTTTCTTCCTTGCCTGTCCCATCCAATCTTCCCATCCCTCCACAAGGCCCCTGTTCAGCATAGCAGGTGAGGCCGCCTGGGCGAGGTACTGGTCATTCTCCCCAGTTGTATCTCCCGACCCAAAGTCTGAAGCTCCAGGACACTGCCTTTGAGGCGGTAGAGGTGGAATCCGTCGCAGAGTCCGAGGGAAAAACCGACCCTGGAGGGTAAACAGATGAAGAAGACGAAAAAAAAAAAAAAGGAATTCTGGTGACTTATTTTGAATATAAATTGTATTACAAATTATTTCGTTAATAATATTGTTTTTACGTCCCACTAACTGCTTTTACGGTTTTAGAAGACGCCAAGTTGCCGGAATTGAGTCCTGCACGAGTTCTTCTACGTTCCAGTAAATCTACCGACACAAAACTGACGTTTTGGAACACCTTCAAATACCACGGGGCTGAGCAAGGTTCGAACCTGCCAATCTGGGGTCAGAAGGCCAACGTCTCAACCGTCTGAGCCACTCAGTCCTGCTTAAATTGTTTCGATCGACAAAAATATCTCCTAAACACGGCTGAAACTTCTATGTAAACATAAATTTGCTTCTTTCATTAGCTACAGTTAAAAATTTTGGCGTATCTTTACGAATTACGTCATTTGGAACGGTTTAAAATTTATTTAATTTTCAATGTTTCTCCATATTCCCACCTTTAGTACATGTTTTTACATATATGAGAAAAATACAAATATATTTATGTAACGTAACGCATTCTTTAATATATCTTCAATATTTTATATTTCCAAAGTTATTAATCTCAAAAAATAATATAAAAATTATTTTGCAAGCATCCTTAATTCAAGCTAGATTCTTGTACATTATTTCTATGAAATATGAAAAAAGATCTACTCTATGCACACGTTTTTCTCTTTTCTTTTACAACTTTGGCCTTGTAAGCTGCCTCTGTGGAACAGTGGTAGAGTCTCGACCTCCGGATCCCAAGATAGCGGGTTCAAACCCGGTAGAGGTAGTCGGATTTTTGAAGGGCGGAAAAAAGTCCATTGGACACTCCATGTCGTACGATGTCGCCATGTAAAACATCTCTGGTGACACATTTGGTGTTACCAGACAAAATTAATTAAATCTCAGCCATAGACGCCCTAGAGAGTTTCGGTTTACTCTGTCTGCTATCTAGTGGCCCTAGAGTACAACAGAACGTCGAAATTGACGAGCAGACAGCCAGATGGCGTCAAACTGAAATGTCTGCACACGGTAGCTGAGGCCATACGATTATTATTATTATTATTATTATTATTATTATTATTATTATTATTATTATTATTATTATTATTATTATTATTTAGCCCTGTCACTCAAACCGTTGTGACCCGTATCACAATGGTTTAGTGACTTAATTTAAATTCATATTTTTGTGACTTTCATGTTTAAGCAATACATACTTAACTGTTATCTTCTTATAAGTATTAAAATATGATACATTATAAATAATTATGCCTTACATTTCTTTTAATTTTAAAAATAGAAATTAGTCCATAGTTCACTTCATATTTTGAAAAGGTTTAGCCCATAACCTATATAAGTCCCTATAGTGCCACATCTCTGTTTAAAAATATTGTATGCACAGATTATTTTTATTCTTCCACACCCTAGTGGGATCTGAGGTGATCTCTATCGTACCTCTGGACTTAAACCTAATTTACGGCTAAATGCCCCTCCGGACGACAGCACTACGTTACTTGTTCTTTATGGTCGTTAGTCATGTGGTGTAATGCGAAGAAATGAAGAAATTAGTTCTAATACAGCCATCCTATCGACGATCTAGAAGAATTAACTAAAATTTTCAGCTCAGTTGGGAATCAAATGAGGACTCTTTGAACTGTAGGCCACTACGCTGATCATTCAGCCGCGAGCTGGGCAGGGATTCTCAGGAATGTAATGATGGAGTAAAAGTGTTTTCTGTTCCCACTAGCGTATCTAGCCATCTGTCATGTTGAAAGAACGGTCCGTAAAACTGACTGTTGTTTTCACAATGATTGTTTGAATGTTTTTAACGTCACTCTATCACTGTTTTCGGTGGCGAATGCATAGTAACGAGCCAGGAATGGGAAGACGGTGCCGTAACATTTGCTTGGTGTGAAAATGAGAAACCACAGAAATCTATACTACGGGCTGTCGAGAATGGGACTCGAACCCGCCATATCCCATATGAAATTATTTATGATACATAAACCACATCGTTATAGTGAATTTGCTCAGTGTCTAGATGTAAATGACTTCGTTGAATCTATTGAAATTTCTGAATTAATTTGGAGATATGGACTGTTTTATTTCGTCTTCTATATACTGAAAAGTGCTAGAAATCGTCTCTAGGATGGTGGTGGAATATTTATTAAGATAGGTATCCGGTGAGTGTTAGCATGTCGGATGCCTACTACATAAAATAGGTAGAAGTAGAAGATGCACAAAATTTACTCAGTGAGTTCTCTTGTTATTTAATAAATACCTCTCGTGTTAATGCATCTGGAGTTATGGGTTAGGATGAAGGATATAAGTCTCATTAACAGAAAAGAAGTCTAGACTGATGGCGACAAGTATCTACTCTCCTACTATCTATTAGTCGGGGAGTAGAACAGAGTATCTGAAATCTGTCTAGTATTCTAACATGAAATACGCGTTCGCACGCCTTATTTTACAGAAAGGGGGAAATCATTTGTTGGTATTAACTTAGATATGCCTGGCGTCACCCTTGAGAAACATGACGTTTATTTTTAGAACTGAATTAGCTTAAGCTTTTTTCTATGGTTGAAACTTGACTGTAAGTTTAAAAGATGGCTTGATGATAATGTTCAATTTGTATTTTGTCTGCTATGAATTTAATTCACCATGAAACCTGAAAAGAGTTTGAAATGGTTCCTAAAAGCATTTTACACTAGGTAAACATATGCAATTTTGAAAATCGAAATTCATATTAACAGGTTTATCGCACTTAACCATGTAAAAAGATGTAACGGTAAACGTTTGATGTAAGTTCTCAAACAAATAAGCATTTCGTACCGGTGCCTCCATAAGGGTTCTGTCAGTTCAAACCTCACAACTAATGAAGCTTGGGGATATACAGTTCGAAATAAAACGAAGACAAATAAATAAAGTGATACATAAATCTCGGTCGTTCCCTCATTTCTGAGGATCGCGAAACAATACGAAAATCTTTGTGAAATACTTCTGTGCAATTCTTCCTTATGCTTTGCTTGAAACAGATTTGACTGCATGGACAGTGGCGCTCTTGATTGAATCACTTCTCTTTCGTAAACATCTATATAAAAGTTATGCGCCTCGGAATGGGAATCGAATTTCTGATGAGATAGAAGAAAGAATATAATAAAACATTCGAACTTAACATACGGATTACGTTCAAGGTACAAACAAATACGACATTCCCACAAGTGATTAAACCAAACTTCTGTAAGATCATTATAAAAGTATGGATCTTTTCTGACATTCTATTAACATAAATACATTTATTTATTTATTTATTTATTTATTTATTTATTTATTTATTTATTTATTTATTTAATTAATTTATTATTTAATTTTTATTTAATTATTTATTTATGACACACGTCTGTAAAAGAGTTGTACTCCAAATACAACATACAGTAAAATAATATATTTCAAACAGGTAATGTAAATTAGAAAAAATCACGAAAAATAGTAAATTTTAAAAATTAGAACAATAAGAATGAGAAAACATGACAAAAATTAGCAATAGATTCTTAAAACTTTTACATATGCAGGTCAAAGTTAGATTGTATCTACGTTGTAATAATGTCTGGCTCCTGGTTTTCTATCTAAGTGAGAAACAGCTAAATACACTGACAGTGACAATGCAACAACACCAAGGAGGAGTGGTTCGAAAGGGATGAAAGTTGGGGAAAAAACAGAGACGGCACGGATGAATAATTGATGTTTACACTGACTGACAGAGCAAATGCAACACCAAGGAGGGGTGGTTCGAAAGGGATGAAAGTTGGGGAAAAAACAGAGTCGGCACGGAAGAATAATTGATGTTTATTTCAAACCGATATGCAGGTTACACAATGCGCACGGCATCGACTCAGTAAGATGTAGGACCACCGCGAGCGGCGATGCACGCAGAAACACGTCGAGGTACAGAGTCAATAAGAGTGCGGATGGTGTCCTGAGGGATGGTTCTCCACTCTCTGTCAACCATTTGCCACAGTTGGTCGTCCGTATGAGGCTGGGGCAGAGTTTGCAAACGGCGTCCAATGAGATCCCACACGTGTTCGATTGGTGAGAGATCCGGAGAGTACGCTGGCCACGGAAGCATCTGTACACCTCGTAGAGCCTGTTGGGAGATGCGAGCAGTGTGTGGGCGGGCATTATCCTGCCGAAACAGAGCATTGGGCAGCCCCTGAAGGTACGGGAGTGCCACCGGCCGCAGCACATGCTGCACGTAGCGGTGGGCATTTAACGTGCCTTAGGTGACGTGGAATCATACGCAATAGCGCCCCAAACCATGATGCCGCGTTGTCTAGCGGTAGGGCGCTCCACAGTTACTGCCGGATTTGACCTTTCTCCACGCCGACGCCACACTCGTCTGCGGTGACTATCACTGACAGAACAGAAGCGTGACTCATCGGAGAACACGACGTTCCGCCATTCCCTCATCCAAGTCGCTCTAGCCCGGCACCATGCCAGGCGTGCACGTCTATGCTGTGGAGTCAATGGTAGTCTTCTGAGCGGACGCCGGGAGTGCAGGCCTCCTTCAACCAATCGACGGGAAATTGTTCTGGTCGATATTGGAACAGCCGGGGTGTCTTGCACATGCTGAAGAATGGCGGTTGACGTGGCGTGCGGGGCTGCCACCGCTTGGCGGCGGATGCGCCGATCCTTGCGTGCTGACGTCTCTCGGGCTGCGCCTGGACCCCTCGCACGTGCCACGTGTCCCTGCGCCAACCATCTTCGCCACAGGCGCTGCACCGTGGACACATCCCTATGGGTATCGGCTGCGATTTGACGAAGCGACCAACCTGCCCTTCTCAGCCCGATCACCATACCCCTCGTAAAGTCGCCTGTCTGCTGGAAATGCCTCCGTTGACGGCGGCCTGGCATTCTTAGCTATACACGTGTCCTGTGGCACACGACAACACGTTTTACAATGACTGTCGGCTGAGAAATCACGGTACGAAGTGGGCCATTCGCCAACGCCGTGTCCCATTTATCGTTCGCTACGTGCGCAGCACAGCGGCGCATTTCACATCATGAGCATACGTCAGTCTACCCTGCAATTGGCATAAAGTTCTGACCACTCCTTTTTGGTGTTGCATTTGCTCTGTCAGTCAGTGTATATATGTGCAGGCACGGGGATATACTGACAAATCAGGTGCATGGTTAAGAGTATTACAATAATATCCAAAAGTTTACAGACAATTGCTGTCCATTTTGATAACTGACAAAGAGATTGTGTAACGTATTCCATTACGTATTTATAAAATTGATTTTTGTGAAGATAGAGTATATTCGCTGTGTAATTCAGTAGACTTCTTAAAAGCTATCCGTGAAACTTTTAATGATACTTCTTTTTACGAGGATGAGTTGCCAGGAGAGAGATTCATCGGTTCTGGCAGTACTGCCAAGTGAACGGAGCTGAAAACTAAATTGAGGCGATAATATGATCGATCGATATACACTCCTCCCATTTCACCATTTCCGCCGTCATTTTTGTGCCATGCTTAGCGGTCAGCTGTAAGTCTTTATGCATATCCAAGGTCTGGAAATTGTGTCTACTTCACCATAGTAAATCATACTGTAGTGTAATCTATTACTTCAAATATAAGGAAACCGACACTGAACGATGAAACTCATCCAGCTCTTACATTCCATGGTGTTCCTGTGTTGTTCCTGGAATTTCGTTAATCATTGAAATGTGCTTAAGTTCAATTTTCACAGGTATTGCTTTGCCTCGGTTTATAATTAACGCGCGGTCGAATCTAGTAAAGGTTAGAATTGAAGTAGCAGTTACACTTCGCTGCGACAGGTGAACAGATGTACGCAAGGTAAGGGACGGGATAAATATTAGATAAATATATATATATATATATATATCTTTAGTAAAAATAAAGAGGAAATCGTTGTTTCTGTTTCATTTTTTAATATTAAGTCAAGCTGTTACAGTCAGTAATCTGCGGAAAACGCGCAAATGATCGTGAGTAAATATTGTGATAAGAGCCAAGCAGCTGATTATAGGAATGAGGAACACGGAAATAATATTTGACCAACTTAAACGTGTCTAGCAAAATAAAAATAACATCGCAGGTTTCTTTTCATACATTACTTTTTTTTTTTTTTTGCTAGTTGTTTTACGTCGCATCGACACAGATAGGTCTTACGGCGACGATACTTTTTTCTTTCTTTCTTAATCTGTTTACCCTCTAAGGTTGGTTTTTCCCTCGGACTCAGCGAGGGATTCCACCTCTACCGCCTCTAGGGCAGTGTTCTGGAGCGTGAGATGTTGGCTCGAGGGATACAACTCAGGAGGATGACCAGTACCTCGCCCAGGCTGCCTCACTTTCTATGCTAAACAAGTGCCTAGGTGGGAGTATGGGAAGATTGGAAGAGATAGACAAGGAAGAGGGAGCCGTGGCCTAAGTTAAGTACCATCCCGGCATTTGCATGGAGGAGAAGTGGGAAACCACGGAAAACCACTTCCAGGATGGCTGAGGTGAGAATCGAACCCACCTCTAGTCAGTTGACCTCCTGCGGCTGAGTAGACCACGTTAAAAACAGCCCTCCTCCCAATTTTAAAATTTCGTGGCAGAGCCGGGAATCGAACCCGGGCTTCCGGGGGTGGCAGCTTATCATACTAAGCACTACACCACAGAGGCGGACTTCACACGTTATTACTGGCAATTAATAAAGATTGGTGGTTAAACAAATAATATACTGGTACAGATTATTATATATTGGCTACACACGAGTGTAAAGTGGAGAAGGGACAGATATATTACGGAACTGATATTTTACACACACAAGTTTCACATACTGTGATAAGTAATCTATACTGTTTTTGTTGCATACAGGGTTGGCAAAATAAAACTAGCCTGGGAAACATTTATAAGACTGACGCGTAATTGACCCTTGTTGAAGAACAGAACTGCCCATCACAGTAAATGCTGGAAACCGCGATTTCGATACACCAATCGGTTGCTGTCGCATGTCTGCGCGTGTGCATTTCCCACATCTCGCGATTACGTCGCTGTGTCATTACGTGTGAGTGAGTGAGTAGAGCAGACGTGTTTAGTGACTAGTTGACTGTAACACAAAGTGCTGCTCACGATGAAACAGCGCGTGTTCATTGTCGAGTGTTATGCGAAGCACGATTCGTGGAAAGTCTGTGCGGAACTGTTTGCGCAAGAGTTTAAGACTAGAAGTGTTTTGCAAAACCTCCAGAAAACTCAGCAATGCAAAACTTAGTGGCAAAATAGAGTGAAACGGTCCCTGTAGCAAATAAAAACCTTAACTATCCGAAAAGAGTTCGAACACCATAAAACACTGCTCGAGTGAAGGAAAGCCTGGAACGAAGTCTGACTAAATCTTCAGTGCCGTTTATCTGTGCAAATGTGAATTAAAGATGCTCATGTCGAAACGGTATCAAAAAGGACTTGCATTTGTATCATTACAAAGTGCATTCGTTAAAGCGTTTAAATGAACCTTCGCGTGTAGAGTTCTGCCGGTGGTTTTTGAGTGAAGTGAAGTGAAGTGACGGCTTTCGGGTCCTCAGTTTTTCGTTTCTTCAGATGAGGCCATTTCCAGCATCTTCTGTGATATTCATTTACAATTTCGGGTCACTACTGTCAATCACTACTGATCTGCATATAGGACAGTCGCCCTTTTCTTTTCTTAAATGATCGCAAAGAAATTGGAAATTTATTGAACACCTCCCTTAGTAAGTTATTACAATCCCTAACTCCCCTACCTATAAACGAATATTTGCCCAAATTTGTCCTCTTGAATTCCAGGTTTATCTTCAGATTGTGATCTTTCCTACTTTTAAAGACACCACTCAAACTTATTCGTCTACTTATGTCATTCCACGCCATCTCTCCACTGACAGATCGGAACATACCACTTAGTCAAGCAGCTCGTCTCCTTTCTTTCAAGTCTTCCCAACCCAAACTTTGCAACATTTTTGTCGGAAATCACCCAGTCCTATTGTAATTACTTTCCAGGCAAGTTATATTTTGCCCACCCGGTATATTGTTACTGCCGGTCCCGCGGTGTAGGGGTAGTGTGCCTGCCTCTTACCCGGAGGCCTCGGGTTCGATCCCCGGCCAGGTAAGAATTTTTTACCTGCATCTGAGGGCTGGTTCGAGGTCCACTCAGCCTACGTGATTACAACTGATTTGCTATTTGACGGTGATATGGCGGCCCCAGTCTAGAAAGCCAAGAATAACGGCCGAGATGGTCCGTCGAGCTGACTACACGAGACCTCGTAATATGCAGCCCTTCGGGCTGAGCAGCGGTCGCTTGGTAGGCTGTTGTGCCGTGGGGTTTGGTTTGGCTTGGTTTGGTATATTGCTACGGTCGAGTAACATACGTAGGCAGTATAATATAATGTGAGGAGGTCCAATCATAGAGGGTTATGTGATGCAGAAGTTTAGGTTATACTTCATTAACAGTGTAGACCTATAAACTCTCAAAGTCATCACAAAGAGGCTACACGAAGGTCATTTACTGCTGGTATAAAACTTCTCTGTTGTTACCGGTATCACTTAATAAACAATAGGATGTTTTTCTTACATTACATTACTTTCCAATTATCTCACAAAATAATTGAATCTTAAAATTCTTATCGCTAAGACTGGATCTCTTGGAGGAAAGTACAACTTTACATTTGCTGAAGAGGCACTCTACGGCAGCACAGGAAGGAATAACTTTGCTTAATTTTAAGAACATCGCCGGGAGTGATGGACATTGTACGATAAGTTTGATGTCATTGAAATAAATATTTTTTACAGGAAATGTAACGGAGGACCTTGTGCGGCACTGGTGAAGCTACCGGTTCGAGCGAGTTGGCTATGTGGTTAAGGCCGCGTAGCTGTGAGCTTGCATTCGGGAGATGGTCGGTACGAATCCCACCTCCGTCGGCAGCCGTGAAGATGGGTTTTCGTGCTTTACCATTTTCCCACCAGGCAAAAGCTGGGGCTGTACCTTAATGAAGGCCATGGCCGCTTGCTTCCCCAGTCCTAGCCCTTTGTCATCCGTGCGTCGCCCAAAACATTAAATGTGTCACTGAAAAAATATTGAAGCTAGTAATAGAACTGAAGAAAAATAACTACACGTTAGAGTTTCCATTCGATGAATATCGATTACAAAAATTGAACTATTAATATTTTATTTCAAGAAATAAATTACAAGTAAAAATTAAATTTGTAAAAGTAACGATTAGAAGCAAAAATTACTAGAAAAGTATTGGTTTCAAAAAATCGATTACATTTACTCAATTACTTCCCAACAAGTCCGCCTCTGTGGTGTAGTGGTTAGTGTGATTAGCTGCCACTCCCGGAGGCCCGGGTTCGATTCCCGGTTCTGCTACGAAATTTGAAAAGTGGTACTAGGGCTGGAACGGGGTCCAGTCAGCCTCGGGAGTTCAAATAAGTACAGGTGGGTTCGATTCCCACCTCAGCCATCCTGGAAGTGGTTTTCCGTGGTTTCCCCACTTCTCCTCCAGGAAAATGGTGGGATGGTGCCTAACTTGAGGCCACGGCCGCTTCCTTCCTTCTTCCTTGTCTACCCCTTCTAATCTTCCCATCCCCAACAAGGCCCCTGTTCAGCATAGCAGGTGAGGCCGCCTGGGCGAGGTACTGGTCATTCCCCCCAGTTGTATACCCCGACCCATTGTCTCACGCTCCACGACACTGCCCTTGAGGCGGTAGAGGTGGGATACCTCGCTGAGTCCGAGGGAAAAACCAACCCTGGAGGGTAAATCGATTACGACGACGATGACTTCCCAACAATATCCACCAAATTATCCAAACAAATAGAGTAGAGAATTTATCTTCTAGAGTGAATGTACCTTTATTACGGCCACTGCTACTACGTTTGCCATCACTGCGTTGCCCAAAACATCCAATGTGTCATAGAAGAAATTGAAACTAGTAATAGAACTGAACAACGCTGGTTGGATCCTAAACAGCTCAGAATTTTTATTTTGTTAGTGTCAGTATTTCACTGAAAAATCCACACGTTTTGAAGTAGCGTCACAAATCAACTCATACCTCCCTGCTTAATAACGAAATAAGTCATACAACTCTTCGCATAGGGACACATCCTTGCAGTTGGCAAACCCGATTAACATCTGACTGTGAACTTCCATTCAGGAGATAATGGGTTCGAATACCACCGTCGGCAGCACTGAAGATGGTTTTCCATAGTTTCCGAATACCACACCAGGGAAATGCTGGGGTTGTACCTTAATTAAGGCCATGAACGCTTCCTTCTCACACCTAGCCCTTTCCTACTTTACTATCCCATCGTCCCCATAAGAGGTATCTGTGGGGTGCGACGTAGAGATATTAGTACTTGTAAGAAATAAAATCAAATAAAATCCAAGTGTATTCTTGGATTTTTTTCTACTTCCATTACCCCTCATGGCCGAGTCCATTTCTCAAATGACATGTCTTCTTTGTACGCGAAACTCCAATTATTTAGTTCACACCTACTATACATTCTGTCTGATCATTGCAAGCACCCACCTCCAGCTCTTCGCGCCAGCAATCATTCTTGCGTGCTACCTCTATGCCACTTACTACCAACTTATAAAAAAAGTATGCCGAATCAACTCAGCTTCCACTTTAGTACAACAAAGCCGTCAGAACAGAGAACGATGTGATAACAGATTTGTTCTGGGATGTGAATTCATTCTTATAGCATACTGCTGATCACAACTGCGAGCTTATAACATTAGCACTGCTATATCTTAATTTGATTTCATTTAGTATACAAACATCCTGGGAGTATATACCTCCTAAATACTTGAACTGATCAGCCTGTTCCGGTTCTATATACCTAATCTGACATTCAATCATCTTAGTTTTCTTCCCAATTGACGTCCTATCTACGGAATAAGTTTCTCGTGCGTCATGAAAAAATCACATGAAGTGATATTAATAAACTATATAAATTATAATCATGATGTTTAGGAAGTAGAAGAGCCTCCATGTTCAGGGGGTAGCGCACTGACCCCTCACCTCTGTATTCCGTGGTTCAAATCCCGGTCACTCCAATTGAGATTTCTGCTGTACAAAGTGGAGGCGGGACAGGTTTTACTTGGGGTACTCCAGTTTTCCTCGTCATCTTTCATTCCAGCAACACACTCCAATATCATTTCATTTCATCACTCAGTCATGAAGCATTGCCCTAGACGAGTGCGGCAAGCTTCGGAAGCCGGCAGAATTCTTATCCTTACCGCTAGATGGGGCTTTACACATTCGATTCCTGACCCAGTCAAATGGCTAGAAACAGGCTGTGGATTTTCATATTTTCAAGTGTAGAAAAAAAAAAACAGAAAGCCAGTTTAGAAGTCTTCAATCGTATAAGGGTTAAAACGCTACAAGCCATTCATGTGTGAAGAAAATGCCAGAATATGCAAGAATATCCTTAACAACGCTGCTCTTCCACACCATAAGTAGAGCTGTGGGGTGGGGCCGACAGGAAGGTCACAAAAGGAACGGTTGAAACACATCACTGTTGAGCCCCGCCCTATTGTGACCTCAAATGAATATGATGTCTTCAACAATACTACTCCGCCTGTCATCACATCGCCTGCTCCTAAAGCATTAACATCCAAGAATCTCCCCCCCAATTCTGCATCATCCTCCTCCATCCTCCCTACTCAGGCATCTCCCAACCCCAGCACTTCCAACAATTCTGGCAACGCCTCTACCAATACAGGTTCCAATCAAGATACTATGCAGAAGAAAGTCAAAATTCCTCCTGTTTACGTCAAGAACGTTAAGGATATTCATGCCTTCACATCCATTCTCATTGAAGATCAAATCGACTATTCTCTCAAGATTTTCCATGATGGTGTGAGGGTTCAAACCAAAACCCCTGAGGACTTCGAGACCCTGAAAATGGCCATTCTCTATGATCGACGCTACAGGAAGGCAGTAATCCGCGGCCTTCACATTACCCAGGACCTTCAGGACATCCAGGAAGCACTCACCCAACTTGGATTTAACATTGCATCCGTAGCGCAACTCACAGCGCTAAGATCCAAAAGAAAACTTCCCCTATTCCTCGTCACTTACTCAGGGGACACCACAGATGAGAGTAATATCTACAAAGTAGATCACCTTCTTCGCACTGACATTAAGATTGAGCACTACAGGAACCCTGCTGGACCCGTGCAATGTTACCGCTGCCAAGGTTTTGGACATGTCTCTGGTGGATGCCACTGTCACTCCAAGTGTGTTATCTGCGGTCAACTCCATGCTACTAAGGACTGTCCGAGAAGAGGGGACAAACAAGCCAAACCCTGCTGTGCAACTGCGGCCAGGAGCACACAGCCAACTACCGAGGTTGCAGTATCTACCTGCGTCTCATCTAAGCTCAGAACTCTAGACTCCCCTCCAGTAAGAAAAATCCTGCTGGTCCTCCTCCCTCTCGTCTCAGACCAAACATCAGTTTTGCTAATGCCACTACTGGTACAGAACTCCCCCCCCCCCCACCTCAACCTACCCCCAATACTCTGTCTCCTTCCGACTTTCATGCTCTTCCACAGACTTCTACGGCCCCCTTACCAACAAGGGAAGTACCGTCACACAACTCCTCTCTCTCTTCTTCTGAGTTCCTAGTACTCTTCAAATTACTCACTGACCCTGCACTAAAGGAAATTATCTCCCTAATTAAGGCCACCCTCCAAAAGCTCATATCTGCCCCCACCACTAACGACAAGAAACAAGTATTACTTGAAGCAGTGTTCCTCTGGTTCAATAATGCCTAATAATCCAAACAGAATAACTCTTCCCAAGCAATTGAGAGTCCTTTACTGGAATGCCGAAAGTGTCAAGCGCCAACATACAGAACTATGTGTAATTTTAAAACAACTCCATGTCGACATAGCACTCCTAGGAGAAACCTGGCTCAAACCACACATCTCCTTCCATATTCCCAACTACATAACCTACCGTAACGATCGACCTACTCCTGAAAAAGGTGGCACTGCTGTACTCATCCTGAATACCATCTCTCACCATAGAATTCCTACCCCCTCCAGATCTCACCTCCCTTGAAGCTACCACAATACAAGTCGACACCCAGAAAGGACCTCTCAATCTCCCTGCGTGTTATATTTCCCCTTCAGCCAGGTTCGACTCAGCTGACTTGGACAAAGTCATTCAGGGCGGTATCCAATCTATCTTGGCAGGTGATTTTAATGCCAAGAAACCAGATGGAATGACCGCACCACTAATTACAGAGGTAAACTCCTTTCTAGATACTGCGACAGAAATCTCCTCCTAACTCATGGTCCAGACAAACCAACTTACTATTCTCATAACTTCAATGCGAGACCTGACACACTGGACATTGCCATTTCCAACAAGATCAGGCAACACATCGTACTCAATACCATAGATTCTCTTGAATCCGATCATCTCCCAGTACTTATGACCCTCTCCTTCTCCCCTTCCATCTCCCTTCTACATATTCCCATCTACAACCGCAAAATTAACTGGGCCCATTTTAGAGAATATATTAATAATCATATACATGGCAATCCCAGTGTGAAAGGCCCCGAAGATATAGATGGACTAGTGACCGAGATAACTAACAGCATCATCTCGGCTGCTGAGACCTCCGCCGTGGGACCAGCTGTGGTTCAGTCTAGAAAGGACACCTTGCCTACTGAAGTTCTGGACCAAATCGAAATTAAAAACAGCACCCGGAAACTTTGGCAAACCACCCGCAATCCCTATTTTAAACTCAAGTGGAACAGACAAAGAAGAAACCTTCTCATCCTCATTAAACGTCACAAAATTAACGCATGGAAATCCAGACTAGCTGAGTTGAACGTGGCTGATAACTCCCTTCACAGGATGGCTAGGAAATTCACTAGAAAACGGACTGGCATACCCTCCCTACACGGATTACGAGGATTGGCCTACACAGACACGGACAAAGCAAATGCACTTGCTGACACACTAGAATCTACCTGTACCCCCAATGATGACCCTTCTGACGACGACTTCATTGACCAAGTTGAGGATGAAGTCGAGGAGCTAGGTGATACCACTCTTCCCCCAAATTTTAAATTTATCACCCCTCGAGAACTCTACGCAAGTATCCGCAGACTCAAAAACAGAAAAAACCCAGGTCTGGATAATATTTCAGCTACTTTTCTGAAAAACCTTCCCAAAAAAAACCTCACATTCATTACTAAAGCGTTTAACGCCATATTCAGATATGCCTACTTCCCCACATCATGGAAAACAGCCAAGGTAATCATGTTACCAAAACCCCTTGCAGACTCCACCTTCCCTTAAAACTACAGGCCAATCTCTCTACTATCTATTCTTTCAAAACTATTTGAAACACTCCTTTTCTCTAGGCTAAACACTATCATTGAAGATAATCAACTATTTAACCAAGAACAATTCGGTTTCCGAAGTAAGCACTCTACGGTTCATCAAGTCATAAGACTTACAGAAGAAATCACCAAAACTTACAATGATAGAAGGCACACGGGAGTCTGTTTTCTAGACATATCGCGTGCGTTTGACAAGGTATGGCATGAAGGCCTCATATTCAAACTTAACTTTTTCGGCATCCCCCCCCTTTACGATACAAATAATTAAAAGGTACGTTACAGACAGGAAATTCCAGGTACAAGTGAACAAAACCCTGTCCAGCCCTCGCCCCATACTGGCAGGTGTTCCCCAGGGTGGAGTTCTTTCCCCAATTCTATCTAACTTGTATATGGCTGACATACCTAAGCCGACGCACGCGAAAGTCTACATGTATGCTGATGATACGGCAATATCCTCTGTCTCATGGCAACCACCTAGAGCACAAAATTACATTCAAGATGCCCTCTCCACCCTCGAACCCTGGTTTCGGAAGTGGAGAATTAAGATCAATGTCAACAAACGTAATGCAACATTCTTCTCAAAACGTACTAGGACAAACCCCCTCCCACTGGTCTTTTTCGGCGAAGTGATCCGGTGGAGAAATGCAACTAAATACCTAGGTGTTATCCTAGACAGAGGACTCACGTTCAAAGATCATATCAATTCGATTTCGGCCCAAGCGAGCAGACGCTTATCTGAAATTATCCCACTCATGAAAGCCGATCAAGGCCTAAATCTAGAAAACAGGCTCACGCTATACAAGACTTCCGTTCGACCTATACTAGAGTATGCCAGTCCGGTCTGGGGAATGGCAGCCAAAACTCGCCTGGATAAGGTGCAGCGCCTCCAAAATCGTGCGCTGCGTCTCATCTCTGGTGCACTATGGTTTCAACGAAATCGGGATATCCATCAATCCCTAAGGATTGATGAGATCAGAACCAGAATAAAGAAGACATCCCGGAAATTCTTTTCTGGTCTAACTACCAAGCCCAACCCCCTCATCTCGACGCTGGGCAATTATGATACCCTTGGCCTCCGCTATAAGCGACCCAAGGTTGTCTTAGATTAGTCGCCCCCTAAAAAGGGCGCAGGTTACATTCTGACCAGTACCGATTTCGTTGTTACCAGGTCCCCCTACCTTACATCATTGCAGTCTGTATCAACCAATTAAGAGATAGCACCCAAGACCTACACGGTCGGAGGGCTAAAATCCTCAACGGATCCAAATCTTCTGGATTCCGTCTGAGACTTGGGGCATGGTAGCAGCATACTCAGTTTGACAGTTTCTCTTTAATACTGCTATATTGATCACTCAGATACAGCATTTTTATTTAATTTTAATTTTTTTAGCCAAAAGCTTCAGAAGTGAACAAATTAAAGGAGTACTATTTACGCAAAACGTGAAGGCACGTGGAATAAGACAAAACCACCTCAAAAGAAGTCTTGGAGCTATTTCGTTGGAGCGTTGTAGCTGCGCTTTATTCACTTAGAAGGACAAGAGTTCACTTCACCAGGAAATCTACAAATTTTTAAACCGGACCTCTTCCTCTTATACTTCCGGAGATACACACGGCCCTGAAGTTCACTCAGCCTGCACCAAAAATGAGTACCCGGTTAATTCCTGGGGCAAAGGCTGCCGGGCGTAGAGCTAACCACTCTACCCCACCAAGTGGCGAGGTTACGGATAGTAGAAGCCTTTACCTTCCAACCCCTCCAAGGGTCTTCATGGCTTGTTCGGAGATGAAAAGCATGTGGCTATGGTGTTGATTCAGCTTACTAAAGACGTGAAATGAAATAGCGTATGACTTTTTAAGTGCCGGGAGTGTCAGAGGACAAGGTCGGCTCGCCAGATGCAGGTCTTTCGATTTGACGCCAATAGGCGACCTGCGATTCGTGATGAGGATAAAATGATGATGAAGACGACACGTATACCCAGCCCCCGTGCCAGCGAAATTGACCAATTGTTAAAATTCCCGAGCCTACCGGGAACTGAACCCGGGACCCCTGTGACCAAATGCCAGAACGCTAACCATTTAGCCATGGAGCCGGACATTAAAGACGTGACGCCAACCTTGTGTGGAGGGGTGTGTTCCTGCGGTGGTAGGTAATGTGTCATGTCTACATGAAGAGAAATAATGTATTAAAACAAGCACAAATTCCCATTCCCCGATCCAAGGCAATTAAACGCTGATCATTCAGCTAAAAATACGAATAACAATAATATAAATTAACCTTCTTGAATTACATAGTGTCCAGTACATATAAAAGATATCACACGTAGCCAGTAAGTCACTTGTGAGATCAGGACCGAGGTTTGAGTCCCGAGTTACGTCATATCCCCAGTTCCTTCACCAAGGATATTTTCTTTATAGGCTAGTAATCAAATCCACTACATTAAACACCAATGTTACAAGAAGGTCCTTCAGCGATTTTAAGAACGAATGCAACAGGAAGAGACGGTTTTTATCTTCTGTGAACATTCGCATTTGATAGGATTGAGATCAGCCAAACATGACACTGTCATAAGAAAAATAAACACACAGATATTTTTGTTTCCAATTACCGTATTTCACTGTACCTCTTTCAGGTTCCACATTGTTACTATAGAAGGATGGTAAGTTTCTATAACTTAATTACATAATTACCTAATATTAAGCCGGTTTCTGGACCTTGATAAAAAAAATCAGGAAGTAATGCAACATCACCAATTTTTAAATATTAAAAAAAATGAAACATTTGATCACGGAGATTCACTCATTTGCCAGTAGACTACTATTCAAAGTTCAATTGCCCGTGGTAACTCATCATATTTCTGAACGTAGGTATCTAGTTTTCTTGCAGGCAACCGCAAGCTACTCACCGAGAAGGCTAAAGCGTGGACTATGCGGTCGATAATACACATGGCATGTCGATGTATCGGCCCAGGGCGATCTTGTGGGACACGACCAGGTGACACAGGCTTTAAGCTGATTAATTACGCCATCCATTGCTGCCGCTAAAGAACAGATCTGAGCACACAATGTACCTCGTATGTTATCAGTAATATAGTGTTGACACTTCATTCTTTGAGCCGGCTTCAGCATCGACCAACTCCATACTCTACACGGACAGCAAGATATATAACCTACAGAATAATTATTTGCTATTGGTTTTAGGTCGCAACGACTGAGGTGATGGTATAGAACAATGCTAGAACTGGGAAGAAAGCGACCATGACCAAAATTAAAGTACATTCCCTGCATTTATATGGTGTAACAATGAGGGAACCCAGTAAACTATCTTTTGGACTGGTGAAAATAAGCTGTGAATCCGCCACCTCTTAAAACGCACGGTAAAAAATAAATGCACCTAACTCGCTCGGTCAAACTAAAGAAGCTAAAAATATATTTATGACCTCTCTGATACCCCACTCATGTAGAATTTTTAACGAATTACAGCTAAGATCTTGCTCGTATTTATTACCAAAGTCAAATACCAAGTTTTATGAAAATACCAGTGGCGGCTGGTGGTATCTGAAGCTGGGTGTTGCAACAAAATTTTCAATGTTGCATTTTCTTAATGAGAAGCTTACAGAAATAATAAGAGGCCTTAGTATCTTTAAGTAATGAACTGCATTCCTGTTAAAATTTAAATATATCCAGCAATTAAAACACAGGAAATAAGAGGATAATTATATAGTATAACTGCAGTTATTTTTACTTCACTTGAATTGAAAACTTGTTCTCCTCTTTTTCATTGATGCCAACTTGTCAGTCACCTATTGATTGAAGTCTGCGATTTCCATCACCAGATCTCTTTCTATAGAAAGCATTACTAAGGCCGACAACCTTTCCTGGATCATAGAGTTCCTTAAGAAATTGTTTATTCTATTCAAAGTAGAAATACATATTTATGACTCGACAGACATCATAGGGATTGTAAGAATTAACTTCTACAGTTTCAAGTACTCAGTGATCGTCCTCTCTAGGTTGTTGGTTATTATAAACTCTGCTAGACTAACAGCACCCGACATATTCTGAATTATTGTGCTAAATAGACGGAAGATAGTTCATGGCGTAGTTTCAGTTTGTCCAAAAACGTATACACTGAACACACTGTCTGTAAAGTACCATCAAGGAACTTAGAACATTGCAAGGAGAACTTCCCTGGAAGAAGCAATAATGAAGCTACAAGGTGACCTGAGAAGCTGAAACGACTTTTAGCCTGGGAAATTATCATCGCACACTACCTTTGCTTCTCCTTTCCATTCAGTCTTGTCCAATTTTTTTCGTCAATGAGCAATCGGTAGGTTCATTACCGATCGTGAGGTTAATTTATTCTCGGATCTTGGTGATGTTTACTTCAAATGCTTAATTAATTTCGTGTGGCTATTTCTAACCGAGTGCAGCCCTTGTAAGGCAGACCTTCCCATGTGGGTGAGCAGCATCTGCCATGTTTAGGTAACGGCGTGTTATTGTGGTGGAGGATAGTTGTGTGGTGTGTGAGTTGCAGGGATGTTGGGGATAGCACAAACACCCAGTCCCCAAGCCACTGAAAGCAACCAATGAAGGTTAAAATCCCCTACCCCGCCGGGAATCGAACCCGGGACCCACTGAACCGAAGGCCAGTACGCTGACCATTCAACCAACGAGTCGGACACTTCAAATGCTGAAACGGCCTTATGTGCAGCACCCGCATCAGTGTCTCCCTGTTGCAGCTGACCGAAGAGAACTTCCACCAGTGGCCAAACTTTACGGAAAAATTCCAGCCAATAATTGAAACTACAACGGGAAGTAACTTCTTTTTATGACCAAGGCCTGACAAATTGTAGTTTCACTCATTACAGAGTCACCTTCCAATATTTGATTCATACACTCAATTAGGTCTTCTTTGCATGCATAAATTCTGTTTATGCATCGTGATTGAAAATTCCACCTAGTAGGGCAAGCCCGTAGCAAGCGTTTCCTCACTACCTTGTCAAGTATCGCGGTCACTTATGTTCTGGTGGAGAAGAATGCACAAATTCCTTGCAAACTTAAAAAAAAAAATATTTTCACATGGCGGCTGATTGATGCCGCCTTGCTCATTACAAGTTTAACTTGATGGGCAAAGCAATGAACATATTCTGCGTTGGGATAGGATTCTTTTACAATAGCTTGTACCCCACCAGGGGAACAAGCCATAACGGATGCCCCGTCATATGACTGTGCAATTAACGTTTGGGGAGTTTCATTTACTTTGTGCTGCTTTAATTCTTCCATAAACACGCAGCTAACGTATGTGCGCCATGTTTTGCAGGGGACGGGAAACTCTAGAAGCTTTTTATTGGTTTGCCTCTTACTACGTAACGGTACACAAACAGCCATCTTGGAATATATTTGAAATGTCCCTGGTTTCATCTGCTATAGGAACTAAAATTACTGATGCCTTTATTTGTTTTAATATTTCTTTCTGGTATGCCTCCAACATAATTTGCAAAAGATCATTTTGATTTATTTTAGATGTTCCCTTGAAAACAGTTGCCTTTTCAAAATGACCTTTTGGCACGGCATCTAATTCAGCGCTAAAATTAATTAGTCCTCTGAAAACAGATGGGTTTGATGATGATTCAGCTTCTTCGTTCCCCCTTAAAGCCAGTTCAAAAGAACCCCAGAAACGAATAAATTTTATTAAAATTTTAACACATAGCCTATCTCTTATACCTAACTTCTTCGTTACACACCGCAATTTTCCTTCTATACGCACTATCAAGTTGTGCAGCAACGTTGACAGTTCCAAAAAGTGTCAGTCTTAAACAGTTTTGAATGCGAACAGCTAAAGATTCATGTCTCTTTATTTTCTTACTTAAGTGGTTTATGTTCGTAACTCCTACTTTGGTCCACGCGGGTTCCCCACCAAAGAACAGGCACGGGAAGCCGAATAACGCATTTTTTAATTCGCAACCACATAACCAATCACTGTTTGTGTAAATATCACTTTTAAACACCCTCTTAAACTGTCGATTTCCAGTATTAATATTCTGCACAATATTTAAGTACAGCAATGGTCTTCCTAGTGTCTTTGCGGTAAGTTTCTCTTCATCTGGAAGCTGGAAAAACTCCCTAACTTGTAAATTACCTACAGCATTCATTTTCACTTACACTTCACTACTCATGAGATTACGCCTCGAAAAGTTAATATTCAGAACCAAACTTTCAGTTACAATAAAATACTAATACACCGACAGCTAATAGATTTGAGCGTTAACGACACCAACAAATAGTCAAACTGAACTACACAAACAACGGCAAGTTTGTGACGAACTCATACTCACAATCCTGAATCCATCAGTTATAATAACGGAGAGAAAACATAGCTAGAACCACAACGCGCAATCGCCTCAAAACACGTCAAGATCTACATGTGATAAATGTAAACATAACGTCTACAGTAACACCAACAACTCCATGTCGCAATAGTCCACCCGTTTACCCACATGTGACAATTTTGGGACAAAGCTCGTTGTACGGTTGACAAAAGTATAACATGAAGTTATGCTGTTGAGAAAACGTTTCCACCGTAAGTATATTTTTGGATAAGAAAAAATGGTTATGATATCCGATGAAATACCAATATTGGTAACATTGTGGGTGGTGCAGTATGACTTATCCTTGTGGCGTGGAAAAGAAATTACCGTTGCGGGAGGAGAGAAAGCAGGGATGAAGTCATCTCTGCAGAATGGTGCAATCTAACGGGGACATTTGGAATTGCTTTTCGATAGGGGACTTGCTGGTCTTGTGGAACTCCCTACGACCAATACTGACGGGCTTGCTACCTGATGCTATACATCGTATACAGGCTTAGGCTCGTCCCTGCTGAAACGAAATAGTGGCGCGCTGTGCGCTGGGGAGTTGCCGTAGGAAAGTCAACCCCCTGAGTTTGATTCGACGACGGCGGAGTTTAATGGTCCGTTACGAAGCATCAGTACAACGAATGACCGAAGATGGTTGGTTTTAACACATTTTAGAGTATATGTTAGGTTTATTAAACTGCAAAATAGGAAGAAAATATGACAAATGAAGTGTAAAAATATTGGGAGTTGTTCAAACCTGCAACAATACCACTCACCGCCCTTGGAAAATACACCACTCCCTTCTCCCGTGACACAATAACAAACATACAAAAATTAAACTGAACCCAACATAGGCTATAATTTGACCTGTGTAAAGAACAAGTAGAGGATGTCCGTGTAAGTTGGACCTGCGTGTAATCTGGACCGGTAATATTTTTTTGTATTTGCAAGTTTGGTCACCCGCGAATTGAGGCAAGATCAGACAGCCGAGGGTAGCCTTCCTCCTGGAAGTTGTTTTGCTGATGGAGTTAAGGTTGAAGGGGGAAGAGGAAAACAGTTTTCACACCCACATTCCTTGCAAGCTTATACGGCTACAAGTAAGAGCTACTACTAAAATGTTTTCATTTATCCCCTGAATGGGGGAGGCGGGCCTCTTAGACGGTGACACCGTCTCTCAGGGCGGAAGATTTGTTACGGTGAAGGAGATGCTAGGAGAAGATAAGGGGGTTGGCGGTCGTGGCCTATATTAGGATTTAAACCTCGTTAAGATGTCTCATGGGATATGCTGGTTTACGTACAACGTGCTCAAATGACAGCAGTAATCTGTGTACCTTACAACGACACACGGACGCACCGCTATTCACGTTGATTTGAGGGGACAGCTGGCAGTTTATTGTATGGCTATGCCTACAGATGGAGTGTAACTTCGATTTGACATCCGCTGAGTAGCTAAGGTCTTAAGGTATGCTGTACGACCATTGGAACCCCATCTACCAAATTAACGTTCATGTACCAGATGTTACAATACATGTTCCCCAAATTTTTTGAACTGTGTATTATTATTTATCCTCCAAGGAAGGTAGCCCTATTATACCAAAAAATATGTTAGGGCTATCGTTTATAACAATGCAGTATTAAAGGTTATTAATACATTAGTTGAAAAAAAATACAGCATAAGAATATTCCAGAGAGTTAGAAACATTGTCTAAGGGACGGAGAAAGCTGAATCGGTACGCCTTTTCACAAATACGAGGGGTGTACTATATTGTTTTGCACTTTATTTTTTGTACGTCCGCGTATGGTTCACATTTCACTTCTGAAGGTGGTAATGTGCAACTAGTGTCTTGTTCCACCGTTTGGTAGCAGCACACGCACAGGGGCCAAAGAATGCAATCGTCATAGCCATTCCATAACAACACTGTCAGCGTAGGAGCAGACAACATGGAAAGCAAACGTCAGGACAGCGCTCTACGACTTGGTTCCAATGGAAAAAAGGCGTGACCACTGCAGAAATTCATCGGCGCTTGGTGGCAGTCTGTGGAGAACATGCGTCGTCACGGAAAACAGTTTACAACTGGGTGGTACGTTGGAAAACAGGGCGCACATCGGTGGATAAGGGAGCCAGTTCTAGAAGGAATGTGACGTGTCAACACCAGCCAACTTTCCCGGGTCCAACAGGCGATCCAAGAAAACAAATCCAACACATTTACGGACATGGAGGTGGTCACGGGAATTAGCCAAAACACCCTGCAGCGGATCGTGCACGGCCACTTAAAGTTAGGGAAGGTGTCATCCCCGTGGGTACCTAGACTCTTGTCTACAGACGAAAAGCAGAGGCGTGTGGAAATGTGTAGATAACTTTTGCAACGCCATGATCAAGATCCAGCCGACTTCATGACTAGGCTTATGACTGGTGATGAGACATGGCTCCATTACCATGAGCCACAAACGAAACCACAATCGATGCACGGTGCTGCCACATCCCCCATACTCTCCCGACTTGGCACCAAGTGATTATCACCTATTCGGGAATATGAAGTAACCTCTGCGTGGTCACCGTTTTGCAGATTTTGCAGAACTGGACACAGCTGTCAAGGCATGGGTATGCAGCACTCCGAAGGAATGGTTTCAGGAAAGTTTGGAGAGACTGACACATCGATGGCGAATGTGCATACAGTTACAAGGAGATTATGTTGAGAAGGTGGACGTGAGAACTGATGTGTAATGTACTACATACAGGTATAAAAATAAAGTGTAAAACAATATAGTAAACCTTTCGTATATCAGAAAATGGCTGGGGGAAATTTACACTGCAGTAACTGATGTGTCCTAACAAACTGTTCCTTTTGCTAGCATGTAGTGGACAATAGAAAATTAAGCGAACTACTGTTTGTTCTGATTGACACTTAAAAACGTACCCTTCTGCTGATGGTATTTTAAATCTTTCAAAATAGCGTCTGAATCTACCATGGCCTGTCATAAACTGTGAAAGTATTAAAGTGGGTTCGAAGAATTTCGAGGTTAAACATACGTGAACGTTTGGACAGAACAATTCACGTGCGACATGTCCCTTCATATTATTTGTCCATAAAGAATTCCAACTCTCTTACATTTCACGTAGAGAAGCTGACACCTATATCCAATTGAGCTGAGGATCTTGCAAACAGCATTTCCAACAGTTTCAGCATGCCCGTTTTACCCTACTAAAACAGATATGCAAGTAGCTGGTTAAGACAAAATTCCTAAAATGTTCAAAACCAGCGGCTGAATATTATATTTCTCTCTTATGGCGGTGATGGAGGACTTAGAATCATTGGATATTTGACCAATATAATTGTTTTTGTAAGCACCATCTTACTGCATTTCTAACAACAAAGAGTTCTGCTTGAAAAAATGGTGGTAGAAGTGCTAACCTGTATCTCCTAATCAAACTTTCTCAATTAATAATATACTCAATGAATGCGCATCCTACATAGGTCGTTTTGAAGTCTGAGGCTGTTATCCGAGACCCGTCAGTGTATATGAAGCAATGATGTACCGTATATTGTTGCAGAGAGTTACCTGCAAGCATACAGTTAGTAAATAATACACTAGAGGTAGCAACGACGCCACGGTCTGCGAGAGAATCGCTATTAGCGAGCGGAGCATGTTGAAATCTTAGCTGTTTGGCAAAAGGCTCACTCCGCTAAAATCATCCAAGTAAACAGGGAACTTATAAACTGTGTGGATATCGATATGGTTTAAAATTCTTACATGTAAACATTCTCAGGTACTACAGTATACTTGCATGCTTCTCTCCAGTAAAAATGAAAGCCCAGAAAGCAGAAATACAGAAGAAGGTGAAGGTGAAGTTATGTAACACGAAACCAATTTACTGTGCATATTAAGTCTTCTAACAACATACGTTTAGAAGAAGGGCACGTATATTTCGCTATTTTCTTGTGTAAATGACCGGGACTTTGGTGTAATTCTGCCCAACGACAAAAAAGGTTTGCTGTAGTACGAAGCGAATGAGCGAGTCTTTAGGCCTAAAAGCGTTAGCGAGATTTTAGGATAAAGTAGACAAAATATTGTCATCACCGGTTAAGACGCTGGCTTTCTGTGCCCAAGTTGGCAGCTTTGAGCCTGGCTCAGTCTGGTGATACTTGAAGGTGCTCAAATATGTCAGCCTCTTGTAGATAGATTTACCAGCACATAAAACAACTTCCGTGTGAAAATGGTAAATCCTGGAAAATCATCTTCGGAGCTGCCAACAGTGGTGTTTGAACCCACTAATTCCCGAAAGCAAGCTTACAGCTGCACGGCCCTAATCATACGACTAAGTCACTCGGTCAATAATTTATTGTGCTTATATTTTGTCCTATATGACATTTAAACTAATAAGAATATTGACGAAAATAAAGGACTTAGATGTTCACACGGTGTTGCCCATCTAGTCTCTAAATTGTAAAATCTGGTAAGGTATGAATGGGGACTGTTACACGTAGTGAAGGGAAAGCAGCAAACTGTATATACAGAAAATATAATCAATACATTATAATACTTTAAATACACACAGCAAGTGAAAAACGGAGCACTATGTACAATTCCATGCTAAATGCACACCTTTCCTGATTTTCTTTTTCTACCAATTTGCTTTACGTCGCACCGACACAGACAGGTTTTACGGCGACTACGGGATAGGAAAGGGCTAGGAATGGGAAGGAAACGAATGTGACTTTAATTAAGGCACATCCCCAGCATTTGCCTGATGTAAAAGTTATAAACCATCTTGAGGGCTGCCGACAGTGTGGTTCAAACCCACTATCTCCTGAATGCAAGCTGACAGCTACGTGACCTAAAGCCTGCGGCCACTAACTCGGTTTCATGCACAACAATGGCATTACAAGAAAGGGAATGTGGTGACATGAATAATTTTCCGGATATTCGCTTTCAAAGGCATAAGCTGCACAGGAGACTGTCATTTTTCTTCAGAGGAGTATACACTTCAATTTGTCGGGAAGCTCCAGCAGTGACAGTGCCAAACAATCCAGCTTTTCCCAACTTAGTACGCGACTGCTGCGCCAGTGCTACCTCTGGTGTATTGTTTACTAACTTTATGCAAGTCGGCCGTGCTGCAAGCGCTCATCGTACAAGCCAGGATGGCCCGACACCAAAAAGTGTGACTTTTTTCAATAACATAATAATGAGGCGTTTGTAGATAACCGCTGTAACCTCTCTTTAAATTAGTGAGTTTTGCCTCAAACATAGTAGTTAGATACATTGGGTCAATATTAGAAAATGCAGATAAAAGGACGATTTTATTTTATAGAAAAGTTAAACTAAAATTAACCAGGACCCATTTTATAATGCAAACCAATACAATGAAAGTACAAATAAAGATAACTTAACATTTATGGCAATATTCGAAGAAGAAGAAGAAGAAGGAGAAAGAGTCACTCTGTCACAGGTTCTCACTGCTTCACTACAAGCCGGATACTGTCCAAAAGATTGTGGTTGTCGCTTGAGCTATCCGAGCACCACAGCCAGGAGTTTGTAACTTCTTTCTTTCGGTTCTTTTTTCTATTTGATTTACGTCGCACCGACACAGATAGGTCTTATGGTGACGATGGGACAGGAAAGGCCTAGAAATGGGAAGGAAGCGGCCGTGGCCTTAATTAAGGTACAGCCCCAGCAATTGCCTGGTGTGAAAGTGGGAAACCATAGAAAACCATCTTCAGTGTTGCCGACAGTGGGATTTCAACCCACTATCTCCCGGATGCGAGCTCATAGCTGCGCGCCCCTAACCAAACGGCCAACTCGCCAGGTAGTTCGTAACTTCTTTAGATGCCCAAACAAATAGAATTTACAAGGTGACTGCGTGGGAGGTGGACAGTTTTCTGACGCGCAACCCAAAATATGTGCCCCCAGCCCTTCACTGTCGTGTTCGAATCACATTTCTCATTATACACAACATGTATATGACGATAAATTCCACTAGGCTGACAGCCTTCTACTGTCAAAAATGAATCACAACACTTTGATCTTGTTTTGAAGAGCTTGGAATCACCGCCATATTTGCTCACTGCCGAACTCCTACTGAATAATGATGGTGTGCTGTTGCCCCTCCTCCCTCTTTCTACCGCTCATTCATGCGCGTGCAATAGGGCTTCTAACGAACTAGGACCCGATTAGGGTTGTAACTAAGGAAAGCTACATGAACACGTCCCCGCACGCAAGTTGATGCGTGCTACAATGCACGAAGGTGTACCTTGTTGAGCCACTCATGAGTGCATTTTCAGAGCGGTTATTCGTGTTACAACAGAAAAATCAAGCCTATCGTAGTAGACAATGTTATGCTTACTCAACGCGGAAGAACTTTGTTAGTGAAATCAGGTTTCAAGTTCAGTTTTCAAAAGTGTAGTTCTGAAAAGAAGACTTGTTGCAATGATAAAGAAGCGATCATGTCAAATCAGGTGTTGAAAGTTGAGCCATAATATCATCCAACAGCACGAGAAGCTTCAAAAGAGTTCAATCGTTACTAATAAGCCTGGAAACATAGTATCTATTTATGGTTTAAACGAAAAGCAGTGCTTAATGTGACCGACATGAGGCAGTCCGCAAACCATTTCGCAATGAATAGCATTTAATGGATATGTTTGCGGATATTATTATTGTCAGTTCTAAACGGTAACTCTACCAGGCGTGTTGGCCGTGCAGTTAGGGGCGCACAGCTGTAGGCTTGCAGTCGGGAGATAGGGGGTTCGAACCCCACTGTCGGCAGCCC
This sequence comes from Anabrus simplex, assembly GCF_040414725.1. NCBI lineage: Eukaryota > Metazoa > Arthropoda > Insecta > Orthoptera > Tettigoniidae > Anabrus > Anabrus simplex. The sequence continues at coordinate 77,931,866 of NC_090271.1, read as the reverse complement.
TGAAGATGGTTTTCCGTGGTTTCCCATTTCCTCACTAGGCAAATGCTGGGGCTATACCTTAATTAAGGCCACGGCCACTATCTTCCTACCCCTAGGCCTTTCCTATCCGTTCGTTGCCATAAGACCTATCTGTGTTGGTGAGACGTAAAGCAAATAGCAACAAAAACGATAACTACGTTGTTTAACTTGAGATAATTGTATTGGTTGAAAATATATTTGTAGAATATAAGAGTAGCCTAAGCACGTTTACATCCTCAAAGAATTCATGCATACGTTCACAATATATACGTAGATCTAGAACAAATAAAGGCCTATTGCAGCTGTGTTTTGTAGTATTCGTAAAATCCCTCCGATAATATGTATTCTTGTCAACGATGTAAGCTCATTATTTGCGGACTGGACCACTTGTATAAATACACTGACTGACAGAGCAAATGCAACACCAAGAAGGAGTGGACAGAACTTTATGCCAATTGCAGGGTAGACTGACGTCACTGAGGTATGCTCATGATGTGAAATGCGCCGCTGTGCTGCGCACGTAGCGAACGATAAATGGGACACGGCGTTGGCGAATGGCCCACTTCGTACCGTGATTTCTAAGCCGACAGTCATTGTAGAACTTGTTGTCGTGTGCCACAGGACACGTGTATAGCTAAGAATGCCAGGCCGCCGTCAACGGAGGCATTTCCAGCAGACAGACGACTTTACGAGGGGTATGGTGATCGGGCTGAGAAGGGCAGGTTGGTCGCTTCGTCAAATCGCAGCCGATACCCATAGGGATGTGTCCACGGTGCAGCGCCTGTGGCGAAGATGGTTGGCGCAGGGACATGTGGCACGTGCGAGGGGTCCAGGCGCAGCCCGAGTGACGTCAGCACGCGAGGATCGGCGCATCCGCCGCCAAGCGGTGGCAGCCCCGCACGCCACGTCAACCGCCATTCTTCAGCATGTGCAAGACACCCTGGCTGTTCCAATATCGACCAGAACAATTTCCCGTCGATTGGTTGAAGGAGGCCTGCACTCCCGGCGTCCGCTCAGAAGACTACCATTGACTCCACAGCATAGACGTGCACGCCTGGCATGGTGCCGGGCTAGAGCGACTTGGATGAGGGAATGGCGGAACGTCGTGTTCTCCGATGAGTCACGCTTCTGTTCTGTCAGTGATAGTCACTGCAGAAGAGTGTGGCGTCGGCGTGGAGAAAGGTCAAATCCGGCAGTAACTGTGGAGCGCCCTACCGCTAGACAACGCGGCATCATGGTTTGGGGCGCTATTGCGTATGATTCCACGTCACCTCTAGTGCGTATTCAAGGCACGTTAAATGCCCACCGCTACGTGCAGCATGTGCTGCGGCCGGTGGCACTCCCGTACCTTCAGGGGCTGCCCAATGCTCTGTTTCAGCAGGATAATGCCCGCCCACACACTGCTCGCATCTCCCAACAGGCTCTAAGAGGTGTACAGATGCTTCCGTGGCCAGCGTACTCTCCGGATCTCTCACCAATCGAACACGTGTGGGATCTCATTGGACGCCGTTTGCAAACTCTGCCCCAGCCTCGTACGGACGACCAACTGTGGCAAATGGTTGACAGAGAATGGAGAACCATCCCTCAGGACACCATCCGCACTCTTATTGACTCTGTACCTCGACGTGTTTCTGCGTGCATCGCCGCTCGCGGTGGTCCTACATCCTACTGAGTCGATGCCGTGCGCATTGTGTAACCTGCATATCGGTTTGAAATAAACATCAATTATTCGTCCGTGCCGTCTCTGTTTTTTCCCCAACTTTCATCCCTTTCGAACCACTCCTTCTTGGTGTTGCATTTGCTCTGTCAGTCAGTGTATACGATACTGGGTCAGTTGTGGTTCGAGGTGAATGGACGAAAAAACACCTTAAGAGTTCGAAAATTATGATGTAGAATACTGAGAATTATGATAGTGAGATGTAAATTCAAATTGTCTTACTTATGATTAATAATGAGACGGAATTTTAATCAAGTGCATCTATGATGTACCACTTAATACATGGACCCGAATACGATTTGATAATGAATCTGCAACAGTATAAAACATGATTATAAGTCACTATGAACTACGTGGCGTGTTTGAAAAATAGTAAGTGATGAAACTCGATCATTGCCTCCACGTTTTGCAGATCTCATACTGATTTATTTCTTCCACTCGCCAGTAGTATGTAAAACCTTATTTTATCTTCTCATCTATAGACGATCCGAGGCATGGCATTATTCAGATTAAACATTTATCCTATTATTAACACTTCAAAACATGAAAAATGAAACACAGGATCAAATAAAATGTGAATTTGTTGTAAAAGAAGCACATTCATTTATATGATATTGTCCTCCATATTTTATACTTGAGCATAAAACTGATGTACTTTAGGAAAAATAATGGTCTTTATCACCAGTCATTTGTCACACAAATTACTCATCGTGACTAATTATTATTGAGGAGGAACGTTATCTATCTATCTATCTACGAACCCCACTGTCGGCAGCCCTGAAGATGGTTTTCCGTGGTTTCCCATTTCCACACTAGGCAAATGCTGGGGCTATACCTTAATTAAGGCCACAGCCACTATCTTCTCACCCCTAGGCCTTTCCTATCCGTTCGTTGCCATAAGACCTATCTGTGTTGGTGAGACGTAAAGCAAATAGCAACCAGAAACGATATATTATAATTCTCAATTCTGCCTGTCATTCCCAGTGATATTGAGAAAACCAGAACGTTTCAACAACCGAAATTGGTTCCAGTTATAGATTGTTATGTCTTCTTACAAGAAAAATGTATTGAACCTCTCACGACCGCGACTTTTGTATTTTTTACAGTAAAGAAGAATACCATTCTATGAAGGAAGTCGTTGTCACTTATTCGCCATGATTACGTAGGTATTACTCACGCAACGTTTAGTGATACATGGGCTCCCTAGTGGTGAATCGGTAGACCTCGGTTATCTTCGAGATTCGTATTGGCAACCTTTGAAACAAAAACTAGGAATCGCTTATGTATCGCTCTGGGTCATCTGGCGTACACTTTACGTACTAGTACTATTCTTGCACGGCCGACTTGATGCGTCGCTCTAGCTAGCTCCTTGACGCAAGCGAGGGATCCAGTCAGCCGTGATTGTTGTTTACACAGCAAAGCCAACCTATATAATCCATGCTAGGAACAAGATTCGCATCGAGAAATATTAATATAATGTGTGTATGACAGTTGTTGGCTTAAGATAACGAAGGTTTAGAAAATTCATATCGATCGATAATATTATCGATTCAATTCAGATTTCTTTTCCATTCAGTCGGCAGTATTATTGGACCCTGGAGAGCTCTCTCCTTACTAATCACCCCTTCAACACCAAATATCACTAAAAAGTTGCGCCAGTGATACATCCTCATGGTATCTAACTGCGTACATCCTGGCTTCTGTTGCCTACCACAGATGTATCTCAGAGACTTAAAATGGTACCAGTTATGGGTTACAAGTACAATGCGATGATGACCATCGTACTTGAACTGTTCAGTTAAACACACTTTCATTCAATGGAATGAATTGTTTTCACACCTGGGGTTTATCTCTATCGATAAGTACAAGATAGACTAGCTCATCTGGTGGCAATGGTCGTTAATGCGTGAAGCCTACATGGTCTGACACCGTGGTTCGAGTCCCGGTCGTTAAAAATATTTTTACCCTCGGAATGTTGGCCAGCAGGGTAGGGGAGGTGTTATACAATTCCTAATCACTGGAATGCGTGCCAAAAGCCTGGATTAAATTTCAAACCTCTCCGCAGAGCTCATATGGAGTGGGGCCATATGACGCTGAATTGGTGATTCGTTTTGGGCAGTTGTATGTAGTTCTCTCAAGAGTATGCAGATGTCAAAGTACATCTCCGAGCTACAACTGCACTCAATATGGTTTGTAAGGAAGTACTACAATACCCGATTTGATTCCATTCGAATGTCGTATCAAACCTTTACTTTATATATAGTAATTTCGACTGCACTTTCCAAATACCCTTTGCACAAATTGCTGAAGAACTTCTCAGTCAAGCTGTACTTCAAATTATTCCGAGCGACATTTTGTCGACTTCACACTACTAAGGTACTTATAATGGCCCTGATGATTAATTAACAATGCTGAGGTGCCTCATGAATACTCCACAAGGTGAGTTACGCTGAGTTTCAGGACTAGACATGCATGACGCTGTGTGATGTGTTACAAATAAACGGCTGATGGTCTTAAAGCCGATCGCCTTAGAGCTAACATAAAGTGTAAAGGGTCCATATTCCGACAACCCTCCAAGGCATACTAGCACACCTTCTCCAGTACCAGAGCTAATGTTAGCTTTGCACCTTTGAAACTCATGAATTTGTGAAATACATACTTGACAACTGTGCCAAGATAAATTTGCCTCTGTTGGTGTGAAGATCACTAGCGGGCTTGCCAGAGATACAGTACTCTCTATGAAGTCTCTTAGCCAATTAGCTTAAGGTTTGCAGCTAGTGGGGAGCAAGCATCCCCACAACGGAATATTTATGTAAGTCATTATTATAAAGATTACGAGTGTATAATGAAGACCACTGACTATAAATTATCATCATCATCATCATCATCAGCTGTTTACCCTCCAGGGTCGGCTTTTCCCTCGGACACAGCGAGGGATCCCACCTCTACAACCTCAAGGGCAGTGTCCTGGAGCTTCAGACTCTTGGTCGGGGATACAACTGGGGAGAATGACCAGTACCTCGCCCAGGCGGCCTCACCTGCTATGCTGAACAGGGGCCTTGTGGAGGGATGGGAAGATTGGAAGGGATAGGCAAGGAAGAGGGAAGGAAGCGGCCGTGGCCTTATGTTAGGTACCATCCCGGCATTCGCCTGGAGGAGAAGTGGGAAACCACGGAAAACCACTTCCAGGATGGCTGAGGTGGGAATCGAACCCACCTCTACTCAGTTGACCTCCCGAGGCTGAGTGGACCCCGTTCCAGCCCTCATACCACTTTTCAAATTTCGTGGCAGAGCCGGGAATCGAACCCGGGCCTCCGGGGGTGGCAGCTAATCACGCTAACCACTACAGCACAGAGGCGGACATTATTATTGTTAACAATCATAATACAGCCAACATAGCTGCCTCTGTGGATCAGCGGTAGAGTGTCGGCCTCCGGATCCCAAGATAGCGGGTTCAAACCCGGCAGAGGTAGTCGGATTTTTGAAGGGCGGAAAAAAGTCCATTCGACACTCCATGTCGTACGATGTCGGCATGTAAAAGATCTCTGGTGACACATTTGGTGTTTACCCGACGAAATTAATTAAATCTCAGCCATAGACGCCCAAGAGAGTTTCGGTTTACTCGGTCTGCCATCTACTGTAGTGGGGGCCTAGAGTAAAACGGAACGTCGAAATTGACGAGCAGACAGCCAGATGGCGTCAAATTGAAATGTCTGCACACGGTAGCTGAGGCCATACGATTATTATTATTATTATTATTATTATTATTATTATTATTATTATTATTATTATTATTATTATTATTATTATTATTGTACCGGGCGGTACACCTCCACGCCGTTAATTTAAAAATTGTGCCAGGTGAAACTCCTCTGCTGGAGGAAGTCTGAACTTTATCTACGCTGTTAATTCTTTACCTTCTCAGAAGATGTCACCACGTGGAAAATTTTGAGTTTTTGAACTGTGTCATTTTTGATGTGTTTTTGTTTCGCTTGAAGTAAGAAGTGTAAACTTTCTCTCCTAGAGGACACTACTGAAGATCAACAATAGTGCACCCTAGTGCGGAGTCAAAGAACTATTTTGTTGGAGAAATTTTTATTTCAAATGTTTGTTTCTTGTTAAATTTCCTTCTGTTATTGTTTAAGTTGGCTGTATACCCCTCTTTTTCCCCTTGTTTTAGGTTTATCCAATCCCGAATTTCTTTTAGTAATTTCCGAACAATCCGATGTATTTTCCCCCAACTTGGATATGTTTCTGTACCCTAGCCAATAAAATTATTGTGGGCGGGTGTTTTCATTCCCCTAACGCCTAGAACCTTCCGCGAGAGGATATAAACTGCTGATTTTTGGGTCTCTGCGCCACTTCTGATCCATCTTTCTGTGTGTAAAGTACATAGCAGGGGGCGGGAAGCGCCTCTTTCTTCGGCAGCGGTCAACAACAAGGTAATGGCCGATTTATAACTTCTTTCTTTGCTAGCTCAGCAGTTTAACCTTCGGGGCGGGTTCTAAGCGTTCAACCATGTAACCTTTTCCTAAAATGTAACTACTCTTTTCATATATTCTCTTTTAAAGCTTCATACTGGGATAGAGAGTGCTAACCCTCTCGAGCTCCCACTCATATTGTTGTGAGGTGAACTTAGTTTTCTCAACCTATTCTTCGTTAACGTAAAACAAATTGTTCTCTACTTAAGTCACCTCTTTAGTATGGGATTAGCCCTTGTATTAACGGCCTAGGGCCAAGTAGGTCTTAAGCAAAGTGTATTGGGAGTGCAAGTTCGCCTCCTCTCAAATTGTATTTTAGAGGTCATGCATTAACCTTCTTGTCATTTAACAGACCTCAGTAGGTTGGGTATTTTACCCCTGTGTATATGTCCTTGGAGGACAGCTTAAAGGTGGAGTTCGGAGTGGCCTATGATAGGCTTGTATTTTAGGGGGAAGTTGCCCTTTCTTGAAAATTGTGTTTCTGCCTCAAGGAGGCTTTTGGGTGTAATTGGAAGCAAATGTTTCTGGCATGTTTGGGGGTTTTCGGCCCCTTTGTTGTATGGTGTTCATTGTAAGGTTGGGCTCATTGCTCAAGAATTATGTTTCTGACTTTCGAAGCCCCAAATGGGGTACCTATGTAAATGTATTTTTCAATCGTGTTTCGGCTACTAAGTACCTGTTCTATTTGTTGTTACCTAATTTTGAAAAGAAAATATAACCTTGTTAAATTTTAAAATTAATTTCACTTTAGTAGCTTGAGACCTATTCACCACCCAGCACCTTCTTTCATGCATAACTACCACAAAAACACGGTAACGAGTGGTAGCAGAGCGTGGTTGAATGGGTCTCAATTTAGCCCCTTTTGACGGCTACACCTTGTTTTGATCCGAACTCTAACCATTTTCTCAGTTGCTGGAATTTTTTGACTTTTTCAAAATTGTTCTGTCATCATGCCAGGCCCTCGCGATGTTCTCCATCTTAATTATTTGCGCAAAGAGGAGTTGATCTATGAATTAACTATCAGAAATGTGCAATCTGGAGGCACGGTTGCAGTAGACACTAACAAGCTTAGAGAGTCCCTAGATTTGCCCATTTCCATCCCCAATTTGGGAGAGAAAGAAATTGACGACTCTCTTTACACGATCACGGAGAATATTACTGGGCTAGCTTCTGTAGTTAGTTTTTTTGATGAAAATGATCCTTCTCCGAATCAAATTAAGCGTGTGCAAGCTAGGCTATATCACTTTTCAAATAGAGTTAACGATCTGTTGTCTCTAAAGTTGAATGACGTTCAGAAGAAGGAAGCTAGTACGCTGCTTGAAAATATGTCTGAATTATCTAGCAAGGTCACTCAATTGTTAACTGGGGAAGTTCCTCCCAAATCTGATCAACCCACCATAGTGAATGTAGGTAGCGAGGAAGCACCTCCTAAGGGAGAAGTAAATAGGAAAACCATTGCTGCCCAAACTATCTCTGCCCCATTGGACAACGAGCCTGAACGCCGTGCATCGTTGAGTAACATCCGTTCTGAATTAACTTCCTTGCCATTGAAACCTTTACCTACTATGTCACCCGGGTTTAGCAGCTTGCCTCATCCATTGGCAATGTTGCTCAGAGGTATCTCTAAGTTTTCGGTTAATACCACCAGTGAAATAATTTCATTTTTAAGATTTCTGGTTGAATTTCAGGATCATGCCCTTGTGTTTTCTCTTTCTCCATGTCAAATTTTGCAAATTATCTATCCGTATGCTATTGGTATTCTCTCTGATAAAATCGTAAGAGCCATTGCCGAGCAATCATCTATTGAGGATTTCCATGCCCATTTGCTAGCTAACTTCATCCCGGCTAGGGCCAGGTCCTCCCTTGTTCAGAAGTACTATTACCGTGTCCAGCGCTTGGATGAAAACTTGGCAGACTTCATCCAAGATATTAAGTTTTATACTAGGGTGTTTGCCCTTCATTTTCCTGAAGATCAGATTGTACAGGCTATTGTGGAAGGCATTTCACCATCTTATAGGTCATACTTGTGTTTCGCGGCGTGCCCGCAAACTTTCTCTGAACTTGAAGCGTTGGCCGTCTCAGCGGAAGGAGTTAGATACGCCGATTCTTTGCGTGTAGCGAAAGAACCCCCGCCTTCCTTTAGTAACACTCGGCCTCCACCTCGCCGACCAGTCACACCCCGTAAATGTTATGCTTGCGGGTCGCCTGACCATCTTCGCAATAAATGTCCATTGTTCAAAACTAGTAGGGCAAATAATGGAGCTGGTTCAGCACAAGGCTGTTTTAAATGTGGGGCTTTCTCACATATCGCCAAGAATTGCCCAAACTCGAATAGCACCCCCTCCTGCTCAACTTCTGGTGCAAATTCTACCTATGCCAATAATAAAAAGTGACTAGTGGCTTCGGCTGAGTCAACTAATCCATCTTCCCGAGACTCAGCCCCTGATAAACAGGTTGTAAATTTAGAGAACGAGCAATTTTCAAATTTATCTTTTGAAGGTCCCGAAGAGTGTCTTAGGATTGCGGCGGATTCCCCCGCACCGGTTCCTTTTCTTAAGATTGAGTTAAATAACGAGCCTATTACAGCTCTCTTAGACTCAGGCAGTGTTTGTTCGATTATTTCGGCTGAATGGTATTCTAAATTGAAATCTGTTTGTAAACTACCTGACTATGTCTCATCTCCTGTGCAATATGTTGCGGCTAATTCATCCCCATTAGAAATTCTAGGTTCCTTATTGGTCAAAATTCGTATTTTTAAATTCACTTGGAGAGTTAAATTGTTTGTGGCCAAGCTCTTGTCTTGCCCCATTATATTGGGAGCGGACTTTATTTCTCACACTGGTCTTGTGCTCGATCTTCAGAGTAGGTCTTGCACTTTCAAATTTGCCTCTAATTGTAGCATTCCTCTATTAAAGTGTAAATCTGCATCATGTTCTTCTATTTCGCCTACCCAGGATGAGATGTTGTTAGACCTTAGACATCTACCTGAGGAGCAGGCTGATAGTATTCGCAAATTGTGTCAGTCGTTTCCCGAGGTGTTCTCTGATACTCTTGGTGTTACTGACCTGATCGAATACAAAATTGAGGTCACGGATTCGATTCCTGTTCGTTTTCCACCGTATAGGCTATCTCCACCTAAAATGAAGGCTCTGAAAGAAATTATCGATCAGATGTTGAAGGATGGTATTATTAGGCCCTCTAAGTCGGCGTATTCTTCGCCTATTTTTCTAGTTTCGAAACCCCAAGGAGGCTTCAGGCCTGTCATTGATTATAGGGCTCTCAATCGGAAGGTGGTGTTGCAATCTGTGCCCCTTCCTGACCTTCATTCTTGTTTTTCATGGTTTCGTAAGGCCAAGTTCTTTACTATCTTGGACTTAAATCAGGCCTACAATCAAATTCCCCTTGCCGAAGAGTCTAAACACCTTACAGCGTTTGCCACGGACTGGAATTTATATGAATACAACCGCGTGCCTTTCGGGCTCCCCACCGGAGCAGCTGTACTCATTAGGCTACTAGATAGTGTCTTCTCCGACATCAAATTTGAGTACTTATATCACTACTTGGATGATGTCGTCGTATTTTCAGAGACTTTTGAAGAACATCTAGATCATCTGCGAGAAGTTCTCGATCGCCTTCGTAAGGCTGGGTTAACTGTTAAGTTGTCCAAGGTTGCCTTCGCTAAGCCCTCTATGTCCTTCCTAGGGCATATTGTGTCACCTGATGGTGTAGCAGTCGATCATTCTAGAACCCAGGCCATCCTTGATTTCAAACCTCCCAAGGACATTAAAGGTATCGCCAGGTTCATTGGTATGGTGAATTTCTTCAGGAAGTTTATTCCTAACTTCGCTAATAGAGCGGCGCCCTTAAACCTTCTTCGTAGGAAAGGCATCAAATTCGAGTGGGGACCTTCTCAACAAGCCGCTTTTGAAGACCTTAAATTAGCACTTTGTAATGCCCCTGTACTTGCTATGCCTGATTTCTCGAAGAAATTCATCGTCCAAACCGACGCGTCGTCGTCAGCGGTAGCTGCAGTCCTTCTTCAAGAGACTGAACTAGGGAGGCGCCCCATCGCCTATGCGTCTAGGACATTGTCGGCTCAAGAAGCCAAGTATTCCATCTATGAGCTCGAAGGTTTGGCAGTCTTATTCGCCTTAGAGAAGTTCCGTCTCTATCTGGAACATGTCAAATTCGACCTGGAGACAGATAATCAAGCCCTAAGCTGGGTCTTAGGTAGGCCGCGTCGTACTGGTCGTATAGCCCGTTGGGCCATCCGTATTTCTGCCTTCTAATTTGATGTCAGGCATATCAGAGGTACCGACAATGTTGTTGCTGATGGACTCAGCCGTATGTTTTCTAACGACGTCGAGACCCAGGAACCGGTCGACAGTTCATCACCTCCCGAGTCCATACTATCTGGTGTTAATGCCATCTTAACAGATGCTCCCATGCTTTTTAGGGATATTGAGAAATACCAACGTGAAGATCCGACGCTGGCTCCGATAATGGAAACCCTTTCTTCTGGGGAACATGTCGTCCCTTATGTTCTGAGGAATGGTGTTCTATGTTGCCCTTCGAGGCATGATAAGATGATGAAGGTTGTTGTTCCAGCGGTTCTTGTACCTATGATCTTCAAGTATTATCATGAGACCCCATTAGGAGGGCATCTTGGTATCTTTAAAACTCGTGAAAAGATTCGTGAAATGTTCATCTGGAAAGGTATGGACGGTGAAATCCGTGAACTAGTAAAGGCTTGTAAATCCTGTTTGATTAGTAAACCAACCATGTCCACCAAGGTAGGCCTCTTGTCTTCGCATCAAGCATCGCGCCCCATGGAACGCCTGTATATTGATTATGTAGGACCCTTCCCCCAGTCGAAAGGAAATGCCAACAAATTCATCTTTGTATGTGTAGATGGTTTTACCAGATTTTCCTGGTTATTTCCGACTAAGCTGGCTACCGCTCAGTCCACCATTACTTGCCTAAATTCTATTTTTGCTTCTTTTGGTCCGTGCCAATATATTGTATCTGATAATGCTAAGGCTTTTACATCTAATTTATTTCGTAAATTCTGTTTTGACTTATCCATCTCTCATGTAACTACTTCTGCTTATTACCCTCAACCATCTCTGGCTGAACGGGTTAATCGTAATCTCAGGTCCGCACTGATTGCCTATCATCATGATGATCATTCCAGGTGGGACACGTCCCTGCATTGGTTAGCTTTTGCTTTGAATTCAGCGGTTCGTGAATCACATAAATTCACTCCAGCTTCTTTGATGTTCAAGTTTGTTCCCAACTCGCCGCTCTCCAACCTCTGGTCTCTGAGTGACATTCTACCCGAGACAATAGATCCGGATAATATTAAAGATCTTTGGAAGAAGGCTAAAGCCAATCTTAAAGTGTCTCACGAAAAGGTCAGGGAAAGGTATGATCGTGGACGGAGACCCACCACTTTGAATGTAGGTGACCAGGTAATGGTCAAGAATTTTGTTCCCGCGGGCAAGCTTGCCCCCAGATTTCATGGGCCATGCATCATTCTCGATTTTCTTACGCCAGTTACGTTGTTAGTAAGCAATCCAGCCACCGAGAGGATATTTAGGGTTCACCTGTCACAGGTGAAACCAGTGTAAATTTTGTGTCAACTTGCTTCATATAATTTGAAAGGAATATGAAGGTTATATTTTTTTTGAGTTCAACTTTTAAGGCTTTCTGCCCCTTCTATAATATTTTGTCTTATATGTAAGCCTCTTGTAAAACCTTCCCCGATCCGTTAAACTGCCATTCTGTCCTTGCCTCGGCCATTACCACGCTCCCGTCTCCTGCTTCAATACACACTGTGGCTTGATTTGAGTAAATGCCATGGATATCTGCACGCCGCTGACCCCTCAACCTCCTCACCAAGCCTGTGCCCTTAAAAAAAAAGATGATGGTCCAACACAATTCTGCCGCCAAGCTTTAATGTTTCAGTGCCCCCGCAGCCGCGCGGCGCCGTGCAGCAACTGGAGCAGAGGACGGGCCCCCTCGGCCCCAGCGAGGACGACGTGTGCACGGCGAGCCGGAGCTCTCCTCCCGGCCAAGGCTGATGTGCGGCGCACGACCTGCTACTTGCCCGCAGCCTGTATATGTTCACCGCGGGCGCGGCGTGCTTCAACACCTCTGCTCCCCTCATAGTGCGGGCGAGCGGTATCTCAGGGTACTTGAGGGGTCCGAGCGGCCTCCTTTGGACGCAAGCCGCAACGGCCGGTCTGGCCATCCCACTTCATCACCATCTACTACATGAACAGTTACTATAAGTAATGACTACACTTGGGAATTCAACTGCAATATTTGGTGGACTTTGAAAATTTTTTTTCCTTCACTTTCAAGTATAAAAAGTTATCTTCAGAAATTCAACTTCTACAAATATAAAGACTTTACTTCATCTGCAACAACAAAATTTTGAAACTGAATCAAACCAAATTAAGAAATCTTATAAATGCTTCTGCAATCAATCTTCATATCCACAGCATAACTTGGACCTTGTTTCAAACAGATTTCATGTGTCACCCCTGGAGGAACTTTTGGGGGGGGAGGTCTGTACCGGGCGGTACACCTCCACGCCGCTAATTTAAAAATTGTGCCAGGTGAAACTCCTCTGCTGGAGGAAGTCTGAACTTTATCTACGCTGTTAATTCTTTACCTTCTCAGAAGATGTCACCACGTGGAAAATTTTGAGTTTTTGAACTGTGTCATTTTTGATGTGTTTTTGTTTCGCTTGAAGTAAGAAGTGTAAACTTTCTCTCCTAGAGGACACTACTGAAGATCAACAATAGTGCACCCTAGTGCGGAGTCAAAGAACTATTTTGTTGGAGAAATTTTTATTTCAAATGTTTGTTTCTTGTTAAATTTCCTTCTGTTATTGTTTAAGTTGGCTATATACCCCTCTTTTTCCCCTTGTTTTAGGTTTATCCAATCCCGAATTTCTTTTAGTAATTTCCGACCAATCCGATGTATTTTCCCCCCAACTTGGATATGTTTCTGTACCCTAGCCAATAAAATTATTGTGGGCGGGTGTTTTCATTCCCCTAACGCCTAGAACCTTCTGCGAGAGGATATAAACTGCTGATTTTTGGGTCTCTGCGCCACTTCTGATCCATCTTTCTGTGTGTAAAGTACATAGCAGGGGGCGGGAAGCGCCTCTTTCTTCGGCAGCGGTCAACAACAAGGTAATGGCCGATTTATAACTTCTTTCTTTGCTAGCTCAGCAGTTTAACTTTCGGGGCGGGTTCTAAGCGTTCAACCATGTAACCTTTTCCTAAAATGTAACTACTCTTTTCATATATTCTCTTTTAAAGCTTCATACTGGGATAGAGAGTGCTAACCCTCTCGAGCTCCCACTCATATTGTTGTGAGGTGAACTTAGTTTTCTCAACCTATTCTTCGTTAACGTAAAACAAATTGTTCTCTTCTTAAGTCTCCTCTTTAGTATGGGATTAGCCCTTGTATTAACGGCCTAGGGCCAAGTAGGTCTTAAGCAAAGTGTATTGGGAGTGCAAGTTCGCCTCCTCTCAAATTGTATTTTAGAGGTCATGCATTAACCTTCTTGTCATTTAACAGACCTCAGTAGGTTGGGTATTTTACCCCTGTGTATATGTCCTTGGAGGACAGCTTAAAGGTGGAGTTCGGAGTGGCCTATGATAGGCTTGTATTTTAGGGGGAAGTTGCCCTTTCTTGAAAATTGTGTTTCTGCCTCAAGGAGGCTTTTGGGTGTAATTGGAAGCAAATGTTTCTGGCATGTTTGGGGGTTTTCGGCCCCTTTGTTGTATGGTGTTCATTGTAAGGTTGGGCTCATTGCTCAAGAATTATGTTTCTGACTTTTGAAGCCCCAAATGGGGTACCTATGTAAATGTATTTTTCAATCGTGTTTCGGCTACTAAGTACCTGTTCTATTTGTTGTTACCTAATTTTGAAAAGAAAATATAACCTTGTTAAATTTTAAAATTAATTTCACTTTAGTAGCTTGAGACCTATTCACCACCCAGCACCTTCTTTCATGCATAACTACCACAAAAACACGGTAACAATTATTATTATTATTATTATACAGCCAACAACAGTCAACCAGCAGAAGTCTACAGCGGTAAGTGTAGCAGCTACAACGCTACAGTTTCGTAATTAAAAAATAGTACCATCTCTTAATATAACGGTACCTGACCTCATGGTAGGATCTAGAGGAACCATCTCCCGTAATTTTGTCCAGTTCTGCTGACAGTTTGGTCTTGATAAGAGCCTAATAAAGGACGTTGCAATCAGCACCCTGAAGGGTTCCGTAACAATCCTTAGAAAATACATGTGTCCGCCTCTGTGGTGTAGTGGTTAGTGTGATTAGCTGCCACCCCCGGAGGCCCGGGTTCGATTCCCGGCTCTGCCACTAAATTTGAAAAGTGGTACGAGGGCTGGAACGGGGTCCACTCAGCCTCGGGAGATCAACTGAGTAAACGTGGGTTCGATTCCCACCTCAGCCATCCTGGAAGTGGTTTTCCGTGGTTTCCCACATCTCCTCCAGGCAAATGCCGGGATGGTACCTAACATAAGGCTACGGCCGCTTGCTTCCTTCTTCCTTGTCTATCCCTTCCAATCTTCCCATCCCCCACCAAGGCCCCAGTTTAGCATAACAGGTGAGGATGCCTGGGCGAGGTACTGGTCCTCTTACCCTCTTTAATACCCGAGCCAAAGTCTGAAGGTCCAGGACACTGCGGTAGAGGTAGAGCTTAAGAAAGAAGAAAGAAGATACTACATGTATGGATTGAGACAAGTGTTCATAAAAATTCACTTATCATATAACCATTTTGATATATATGTTAATAAGGATAATTGTTGTAAGGCTCTAGATTTAAATAATTTAAAAACTTTATTCTATTTTATGTACCAATGTTTTCAGAATGCTCGGTCCGTCAGGAAAGCCTCAGTTCCTGGGGGAGTCTTTTAAAATAAAATTAAAAACAAGAAATTAAACGGAAACTAAATAATCCAGGAAACACCAAAACAAAACAAAAATATAATATAGCGAAGGAAGAAAAAGAAGTGCGTGAAAACAAAGAATAACAAAATACATGATAGTATAACAGAATTATTACAAGCATTATTGCATTTGTAATCACACGAAATTTACAAGAAAGTAACATTAATATTTCCCAACATGTAGCTTAATACAATTACAGTGCAAGAGGTGGCTCCCTCTGTGGATCAGTGGTAGAGTGTCGGCCTTCGGATCCCAAAGTAGCGGGTTTAAACCTGACAGAGGCAGTCGGATTTTTGAACGGTTGGCAAAAGTCCATTCGACACTCCATGTCGTACGATGTCGCCATCTAAGAGATCTCTGGTAACAAATTTGTTGTTTACCCGACAAAATTCATTAAACTCAGCCATAGACACCGTGAGAAAGAGACTCGGCTTGCTCTGCCATCGAGTAGGCCTAGAGTAAAACAGAACGTTGAAATTGACGAGCAAACAGCCAGATGGCATCAAACTAAAATGCTTGCACACGGTAGCTGAGGCCATACGATTATATATATTCGTTTACGGCCATTAGAGACCACGTTAGGCAACAGTTACATGTATCTGGAAGCCTTTTTCACAGCCCAAAACTTTAGCATCCTTTCTCTGGCAGCCTGTATTCTTTCTTCCGTCCACCCACGTTTAAGTTTGGTTCGTCATGGAATACTATCATTATGATTATTATTATTATTACTATTACTATTATACTCCCTTATTAGGTCACTGTTGCAGAGTCGGTTTCCAGTTCTCAAGACACTGGGTTCAAACCTGGCATCAATGCTTGTTAATCCACCAATACACAGTACAAATGAAGAGTTTTACGTCTAAACTCGAAATACAAGGACGATAACTCCCTTTACAAGAACCACACTTGCAATGGCCTTGATTTGAACTACGGCTACTTGAAGGGAAATCAATGAGATTGTCACAAAAATATAAAGTATCTCCAGAGGGTTCTTTTGAAAAAGTACAAACTTTAATAAATAATGATATGACGACGAAGATGACCACGACGATGTTAAGATGATGAAAATTTACCTCACGTCTCAAACGTGCTAGGTAAACTACTGGTAATACACGTGTTCCTACATTTCTTCTGAATCCAAACTGATTTTCTCCCAACTTAGCTTGAACTTCCCATTCGATTCTTCTGTAAATAATGTGTGTTAAAATTTTGCAAGCGTGGGGTACTAAACTTATGATGCGGTAGTTTTCACACTTGTCAGCGCCTGATTTCTTGGGAGTAAGTTTAACAACATCTGTTTAAAACTGGATGGCACTTCTCATGCATCATACATCTTGCATACTAAATGGAATAACTTCCCCATGCTAGTTTCTCCTATGGTGGTCGGTAATTCTGAGGGTATGTCCTCAATCCAAGGTGCTTTGTTCCTATTCAGGTTTCTTAAAGCTCTGTCGAATTCTGACCTCAAAATTGGGTGTCCCATTTCATCAGCACCAACAGCCTCTTCTTCTTTCAGAACTCTATCTTTTGCTTCCTTCCCTTGATATAATTGTTTAATACGTTCCTGACATCTTTCTGCCTTTTCTTCTTTCCCTAGAAGTGGTTTTCCATTTGAGCTCTTATAAACCTACATTTCTTTTCTCCAGAGGCTTCCTTGCTTTTCTTTTATGCAGCATCTTCTTTATTACTGTGCTTCTTATTACGTTGACAACCGACAACCCAAACGGCTGCCTAGAATTAAGGGGGGTGGGGAGAGTTTTTAGTTTTATTTCTGCAGTGCGGTGTTTGTTTCAAGTTGTTGCTCGCTTCATATTTACTTTATGGTTTTGATCAATTGAGTTGCACGTTGTGAGCTGTGAGTTATTTAGTAACCAAATCACTTGCATCGAACGTGTGAAGTAGTTAATAATGATACGATAGATTTAATAAGCTATAATTGGAATACGAACAACATCGCAAACCAGCGTGTCACTCCACGTGGAGTTGACAAGAAACTGCCATCCAGCTTTCTCAGGTTCTCATTGGATAACTCACTGGTGCAGCGTGAGTCAAATACTATTTTCGCTCTAGCCTACTGAAACTGTCATCGGCGCGGTACAAGTCTAGGAACATCAAAGTCGCACCACATAGTGAAGTTTAGAGAAAAACAATAATAGCTTCCTCTCACCAATTCGATTCAGTATCTCTTCATTCGTGATTTGATCTACCCATCTCACATTCAGCATTAATCTGTAACACCACTTTACAAAAGCTTCTATTCTCTTTCTTTCTGAACTAGTTATATTCCATGTTTCACTTCCATACAATGCCACGCTCCAGATGAACGTCGTCAAAAACATCCTTCTAACTCTATATTAGTGTTCGAAGTGAGGAAATTTCTTTCCTTAAGAAAGGTTTTCCTTGCTTGTGCTAGTCTGCATTTTATGCCCCCCTTACTTCTGCCTTCTTTAGTTATTTTACTACCCAAGTAACAATATTCATCTACTTCCTTGAAGACCTCAATTCCTAATGTAATATTTCCTGCATCACCTGACTTCGTTCGACTGCTTTCTTTTTGGATTTCCTTCCCGGACGAGGGTAAAATGGCCGTGGTTGAGGGACTGAGCGAAAACGGGAAATTTGTTAGAATATCTGAAGTACGTGGGAGTTTTAACAATACACTCTCTAGTTACACAGAATATTTTACAGTTTATTTATATGTTTAAATACAAATGAAAGTGAAGTATGAAAAGAAACCAAAGACCCTGTCCACACCATTCAGAAATTTCTCCAGAACTTATGCAGACTCAGATAAAATAACAATATCTTCGGGAAGTTTCAGGGTTTTTACTTCATCTCGTTGGATTGTGATTCCATCACCAAATTCCCCTTGAAATTATGTCAAACAGAAACACATTCCCTAATCGAGGCCACATTGAAAAGTGTGGTTTAGTGTAGTCTAAGTACGAATTTTTTCATGGAATTGTTACATGCCGTTCTTCACGCTTAAAACTTTGATTTTACAGAAATGAATGTTAGGAGTGCCGAAGTAAGTGTAGTTAGTAGTTATTGTTGACACCAGTACGAGTACGAGTACGAGGGCTGGGAGTGGGAAGGATGCTACCGTGACCTTAATTAAGGTACAACACCAGTATTTGTCTGGTGATAAAATGGAAAACCAAGGAAAGATCTGCATTAGGAAGTGGAAGAAGAGTAGTGTTACGAAATTGTTACACACGTTTGGGCTAGAAAGACTTGGGATTAAAGAGGTGAAAAGCTCGACTAAGCGGAATATTTCGAGCTGTCAGTGGAGAGATGGCTTTGAATGATATTAGTAGACGAACGAGCTTCTGTGGAGTTAGGAATTATCATAAAATGAAGATAAAGTTGGAATTAAACAGGACAATATGTGGAATATCCTCTTTTGTAGGAAATGCAATTAGGATTGAAATAATTTATCTAGGGTAATGCTAGATAAATTTTGAGCTACTTTGAAATATTTAAGAAAAGACAAGGTAAACAACTGATAGGGAATCTACCACGTGACTTTGTTTGTTTTTCCAACACTTGTCCCGTTTATTTACGGGGTCGAGTATGAGGTGAGATGAATGTCTTGGCGTTTTCTAATGTCTGACGTCAGCCTCATCAAAGGAGTCAATGAAAGGAAACGAATGATGTGATATGACAGTAGGAAGAAAGAGGGTGAATCCCTGTTCCGGCACATAGCCTACTCTTATCGAATAGCACCAAGAGGTCTGCTCAAGGTTTAACGTCCCCATACGACGGACGAATCACCATCAACAATGTCATATGTCATATGCTCACACTCCACATGAGCACTGCGGAATTTAATCCAGGTTGTTGGCACGCAATTTAGTGATTAGCAATTGTATACCACCACTTCCCCTAACCTGCCGCCAATATTCTGCTGGATAATTTTTTCCAACCGGCTAACCACAGTGTCAGACCGTTTAGACTTCAACGCCTTAACGATCATGGCCACCAGACAGACTAATCTGCCACCTGAGTGACATTCCTAAAAGCAGATCAATGGTGATTGATTGATTGATTGATTGATTGATTGATTGATTGATTGATTGATTGATTGATTGATTGGTGTAAGGTTGTATTCTGCCCGAAGGCAGGTCCGAACCTCCACAGAGGTGTGCCTGTGCCTGAGCCGTAGTTTACGTACCGTAGGGTGGCCAGTTCCTTTCCCGTCCTCCGTTCCCTTACCCCACACCAACTGTACGTGCCAACCCATTCAAATCTTGACCACGCCCAATGTAGCTTAACTTCGAAGATCTTACGGGATCCGGTGTTTCACCACGGTTACGGCTGTTAGCGTTGATTGATTGATTGATTGATTGATTGATTGATTGATTGATTGATTGATTGATTTACTTTTCGAGAAGGGAAGGACAGAATTTGGAAAGGATTGTTTAGAAGGCAGAATGGAAAGGAAAAATATTCCAGAAAGTATAACAAGCTGATAGTCGATAAAACACCGGTCAGGCTCTCCAATTTACACTACCTGAAGACCGCTCCGCGTGGCTATATTCAGAGCGCAAAATTATGGGGGTCTCGATGCTCAAAGAAAGGTTCTTTTTGGTGACGATGAGATACGAAAGAGCTGGGAGTGGGAAGGAAACGACCGTAGCCTTAACTAAGGTACAGCACCAGCATTTGCTTGCTGTGAAATTGGGAAACCAAGAGAAACCATCTTCAGGGCTGCCGACAGTGGGGTTCGAATCCACTATCTCCCGAATGGAAGCTCACAGCTGCACGCTCTGGATCCTTGTGACCACCTGTAATTTAAGGCTGATTAATAAAAACATATTACTGCATTTTGAAATTTGTAATTGTGATGTGTTACCATACGTGAAATAAATAACTCTCACGTATCCTGATTTTCAAACTTTACTCACTAGATTTCACTTCTAGTTATTCGCCTATAAGTTTCCGTTACAGTCTACCGTTTCCTTCTATTTCTTGTTTCTTTGTGTGCTCTAATTAAACGTGATGAGACAGAGCAGTAAACACAGCTAATGTAACACTCTTGGAAGGAGGAATAAAACAACCCGTTAGTCAACACCATATATCTTATACTACTGTTATGGCCATTTCACTCCGTAGTTTAAACATGTTAATGGCTGCTTCGGAGAGATAAAACAGAAGAGTTTTAACATTATATGTCTGTTGTGAATGCAGATGGAGTTAAATAACATTATGACAATGTAGCTGGCAATCTATTGTAACTCGTGTATGAAATGGCCCATTCGTAACTAAGTCTCGTGTTTCGGCATACCAGTGAGTCATTTTGTACCCTGTTTATTCCTTGCAGGGGTCGGTTTAGGACTCGGCTTTTCTCGGAGAGAACTCTGTGCTGGATAAATGCAAAATATTCGCATGGCTTTGTAGCTCAGACGGTAGAATTACTAGCCCAAGTCAGTGAGTTCGATTCCACCATAGTCCAGTCGTATTTGAAGATGTTGAAATACGCCCACCTCGTAACGGTATGTCTGCCGGCATGCAATTTAAGTTTTGTGGGACAAAATTCTGACACATCGGGATCTCCTAAAACTATAAAAATAGTCAGTGGAACGTAAAACCAACGTAATTATTATTATTATTATTATTATTATTATTATTATTATTATTATTATTATTATTATTTCGTTAGTCATTTAACTTCGCACCAAAACATCGAAAGTTTTCTGTGACGCAAGGATGGGAAAGGGCTTGGATTGGGAAGATAGTGACCGTGGCCTTAATTGAGGGACAGTCCCAGCATTTTCCTGGTGTGAAAATGGGAAACCATGGAAAACAGTCATTAGAGTTGGCGAAAAATGGATTCGAATCTATATAATCCCTATAATGAGTAGGCTATTTTTTATGTTGGGAGAAAATCAATGTCTTTCTTCATTGGACTAGTGCTTCTTATTTATACCACAATTGATTATTCTACTCTTAAGTGCGGCCAGTATCGAGTAATCGTGATATAGTGGGTTCGAGCCCCACTGTCGGCAGCACTGAAGATGGTTTTCCATGCTTTCCCATTTTTACAGGAGGCAAATGCCGGGGCTGTACGTTAATTAAGGCCACGGCCGCTTCCTTCCAATTCCTAGACCTTTCCTATCCCAACGTCGCCGTAAGACATATCTGTGTCGGTGCGACGTAAAGCAAATAGCAAAAAAAAAAAAAAAAAAGATTATTGTACTTAACGAGGAATGCCGGCCCCGTGGTGTAAGGGTAGCGTGCCTGCCTCTCACCCGGCCAGGTCAGGGATTTTTACCTGTACCTGAGGGCTGGTTCGAGGTCCACTCAGCCTACGTGATTAGAACTGAGGAGCTATCTGGCGGTGAGATAGCGACCCCGGTCTAGAAAGCCAAGAATAACGGCCGAGAGGATTCGTCATGCTGACCACACGACACCTCGTAATCTACAGGCCTTCGGGCTGAGCAGCGGTCGCTTGGTAGACCAAGGCCCTTCAAGGGCTGTAGTGCCACGGGGTTTGTTTTTAAACAAGGAATAGTATCCTTCCTTTAGAATTTCATTTCTCAGTATAATTCATTAGATTGTACTGTATTTCATTATTTTGTTTCAGATTTTTTTTTCATTTTGTATTCCTTCTGTCGCTATTCAGTAACTTCTCAACATATGCTGCAGACTGGAATAAGATAATATCAGCTAATTTCAGCGTTTTGATTTTATCTCCTTGAACTGGGATTCACTTTCCAAATTTCTCATTCATTTTACTTATCACCTGTTCTATGTAAACATTAAACATGAAGGGAGAGAGGATGCAGCTTTAATTTATTCTGCATAGCGAACTTCAAAAACCCTAAAATAAATCCACTAGGTTTTAATTTCGCTCATCCTACTGGGACTAAGCTGAAATATGTTATCGAATTCCCTTTGGGAAAAGCAAGTGATCACAAATATGTCTTCATAAAGTGTGTGATACGATGTTACCTAGCAACTGTTCAAAGTGTGATGTGAAGTATTGATGGATGACCATGATATAGCTCTCTTTATACAGGTCTATGGCCTGTGCAGCTCTCAAGGTGCTGTTGCTAGGTAACATCGTATCACACATTTCGTTACGTGACACAATCCCGTTGCAAAAAATTTCGGATGACCCCCAGCTCTACGACGTATATATGCCAATAGAACTCGCTGTGTGGTGTTGGAGGATCTGTCTCCACCCTACGTAAGTGAGTCAGAAGAGATGCTCCCCGATGTGACCGTTGGGCTAACTCACAGATCATCAGATACATCGTGGACAAATGCCCACTGTGCTTGTTTCCCAGGTCCCTAGAACACTTACCCTGTGGCGGGGGGGGGGGAGGGGATATAACGAAATCCAAGGTACCCTCTGCCTGGCGTAATAGGCAACTACAAGATGGATCAGCGCCACTGGCATTGTTTCTACTTGTGTCAGGCTCCTCACTTGCATTTTTTCTGTCTGACCTTGTTCTCTTCCGACCCCGCTTGCAGGGCCTCGGTTGTCTTCCATTCTTACGCCATTCGTGGTTCTTACATTTCATTTGCTGATACCTTCATTCTTCGAAGGAATTACCCTCTTCCATTTTCCCTCTGATTAGTGTTAGCAGAGGATGATTGCTCAGTTGTACTTCCTCTTAAAACAAAAATCCACCACCACCACCACCACCACCACCACCACCACCACCACCACCACCACCACCACCATCACCCCCACCACCACCACCACCACCACCACCACGCCCTAGAAAACTTTCAAGCGGTCTCTCCCAAGGCTATCACTTGGATGGAAGCATTAGATGTCCACTTATAAAATGTATAGGATTTTGTTATATTGCATATTAATATATATTCGTATATACATTATTTGTAAATATCTAATGAATCATAACTATATCAAATAAATAAATAAATAAATAAATAAATAAATAAATAAATAAATAAATAAATAAATAAATAAATAAATAAATAAATAAATAAATAAATAAATAAATAAATAAATAAATAAATAAATAAATAAATAAATAAATAAATAAATAAATAATAAAGTTTAATTGATTTTACCTTTACGGCCGCTAAGTTACTGATGTTATTTACCGTGAACTAACTCATTTGCCTGGTCGCATAGCGACGTAGATGGCTAATTACGCAGCCCGAGCATATTTTTCAATATCTTCTTGAAGTAATGTTTAAAATATATTACACCACAAAACATCTGCCATAATTGTCGTAGCCGTAGAGGCTCTTGATTTGGGAGTGTCCGTTCGCGACCGCTTGCTTCCACTTGTGTCAATATCCTCATTTTCATTTATACTGTCCGACCTCTCTCGGTCAACAGTTGTTCTTTTCCGACCCAGACGGTACTAGGTTTGCGAATCCAATGGAGTCTTTCATTTTCACATCATTATTCACAAACTGGCATTATGCAGCCGGTGACTTGATGATGGAAAGAGCCAAAGAGAAAAGCAAAAGAAAGGTAAGAACCACGAATGGCCTTTCGTGGTTCCTGTCTCTCTTCGGCCGATACCTTAATTTTTCGAAGTGTCGGACCCCTTCTATTCCTTCCCTCTGATTAGTGTTAATAGAGAATGATTGCAAGATTTACTTCCTCCCAAAACAATTATTACCACCACCACCACCATCACTTAATTGCCGTAAATCTACCGCATTGGTACCGTTGTGTCAGGCATATCATTCTCTCTGCTCAGTGGAACACACATCATGCGTGGGAATTTATATTCAGAAGACGATATAAAGCGAAAATGCTCACATAAAAATGTCCCTAATCTTCAAGGGTGACCGAAGAAGTACCATCTCTTGTGCTCTAGGGGAGTTTTCTGATGTTAGCCTGTCTATTTGCCAACAAAATTAGATCAGAATATTTCAAAATTAACCCACGCGTTCTTTCGCTACTGAGTTCCAAGTGCGCATAAACGAGCATTCAAAGTACTAGGCAGGTGCAGGGAGAGGTTACATAATTGCAGTAAATTTATCATTGAGATATTTATCTGAAATCTTGAATTACCTAGCGATATCAAAATGGCAAATGTATTGCTTATAGTCTGCCAGAAGCAACCTGTGATAAACTGCTCTGCGGTCAAACTCTAATTTGAAACTCACATGCATGCAAGCCTGTGGAGTGAGACGTTCACACGTCAATAAATATACATTCCATACTCTACTGTGCGTCTCTAAAGTACCTTAAAAGAGAGTATGGAGTTACAATTTGGAATTTACTTTACGTCGCACCGACACAGGTAGATCCTACGACGACGATGGGATAGGAAGGTGCTAGGTGTGGAAAGGAAGCGACTGTGGTCTTAATTGAGGTACAAATCCTGCTTTTGCCTGGTGTGAAAATGAGAAACCACGGAAAACCATCTTCAGGGCTGCCGACAGTGGGGTTCGAACCCTGTATCTCCCGAATGCAAGCTGATAACTACGTGATTCAAGCTGCGTGCCCACTTGCTTGGTAGTATGGAGTTAGATGTAGTATTTGCCTGTCATCCGCACTCTTATGTCTTGGAATTACGGTATCTTCGGCATTTTCTATTCACGTGATGTAGCGTGTTTCCCGATAATCCAAAATAATAAATCTAATAAAATGATTGAATGTTCTTATAGAAAATTTTCCACTCTTTCTGATGATTTCAAATGAAAACAAATGAAATGGCATATGGCCTTTAGTGCCGGGAGTATCCGAGGACATGTTCGGCTCGCCAGGTGCAGGTATTTCTATTTGACGACCTGCGCGTCGTGATGGGGACGGAATGATGATGAAGTCGACACATACACCCAGCCTCCGTGCCAGCGAAATAGACCAGCACGCTAACCATTTAGCCATAGATTCGGACGATGACCAATGTAAAGTCATAAATAATTAATACAAGGCCTATTTTTCACAAGTACGTCATTTTGACGGAAATCTATATTTTAGCAGACAAATAATTTATCACAGGATAGATAAAAATTCAATGATCAAAACAGACAATGAATTTATTTTTTGACTTGCCTGATGATTGTAGAACATACTCTCTTTCCCTGTATAATTACTTTTATATAACAAGAAATCTATGCAGTATATTGTTTTAATTATTACTACTTGAAAATTCTCGGATGGTAACACAGAGATGTTCGGTGGCGAGTAACCTATTTTGTTATTGACTGTAAGTTGGTGAATAAGTGCTTATAAAGGTCTGAAGTAGGTTCTAAAACAAGCCAGAGTTCGGCATCAGATGACAGTCATATGTTATCGTATTTACACACACCGCTATATGTCGAATCATCGTCAGCTGGTTCCGATCAGCTTAAACCTGGACCATCAGGGACGCAAATAAATTTATAGGAGGAATAACACCTCTACCTCAGAATATTGAACAGGCTTAAATGTATATAGTATATATAATTATATTTGTGAACATATGTTTAATATTATATTTAAATTTAAAGTTAAATTTTAAAAAATATGATTTATTATAATGTGTGCATTTTAATCGCGCTATGAACTTTGCCGTATCATAGCTAAATAATTGTAGCGATGTTCGATCTGTAGGGAATGAGATAGGCTACAATTACGAGCAACAAAGAAATATGTTGGGAATTTTGAGGTTTTTCACTAGAAACACGCCTGTACATCATGTGCATGGCCTTGTATGTGTCATCTGTGCGCTCCATTTAATACGTACCGGTACTGTTTTTTAAGGTAGAGACGCACTATAGACATTCTCAACATCTATTATACAGCGTGCACACGAAGTGATTACAGATTTATGTCATATTGTACTTTTCTCTAAAGCTGTGCAGTCTCCTTTTAGGAGACGCTGGACGAATTCCGTTGCTGTGGAGTGACTCTAATTTGAAACTCAAATTGAGTTTCAAATGGAAAGTGTCTACGCCTAGTTGTAGATTTTCTTCTTGAGGCAACTTGCTATTATTACTTTATTTAAAGTATTAAACTTTGTGCCAACTTTGTGAGGAAAGTTTACCATAGCCATAATAATGGAACAGTTTCATTGAATTAAATTTTCTCCTTCATTAATTTCTCGATATAGTGTACAGTGAGTTCACAAGTTTACTTGACAATGTCACTTCATTTCTTTCTCTATTCATTTTAACTTTTCTCTTTGGCTCTTTCCATAATCAAGTCGCCGGCTGCATAATGTCAGTTTGTGAATAACGATATACTTCACTTAAACTTTTATATGGAACCGTGAAATATCATAATGAAATCTTTGATGAAAAGTCGCAGATATCCTCGAGAGTATTATGTAGTCTTTTTAAAGGGGACTCTCACATGTAATAATTCAAGACTAAAATGAAAATAGTAACAGAATTCACTATTTCACCTAATATAGAATTTTGTATCCTCGCAATAAACTAATAATAATAAAGTTATTTGTTTTACGTCCCACTAACTACTTTTACGGTCTTCGGAGACTCGCAATAAACTAAGGTTGTGGAGATACATGATAGAAGTCTTCATGTTTCACTGAGCCTCGTAAGTCAGTTGAAGATCTACGTAACATGAGAAGCAAAAATATGATCAAGAAATGTAAGTAATACATCTTAGGAAATCATCTAAGAGATGAAAAAGAATCCAATATCTACAAGATATTGGTTGGAAAGCAGTCGTCTTAGGCTAAAAATTGTTACATTGATCAAGGGTTTAGTATAGCCTAGAACTCAGTTGAGCTTAGCGACCATGGTTGAATATCATTAGAAAAAATACTACTCTGGATGGAGTAATGAAAGTCAAGCCAGTCCTGTGTGACTGAAAATGTAAATTCGTTAACCAATAAAAAGCAGGAAAGCTAATACCGCACTTCTTCTATGAATTCTGGATATCACGAGAACAATCAAATATAAATAAGCGTTCAGAAATTCCAGGCTGAGTCGTACTGGCCGGGAGTGTAACAGGTGAACTCAGGATGAGTAAGACACGAGATGTCCACTCGTTTCATCACGGCCAGATTGTTGGTGCCATTCGTATGGACTTTTCTATCTCCATAGTCATGCAGACAATGGGTTTTCCATGGGCCACCTTGTTCAGAATGTGCCATGAGTACGTAGATTCGGGCTAAACCACCATCGCCAGGGTCACCTGCCCTGGAGTTCAAGGTAATGTTAACAGAGGTCACCCTCAATGGTAGGAGCGAATACTCGAGTCACAGTGCAACCGATTACTCACTAACGGATAATAACGAAGTGTGAGCAACCTTACCATACAGGACCACCTCCTCTCAATGAGGCACAGAAACCACCGTCCCACTTGGGTACCAGTGCTCACCGTGGGTCACAAGATACAAAGAATGGCATTGACACATCAACACCGCCATTGAACTCTCAAAGCATAGAGAAAGATCGCCTGGACAAATGAGTCGTGGTACCAGTTCATAAACGCCCATGGCAGAGTATGAGTGCGCCACCAAGCACTCGAGGCAAAGGATTAGTCGTACAGTTCAGGCCGGAGGGGGTTGTATCAACACGTGGGGACTGTTCACGTAGGATGAAATGGGCTCTCTGGTGCATCTGACAACGTCCCTCACTAACGATCGATGTCCGGCTCCACGGATAAATGGCCAGCGTGCTGGCGTTTGGTCACAGAGACCCGGGTTCGATTCCCGACAGGGTCGGCAATGTTAATCGTAATTGGTTTATTCGGCTGACTTGAGGGCTGGGTGTATACGTCATCTTTGTCATCATTTCATCCTCATCACGACGCGTGGGTCGCCTACAGGTGTCAAATTAAAGGATCTGCATCTGGTGAGCCGAACTTGTCGTCGGACACTCCCGGCACCAAAAGCCATTTGCCATTTCATTACTGACGAACGATACGGAAACCTGCTGTCAGATCATGTCCACCCATTTGTTCACCTCCAGTACACTGCAGGGGAACTGTACGTGCAGTAAGAAAGTCGCTCACGAACTGTGCTTAATTGGTTTAATGAACACTCCACGGACATGAGGATGTTTGCCTGGTCCCTGACTCACTCGACCTTAATCTTGATGATATTTGGGATGCTATCCAGAGAGATGTGCGCGCAGGTTAACTTGCTCCGAACAAACTCTGTGCACTACGGGAGGCTCTGCAGTGGTCACGGAATAGGATGACTTCCCACGATTCCATTATCTTGTGGAGTCACTGGCATTGTCACCGTCATCAGATTGAAAGGTGATGCTACAAGCAAATAACTAGGTATTTTTCGTTCAGTTGTTCGTCACTGGTTTACAAAAATTAAAAATTTATGAACGAATAAATGAAGCCTCATATTTTCAATGTTATCATTGCCAATGGAATATTTTCTAACACAGTAGTATTAACTATAACAACGTTATGTACACAATACATTTACAACATATAAAAATGTGTGATGTTGCTTGAGTCATCAGTTTGGAGACTGATTTGATGCAACTCTTCATGACAGCCTATCCTGTGCTAACCTTTTAGTTTCTGCGTAACTATTGCATCATACATCTGCTATAATCTGCTTGTCATATTCATATCTTGATCTACCCCTACCGTTCTTACCGCCTACAGTTCCTTCAAAAACCAACTGAACAAGTCCTGGGTGTCTTAAGATGTGTCCTATCATTCTCTCTCTTCTTCTCGTCAAATTTAGCCAAATCGATCTCCTCTCACCAATTCGATTCAGTATCTCTTCATTCCTGATTCGATCTATCCATCTCACGTTCAGCATTCTTCTGTAACACTACATTTCAAAACCTTCTATTCTCTTTCTTTCTGAGCTAGTTATCGTCCATGTTTCACTTCCATACAATGCCACACGAAAGTCTTCAAAAACATCTTTCTAATTCCTATATCAATGTTGTTTATTTTCTTAAGAAAGCTCTTCCTTGCTTGTGCTAGTCTGCATTTTATGTCCTCCTTACTTCTGCCATCGTTAGTTATTTTACTACCTAAGTAAGAATAATTATTCATCTACTTCATTTAAGACTTCCTTTCCTAATATAATGTTACCTCCATCAGCTACCTTCGTTCGACTGTACTCCGTTACTTTTAATTGTATACTGTGTTAATGTTAACTGACAGTATACGGTAGCACAATACAACTTGTTATATTTTAATTTACGATGAAGAGTAATAGCTGTATTTCATTTCCAATTCATGACGTACGGGGCTGAATAATGTAGAAGGAAGTACTCTAATGCTTCATGGAGCACAGTTAGGGGATCGCTGATACAGAAGATAAGTAGAATCGCTTAAGTATTGAACGTAAAAATCAAACGAGTTTATATTTAAAGATATAATTTTATACCCGTGTTTTCTCCTTGGCTGAATGGTCAGCGTACTGGCTTAGGTTCAAAGGACTCCGAGTTCAACTCTCAGATAGACCGGAGATTATAAATTATTATTCTTCTCCTTACGAAGGCTGGCAATCCAATTGATTATGAAAACTCGTGAAATAACGGCTCGAAAGATTTCAATGGAAGAACCTCCGTACCAACGACGCAGGTCTTTAAGCCAGGAATTTCTCCGTCTCCCCGCAGATAATTTTCCTTCACAATTCCCCTCGAACTGCATGAGGTTAATTCGTCTGACTTAGAAAATGGGTGTTAATTATCGTCTCAATACACTTATCTTTATATTAACACAACACCATTCACTGCCAACCACCACAGAAACACGTAAGAGTGAAAATGCCCCACCACATAGTGTTGAACTGAGCAAAATCCACTTCAAATACCAAGCACAATGAACTAGAGGGGTTCCAGGAATAAGAAGAAGAAGAAGAGGAGAAGAAGAAGAAGAGGAGGAGAAGAAGAAGAAGAATATTGTTCCCGTGCGTGACAATAGGCATAATGGACAGTGAGATTCAAATTGAAACAAGTGATACAACACAGTGCCTTAAGCTGAAGCAGACAATCTTTTCGAGGAACTGCCTCCTCCGTAAACTGGCAGGGACTAAATGGGGCACCCATCCCCTAACATTAAGAGCAACTGCACTATCCTTAAGCTATTCAGTAGGAGTATATGCCTGTCCTGTGTGGTATAAGTCAGCTCATGCAAAACAGGTTGATGTTGCCTTAAACAAGAGTTGCAGGATTATTTCAAGTTGTTTGAGGCCATCTGATATCAGAAGAGAACTGGCTGCACACAATGAAAGGAGAAAATCATGTACTATGATCTCACATCCACTCTACGGATATCAACCTGATAAAAGGAGATTAAAATCGAGAAGGAGATACCTAACAGCTACTGAAATGTTACAAGGAACAGTTGCAAAATCACGAGTTGCCGTGTGGAATGTGAGAACTATTAATCCTACAATGGATGGAACCGAAGGAATCCCTACCTCGTGGACACACATAAAAATGGCCAAGCTGGAAATCCCTGAACAGACTGTGAGCTGAAGTTGCAAGAAAAAGGGAAGCTTATATAAGTAGCATTTTCCCACCAAGACAGATCTATGTGATTGTGGCGGAATTCAAAGAACACATCATCTCTTATGTTGTCCGTTGTGAGTGTTTTGACTCAAGAAAAATCAAGTGGTTTCGAAGTGGCTAAGTTTGGGCGAGAACAGTTTGGAGTCACTTGATGAACACTCTTGTGTACTTATGTCCATTTCATGGTTCTTTCATGTTTTACGTTTTCATACTTCATATTTTGTACTTTTGACAAGAATGAATAAATAAATAAATAAATAAATAAATAAATAAATAAATAAATAAATAAATAAATAAATAAATAAATAAATAAATAAATAAATAAATAAATAAATAAATAACCAAACCAAACACCATGGCGCGACAACCCCGAGGGCAATGGCCTACCAAGCGACCGCTGCTCAGCCCAAAGGCCTGCAGATTACGAGGTGTCGTGTGGTCAGCACGACGAATCCTCTCGGCCATTATTCTTGGCTTTCTAGCCCGGGGCCGCCATCTAACCGTCAGGTAGCTCCTCAATTGTAATCACGTAGGCTGAGTGGACCTCGAACCAACCTTCAGATGCAGGTAAAAATCCCTGCCCTGGTCGGGAATCGAGCGCGGGGCCTCCGGGTAAAAGGCAGGCAAGCTGCCCCTACCCCGCGAGGCCGGAAAATAAATAAATAAATAAATAAATAAATAAATAAATAAATAAATAAATAAATAAATACATAAATAAATAATAGAAAATAAAACTCACATTGGTTGGATAAATTTATTTGCGGCTAATGAATAGTTTTTGAGGGACATGAGTATGGAATTTGGAGTCGACAAGTGTAGGATTCAGACAATCAAAAGCGGAAAACTGACTCAGAGCCTATGAAACTACCTTGAATGAAATAATTAGTTTTCTAGAGTATAATGGGATAAGGCCTTTTTGAAAAAAGAGTACTTGACATAACGACCTGCACGGTTGCTAGGTAACATCACGTCGCACATTTTTTATCGCTTATTTCGTGATTCCAGCCATAAGATGTATTTATGTCAACAAAATTCCAAATTTCTAACAGCGATTCCACTCCAGATAGTTCGCTTTTTCTCCTCCCTCTGTAAGGTCTAATCATATTGCATTGGACTAGGCCATATTTCTTTATTTACTCTTATGAAAACAAATTGATTTAACGATTGATATTTCTGATCCCATTTTCATTTCACATTGAACATTACGGCGTCCATTGGTTGTTATTTTTTGTTTCTATGGATTTACTTTGATCCAGTCACAGAGAGAAGCAGTAAGGACTGGGTGGAGTCAAGTGTTAGATAGCTAAAAGTGGGAACCTTACAGAAGACGATCTAGGGCTCACTTGCCTACTGCCATTCAAAATCGAGATGGAGAGTTTTCATTATAAAGACAGGCCCCTTTTCCTAAAATGTCAGTCACAGCCGAGTGGAGGAGATTTAATAATAATCGAGAAAAGCAGCTCTATCTAACTTATAAGCGATCGAGATACGACAAAAGTCACAGCACCAAAGTTGTAGATATCTAAAAATCGACCTTTGATTGTGCTATCTGTTTTATGATATGACTTATCGTTTAGTCAACAATTACCCAGAAACAAAGGTCTGCACAGCCATTAAAATTGCCTTCATATTTCGACATTTTTCATGGCCAAAATGTTACACATTTGAACACCTTGGAATGTTTCCTCAAAGGAAAGTTCCCAGATTTCGGGATTAGCACTCGTATACATACGCGGAAATTAAGGAAGAAAGTAATATAGTTATGAAAGCTGACATTAATTGAAGATAGAACAAATATGTAAATACCAAGTGGATGCATTCGAAACGAAATGTCCCTCGATAAATTGTGATATGAATTACGGATTTAAGAAAAAGTAACAGAGGAGAAATTTAGGCGCAGGGATTCCTAGATAAGAATATGACTTATGGTGTAATTTCTTAATCCTAAAGAGGCAAGGCAGAGGCAATAAATGAAAGGAAAAAAACGAAAGTAGAAGAGATATACAGTAAAAATTGTTGCAAATGCCAGAAAACTACTTACGGTGTGAAATAATGGGCTACACTCCGCGGTACTATTCAAATATTAACAGCAACACTTAGTGCTCTACAAAGACGACTGTAACCTCCAACGGTATTCCCCAAATATCCTGCAGAATGGCAGCTTGACGTCTGTCTCGCCTTCTACCCAAGGAACACCACGAGTTTACAGGAATAATGACGAAAGTGGTATTACACCTCTTCCCTGCTGGCAAGCAGAGAGGTAGGCATGGTAAGCGTTAGCTTCATTGTCGGTCGGTTAATGTGTGCGTCATCTAACGCAGAACACGGAACCGACAGATAATATTCATTCTCTGCATCATTTGAAGAGTAACCCAGATTGCATAGTTAACAAGAATTATTTCAAATGAAGGGACGTTTTACATATAGTGTACAAATTTTAGAGAAAAATCAACATTTTATGAGAAAATATCAAACAACTCCCTTGATCTCCGTATGAACCTCCAGTCTGTTCCATGATTATTAAATCAGACGCATATCAAAACATGCTCCTGGAGAAGTACTCAAAATATGCAGTTTGATCGAGATCTGTACAGCCGTTTCACCGTGATGGTGGAACAGAAAAACGGTCACGAAACTTGAAAACTACTGATACGTTCTTGAGGTGACGTAGAATGAATGAATATCTGAAAATTTGGCAAATGAAATGAAATTTCCAGACAAAGGACGCCCTATAACTTTATACAGATGAAATATTTCACAGATTTCGAGGGCTCAGGGGTACCGAAAAGTTTCTCTCGTGGGAGTTTTTAACCGTTAGTAAATAAACCAGCACCATAGCGAATTAAACAGTACCCAACAACACAAACTGATGAGAGGAATGCAATACTGATGTACTCCTGGTAGATGGGATCCCCAAGCTATGTATTTAAACCATAAGACGCGCAGATTTGATATTTTTTGGGTTTTGGTGTGTGAAAGAGGCAAATTAATGGGAATCGTTATGTTTCATGAAGATTTTGCTGCGGGTCCACGGACCTTTTTGGAACTTGTTTGAATACACTTACTCGTGGTCTGTCGATATCTGACGACGTAGAGCAAAGTCTTCGGGAAATATAAAGTTTCCCGATGGTTGCTTTTTTTTTCACACACCTAAAACCAAAAGAATTTCATATCTATTAATCTGGGCCACAAATGTCTCAGTTTATTCATAAGAAAATTACTTCGACATAGGAGTTATTGCCCATAAGAACTCGTAAGAGGAGATCCATTAGATGTCACACTAACTTATTTGAGGGTAGCAGAGTTTGAACATGCGTGAGGGAGGGTTGGACTTCCCTCTGCGAAAGATAAGGCGAAAACTATGTCCACTTGACAGGAGATCAGAGGAAGCAGGAAATAACGAGAAGGGAGGTTAGGGATCAGATCAATTTGCTCCCTCGCTGTTACTGCAGTTAATGAATTTCGGAGCTACGACTTGGGTCCACTTCAGTGTATGTTGGATTGCTTCTCAGTCTCGTTACGGATAATATCACAAGTGAACTGAATACTATATAGCATGGTTTCTGTACGCAAAAAAGACCAAATATCCACCGTATGGTACGCTGATGACACAGCGCTCATATCAGGGAGAATGGATGCCTGCACATTACGTGACCTAATATCACAAAGTCGAAAGAAATCTTAATGTGAAAACCTACAATATCGAAAGTTCCTAAGACTGGTCAACAATAACATTACACTGACCATTGTTGAGATATGATTTGTTTCTTCTGCCGCCACTCATCTCCGATAAATGGGATTACTGCTGCGTCCCGAGTAAATCAGCATGTCTGAATACTGGCGGAATGTACTCTAGCTGGGGAGTCTGAAAACATTGTACATGCTATGTGAGTGTGCCGTCAATGGCGAGTCTTACATCTAGTTTGAATTATAACTGTTTATTAGAAACGGTTTGTTTTTTAAGAAATGGTAATAAAAGTAATATAACAAACCATAAGTAGTAAATTTTACATGAAAAAAGTATATAAATAATATCAAATACAGTACTGTAAAGACAATACGCGACACTTGCGGATTTAGCCTTGTTAAAATGGGGAGACAGTTCGCAAGTGGCACTCCTAGTGGCGTGATCTGAAAATTTGCGCTAAATTCAAATATCAATGGAAATATATGTACGGAAATGGGTAAATAAATTACGTCTAGAGAGAAAGTGTTACTAAAATATTAACTTCTAAGTTGCTAAAACAATTCTGGATAATTGAATTAAGAATTATTTAACAGGTTATTATTTAAAGACTGAAATTATACATATAATCAAGAGTGAAATGGACTGCTGTGAAAGGGCTTGATCTTTCGTGTATGCATTACTTTCTTAGCTTTAGTATACCTGCCTGAACTTCCACGGCTAGATTTGTCTTTTTCTCATTTAAAAGCATTGTATCACCACATTAAGACACTTGTCAATAAAAATATCGGCACATTCCTTACACATATGATTCAATGAATTTACATTTAAGAGCTGGACAACTTTCCTTTTAACTTGAAGCCTACTAACAGAAAGGAAATCTATAAATTTAGCCGCAAAAACATTCAAAATTTCCCAATAAGCAATACTTGCCATAATGCCATTACATTAGGGTAAAGCAAATTTCCATCATCATGTTGTTTCAACAAAATATGTACATTACTTAAATCACTCATAGTTTCTTCAGTGCTTGACAACGCTTTACGGCATTCCAAATGGGGTAACTTGGAACACAACAGGTCACACACATATGCATATGCATTTTTCTGAATTAAATCAAAACCCACATATCACACCTACAACAACACATCCGTATTAAAGGTTAACTGCTGCACTAATACAATAAAATAAGCTTATTATATTTTAAGGCAGTTAGTATATGGGTCACGCAGGTCACAAGGTTAGTAGGTACTATAAAAAGCTCTTTGTAACTGGAAGAATATATATTCAAACACAGTATTTACTTCCAATTTCTTGTCACGAGGGAAACGGAAGAAAGACCACGAATCCTTCTGCACTTCATAGTTACTGCACCCAAACGCAGCACATATCTTTCCACTCATTTTGACAGGAGATATAAAAGAATCACACGCGCTGCTATTTAATTATGTCAACTTAATGCAAACGCATAAAAAAACGCCGAAAACTTCCCAAACAAATACACGTGCTCTTATGACAGAATCAGTAACTCCAGGTCACTCCGGTAGACAGAGCTCTAATCGCCGTTCCTCGATATCTCGCAGAGTGCCGCGTATTGTCTCTACTGTGTTGGATAATATGATCACACGACAGGCCACTGATACGGTCAACCACTTTGTGTGTGTATCCAAAGACGTCCAGGGGTTTCAGACCTCTCCAATATTTTCTCAGTCTTTTTGGAAAGGTTGATGTGGGCCTATCTATGATTACTTTACATCGCAAGCTGAATGAAGTCCCTAGCAAATCAACATCCACTAGAATTATCGGAGGCTGTAGAATCAAGTAATACATACATCATACAATCTATACTAAATATTTAATTTATACAGCAACTTAGAAATTATTATGAACTTCAGTTAGAAGTTTACCCTAGTGTAGAGGTAGTGCGTTTCAACGACTTAGGTCATATTCGTACTCCTTCACTTTTACTTCCTACCTAGATCTGATCTCTGCTGATAGTTAGCTTGTGTGTGCCCGAATGAAGTTAAAACCAATAATAGAGTGGCACACCAAGGGGCTTGTGTGACCAACAAAAGTTAAAGGGGTTCTACAGGAGCAGCTTCTCGGGGCGGTTGCCGGTTTGTGCAACCCCTAGTTATTCTTCTGACGTCCCAGTTCTGTTACTACATTATAAATTATTCATTACTGACTGTTTACATCTTAAGAAAGCTAGGATTCATCAGGAGAATTCAAAATTGTAGAAGGTTCGTAGCAAATCCACAGAAGGTTAGTTCGTGGAGAATTTCGGCTTGTGTGGGACAACTGGGTTAGAGAGATTGTTTGTTTTCCTATTGAGAAATTTTTGTCGAACTTCCTGACATGGGTATCAATATCCTTGCAGAAGAAACTAAGGGAACATCGGGAAAGTTTATATTTCATGCAGTCCTTCGTTCGAAGCGATGTGAACATTTTTATTTATTTGGGTGGTGCCTTATACCGACACATATTTTTCATAAATCCAGCACATCGCCGTTGCGCCCAT
Source organism: Anabrus simplex (assembly GCF_040414725.1). Classification (NCBI taxonomy): domain Eukaryota; kingdom Metazoa; phylum Arthropoda; class Insecta; order Orthoptera; family Tettigoniidae; genus Anabrus; species Anabrus simplex. Next base: position 77,895,053 of record NC_090271.1, on the reverse strand, counting down.
AAAAACCACTATGCGATAATATTTCAGCTTAGAACTCCGACCAGAAAGGTTCTGTCATCTAAGGTTCAGTATTGCATGAACTGTATCAACGAATGTTCGTGTTTCTTGTGCTGCGGGTGAGTATTTCTCTCCTCAACGTCGTCACATTGTATTTCGAGGTGCGACGACAATACACGCACATGTCATAGTGCGTAAGTTCTTGTCTTCGGCATTAATGTAACCTACTAAATTGTTGTTGTTCTGAAAGGCGTCATTTTTCGTAAGCTGTCATGAAATAGCAGCACTCGTCAAGTTTGCGATACGCTACGATCTCCTTTGCCTCCTGACAGATCAGGAACGCTGCATTTCAACTTCGGATGTTGAATAAAAACTTTTTCGAACACTTTTCGACTGTATACTGAATGTTCATGACTTGTTTCCTTACTTGAAAGAAGAACGAAATTTCTGTATAAACTAGTCTACTCTTGATTTCCCATTATTAAATCTTATTTCTCTTTCTTCTCTTTTAGTGTGGAATATATTTTATTTTCATTTTATACTTACTTAGCCGGTAACGGTGAGGTTCTTCAGTCCACCGAGCAGACTGGCTTCGGCAAACAGTGGCTATGGCTTTACCATGACTTTACAACTCCGCGTTCGGGAGAGGGTAGGCTGGTATCTTCGTTGTCTGCACTGAGAATGGATTCCGTTGTTTTGGTACCCTTTAGGATAAATACAATTTTCAAAATTTGAAAAAGAGAACATTTAATGAGAGATTATGCCCAAAAACGTTATAATTTATTTAAAAACCGAACAACCTTCTCGGAAGAACATTATCAAAACACGCTTTTATTATTACTATGATTATTATTAGTATTTTATTATAAGTTAATGAAGATTATCAAATGTGTAGACGCTGTAAGGTAACCTTAAGTTGAATCTCCTTGAAACATGTCCTCCTTAAGTTGTTAGCAGAGGTATACATATCATTGTCTGTATACTTCTGTATTGTTTCCCTCTCCCCCTCGCTCCCTATTACTAGCGAGAACGCGGGGGCCTTGACCTGTGTTGGGAAGCCATCTTGCAGTTTTTACTCCTGTCTTTGTACCAGACAGACGCGTCATGTAAGTGCTTACATTTTTCCAGTGTTTACCCTGGTTTTCCACCCCTTTTGGGGGGGGGGAATTTTGGTAGGTTCGGTCCTTTTTATTTTTACTTGTATCTGTTAAAGTAAATCGAGCTTGCATAATTATTATTATTCAGAATTCTCTTCCTGACCTGGCATCTCGCTAGTAATTGGAACTTTTGATCATTAGTCCATAACTGACCTCTTTCCTAAAACACATTTTCTACCTGTTCTCGTATTAATTTTTGAATGGTCAGTTATGATAATTTAGACCTTCCGTTGTGAAAGGTATCAAACTTGTGTTTTGAAAGAATGTAATTCTGCATCTGGGTTAATACCCATTTTGAAACTTAGGAAAAACTAAACATGCCTAACTGTTCTGTAAGGTTAACTTTTATCACCAACCACCCTGGGTGGTAAATTGTTATTTATTGTTTTAAAACGAGCTGGAAAAATGAATACCAATCCGTTCAACGGTGTTTTGTCACTCGTTGACTGTCTGTTTTTAATTTTAATTTGCGGTCGTCTTGGTGACTATTATTGTTAATGATATTGATTGAGAATGTTGATTTTACGCGATGACTGGTGAGTTGGTTGGAGAATGGCACGGATTACGGTTGGAATTGGTTGTTCTGAGCTTGACTTGGAATTTTGGGGAATTATTATTATTATTGGTTTACCTTAATTCTTTCCCCGGGTATCTGATTGTTTATTGGGGGATCCGTATTATCTCTCCTGGTGATTTCTGTGCGTGAAATATTGAATTCGGCAGTAACTTCTGCGAATCCAGGAAAGCTCTTACTGAGTTGGTGTGGACCTTTACGGTAATTACTTCTCAGCGCTTGTGATGCCATTCTGGATTTTTGGCCTATGATTTTATGCATGGAATATTGTATTTAGCAGAAATATCTGCTTGCTCTGTTACGCTCCTGAAGTGTTGTGATTGTATTGCCGAATTTACCCCTTTCCTGCACTCCACTGCCTTGGTGGTGTGATTGGTGGAATTTCCTGCGATTTATTTCCTAATTCTGAATTTAGCTGTTTCTTCGTGCTAACCTATTTGGTATTGTACCAACCCGGTACCTTGTATTTGTGAATTTCCTTTGATTTGCGTTTTCGGGGTTTGCTGGATTTCCGAGGCCTGTTAATTAATGCAGGTTGTTCTAGAATAACACCGTGCTAAGATTGGTTTCATTTCTCTCCTTGGTGGTTGCGATTTAAAGTAATTAATTATCTAGTTGCTCCATGCTTTGATCTTTGGTTTCAAAAACCCTTGACTTATTCTTCTTTTATTTAACGTCGTGTAATGTTCATTTTGTATTTTAATTAAATTCCGATATTTCTAAAAATCCTCGGCTTATCCTTTCTAATATCTAAGGTTTACTTGGATAATTTAATTAAGGTCATGATTGCAAAGATCCTAAGGTACCTTCCACAATCTCACCTTTGAGGTAAGTTGTCTTGCCTTTTACTTGTATTTCCTTATTGCATTAACTGCTTCCGTGTGGTGACTCTATGTGGTAATTTATTTGGATTTAGTGGGTGCACAATCTAGGATAATCGCTGTGCACTGGGTTTCTTACTGTTATTGAACTGTCAACTGGCTGTCGCCTACTACGTTACTGTGCCTTGAGTCTTACTGTGTCATTATATCTAGATTCTCTTTGGGTGCCACCGTTACTTTGGTACATTGTTTTAAAAGAGTGTATGTTGATTGTTTTGCTTGGGCACCTCTCTACGCTAAAAGGATTATTAACTAGGGATTTCCTCTGAGTTTCATGCGGTATGTTTTCTAACCTGGCACCTTACAGTGTTTAAAAATGTTTTTATGTTCCCGTGCCCAACATGTTAAAGTTTGATCATTAACACAACTAGTTCTGGTGGAATCCTAACCGTCACAGTGCCTCTTGTTGACCATCACTGTGTATTTATATTAACCTAACCGTAGCAGTGTATCACTGTATATCGTAACTATCTATAACTGAATCTAACTGTATCAAAATATAACCGACGGTCACTGTGTATCATTATCCTAACCTAACCGTAACTGTAACCTGTAGCAAAATCGGCCGTCACAACGCATTGTTAAATTTCTGTGTAAATCTTCCTAATAATTATTGAAATGTTTGAACTTGTATTAATGAAGTACTCTTCTTGTGCTTCCTCTCTCCACACTAGTTGTGGTCAGAAGGGTGCACACAGAAATCTATATATATAACATTGGATGTTGGTAAGTTTGAAGCTAATGGACTCAAAAACTACTGGACCGATTTCGCTGAATTTTTCACAGTTTGTTCTTATTGCATCTCAGAGAGATTATGAAGTAGTTTGAACGAAATCTGATTGGTAGTTCGGCACTAAGGGGTGAAAAATAAAATAGGGGAAGATAAGCAAACCGCAAGACAAGTCCGATCAGCGGGTTGCCTACCCAACAATATGTGAAGATTATGATGTGTTCCTCAAAACTTCGTTCTGATTTTATCAAATAGTGTGGGGGGCAGGACACTATTCGGGATGAACTTGACTTAAACAGCATTTTGAGTGTCATAGTTCATCTCAGTGATCCCGAAAACTATGGATACGACACTAATATCGGTCGTTTTCGATTACTTTTACATTTCATCCTCTCTCTTTGGCTGGAAGGGGTGTCCTGCGTCTACGTCTTACTTCATCGCACTAATACTGCTACTAATACTACTACGTCATTGCCTGTGGTGTCCTTTCTCATCCTATATTATTCTGTTCCTTCTCCCTCTCCTCCCCCCGCCCCCATTACTCACTTCTGAGTATAAATACCGGCTTTATTCCGCTCCTAGTCAGTTCGTATCGTATCGGCCTGACTGACAAGAGAGCAGAATTCCTCCATCCAGCCTACAACTATCCCTGGCCAGGCCACTATGTGTCACCGTATCAGAGCCTGACTTTATTCTGAGTTAAAGGTAGGGAGAGAGACATTGAAAGTAACTGAAACTTTTACTCCTTTGAAGTTATATCCCGTAATGTTACAGTGAACTTATAAAGACCTGCTCGTTTCGTTTGAGTGAGTGTTAAATAGATCAGTGATTTTCTCCCCTTATAAGTGATTGCTTTCCACGGAGATGGAATTTGTAGTGAAGTCTCCCTGCCGTCTATAATACGACATAATCCAAAAAAAAACTTTGGATATAGCTTCCAGTGTGGCTTGGTGCTTGTACCATCCGTTACACTGCGCCTCTTGCTTGAATCAATGTGTAAATATTTTTCGTCATGGTTCATAAATATGAATGACTACCAGGTTCATTACATGAATTTATGGTACTTTTTAAGTGCGCGTTTTTAGTTTTATATCCACCATGTTTAACTTGTCAAATTTTCGACGGAGTGAAGAACTTCACAGTTATAAATAGTACTTCAGCTGTTTATAAGTCCTCAGTTTCAAATATTGTTAAGCTTAAAGCATCTTCAAACCCCATTCTCTCCTTTGATATCCATTGCGCAGCATCATTTGATAGGAATATTTAAAGTGTAGGTCATGGGAAACTACTGGCAAATATGAGCGATATTGGACTAGAAAACTGAGTGACGGAAGAGGTAGCTACATTTCTAGAAAACAGAACTCAGAAAATTAAATTACGTGAAGATTTTTTTTTACAAGTTGCTTTTTATCGCACCTACACAGATAGGTATTATGGCGACGATGGGACATGAAAGGACTAGGAGTGTGAAGTAAACTGCCATGGTCTTAAGTAAGGTATAGCCCCAGAATTTTCTTGGTATGAAAATGGGAAACCACGGAATACCATTTTCAGGGCTGCCGATAGTGGGGTTCGAACCCACTATCTCCCGAATATTGGATACTGGCCATAATTAAGCGACTGCAGCTATCGAGATCGGTACGTGAAGAATTAACTGATTCTGTAAATATTAAGAGGGTCATTCCCCAAGGCAGTATTATAGATCATTTTGTTTTAATATAACTAGGTATATATACATTATATGAGTAACGAACTAGAACAAGAGAGAAGGCTTTTTCGGGTGATGCTATACTGTGTAAAGTGACAAATTACAAGATTGTGGGCAACTGCAAAAAGACCTCGATAATGTTGTGAGATGGACATTAGGCAAAATAATGATATAATGATGAATGGGGTTAAAATTCAGGTTGCGAGATTCACTAATAGGGAAAGTCCTCTCAGTTTTCATAACTGCGTTGATGCGGTGAAAGTTCCTAATGAGAATCACTGTAAGTACCTACGAAAGACCTTCACTGAGATAATCACATAAACGGGATTATAAATAAAGGGTGCATATCTCTGCACAGGGTTATGAGAGTATTTAGGGGTTGTAGAAAGGATGGAAAGAGACGGAATATAAGTCTTTGGTAAGACGCCAATTAGACTACGGTTTTTGTGTATGGATCCCTCACCACGATTTCTTGATTCGAGAACTGGAAAAAAGCCAAGAAAAACAGCTTGATTTGTTTTGGGTTATTTCCGACAAAATAACAGCGTTACTATAATGTTGAAAAGGTTGAGCTGGGAAGACCCGGGAGAAAGGAGGCGAGCTGCTCGACTAAGTGGTATGTTCCGAGCTGTCAAAGGAGGGATGGCGTGAAATGGCATTCGTAGACGAGTAAGTTTGAGTGGTGATTTTCGAAGTAAGAAAGATCATGATATGAAGATAAAGTTGGAATTCAAGAGGACAAATGGCAGGAATATTCGTTTACAGGAAGAACAGTTAGAGATGGGAATAATTTACCAGAGATGATGTTCAGTATATTTACAAATTTTTTGCAATTATTTAAGGAAAGACTATATAACTAGGGATAGGGAATCTGCCACCTGGGCGATTGCCCTAAATGCAGGTCAGCAGTATTTGATTGATTGATTGATTGATTGATTGATTGATTGATTGATTGATTGGTTGATAGATAGATAGATTGATTGATTGATTGATTGATTGATTGATTGATTGATTGATTGATTGATTGATTGATTGATTGATTGATTGATCACTTCTTCAAAACAGCAGCCGCCACTGGTGTTCTACCAAGATTAGATAAGGAAAAACACTATTAGAAATTAGATGCGTCGGTAGGATTCCGTGGTCTTAACTGTGATGATGGCGTATGGCTTTTAGTGTCGGGAGTGTCCGAGGTCAAGTTCGGCTCGCTAAATGCAGGTATTTTTTGATTTGACTCCCGTAAGCGACCTGCGCGTCGTGATGAGGATGAAATGATGGTGAAGACGACACATACACCCAGCCCCTGTGCCAGCGAAAGTAACCAATTATGGTGAAAATTCGCGACCCTGCCGGGAATCGAACCCGGGACCTGTGTGACCAAAGGCCAGCACGCTATCCATTTAGCCATGGAGCCGGACCTCTTAACTGTAAAACATGGTGATCTCAGGAGAGAAACGGGAAGTATTTAGTAGTGGCGAAGACGTCTGTTACGTGCGAGATGGCTGTGAACATCGAAATCGCGCATGTCACGTTGTTTAAATGCATTGGAGTTAATATATTTCATGACAGGAGATACGTGCTGAGGTCAGGTATGAGGTATATAAAGCAGCGTGAGTGTTGGGGTATTAAATATACCTTTCATTAGGAACAGCAAGCATGTGAGCCGGAAAGCTAAGATTAGAATACACACAACTTGTATTCAGGCGTTATAACTTTCAAGGCTGAAATCAAAACTGGTGGTAGTAAGATCAAAAAGCTTTTTGCAACGGCGGACATGAAGGTCCTAAAAAATATCAAGGGACACGCTCTTAAATAAACCCACTAATTGGGAAAAAGGTACGTCGTTGGATATGATTTGATGAGTGTTTTCCCCAGGGATGTAGCCAAAGTGTTGGGGATACTGGGGGTTAGACCCTTCATGATGGAAATTTTACGAAATAAAATGAAAAGAAACCGACAATTTTTGATATTTATTTATAATAATGCTATTTATTCGGGGCGTCGACCCATGTAGATCTTTTGCCAATACCAGCACTATATTGTATAAACCTGCGTGTAATTGGAATGGCGGTAGTGTGTAATGTTCTGTGTGAGGAAAGGAAGATCAAGGACGTCACAAACACCCATTCCCCAGGCCAGATATATTAATCATTACAATTAAAAACCCTGACCCGGCCGGGAATCGAACCCGGGGCCGCCAGGTGACAGGCGGACGCGTTTCCCCCTACACCGCGGGGCCGGACTGAAACCGACAATAAACTAAATAAACATTCAGATACACAATTGTAAAACCAACAGATCTGTTGAATGTATTTTCTAAGAAGCCTCTAAATTTGGATTTTAGATTGTAAAATGAACACGCCATTCGCTGTAAAACTGTTGACCTTGATCGTGTTGTTCCTCTTGTGTATTTTAATGTAAGATTTTATAGTGTACTGCAATCTGGACTTCAACAAAATCCATTTGTATTAGTGTCCATATAACGACAAGTCTTGCATGCGCGCACCACACAAGCATATTCATTGTGTTTTGTCATAATTTTGTAACTAAAAATCCGCCTCCCCTCCCCCCGGCCATCATCGGTATATCCTGGATACGCTACTGGTTTTCCCTAAGAAGGTTGAGTCCACGTCTGACACATTAAATTACGATTACTTACGAAGGTATTATGTAAACATTTTGAAAATAATGTACTGAGTGTTGTGACATAATCTAATGCAGTGTTATCAACAGTAGGTATAAATGTCAACAAAATGGATTCAAAATGTCGTTAAAATTCACCTAATGGAATTTTGTGAACAAGGTCTCTATGAATTGGTCCATTGTTGAATGCCAACAAGTTGTAAAAAACGACAGTGTAATTAAATTCTACACAATGACTTACTTTTAACATGTTTGGATACAACTCACTAGCTTTAACCCTCCTTTCTTTATTTTATGCTTACCTACAGATCGTTACTGTCTTAATTAATTCGTACAATTTAATTGATACTTCCGTTCTAGCAAAAAAAAAAATAAAAAAAAAATCGGTTGAGCGAACATTTTGTAGCATCTTGAGGAGAAGAAAGAATCATACTTGTCTAATACTTCAAGGAAACACAAACATTGGGGCTCTTTATTCTCAATTCAGTTCTTGTTTTAGTGAAGAATTTCTAACATTAGTGTGCAATAGAAATTACAAAAGCACTTGACACAACAAAATAGTGGTCATTCAATTTTTCATCGGATTTACACAAAATCACGGAAACAGTAGCTAGGTGTTTTTCTTCAAATCCGCGTCCTAAGGAGTTGGCTAATATTATAGATTTAGAGACTTCTCACTGAAGTTGGAATCACTGAAAAGCAACAAGATTATAGAGCGTGAAGTTGTGCACCACCTCGCTTCTCACCTTGAGTAATTTGGGTTATTTGTATTGTCATAGTTAATAGAAAACAGAATAGTTTAAGAAATAATATATTATACTGTTCATACACCTGACTCAGTCTCAACCTTACCTTAAACACGAGCAATGCCAGTAATGACCTTCCTCATGCATCCATCCCCTGTGCCGAGCGCTGTCCGAGGACTTCGGCTAGCCAGGTGCAAGACTTTTGATTTGACACCCGTAGGGGAGCTTCGCGTCGTGATGAGGATGGAATGATTATGAAGGCGACACGTACAAACACTCCCCGTGCTAGGGGAATTAACCAATTATGGTTAAAAATCCCGACCCTGCCATGAATCGAACCCGGGACCCCTGTGACCAAAGGTCATCACGCTAACCATTTAGCCATGGAGACGGACTCCAGCCCCTGTCATGAATGGGGAGAAAGTGTCACTCATACGGTAAGGTGATGTGAACTTTTCAGTGTGATTGACAATTTGGCATGGGATAGCACTTTCTGGATCAGTGCGGAGAGGAACGGGAAACTACGTTACTCATCATTTCCTTAGCACACCTTTTCATTGACGCCTAGTTGTTACAGCAGTTGAAGGATCTGCTGGAGATCCAACGAGCCTTCGGGCTCAAATTCAACACACACACATCCCAGGCATTACTCTGCAGTTACAGTTGGATACTCCAGGATAACACTTCAAAGATGGCGAAAAGTTTGATTTCTTACCACTTCCTTATCAACTATAGTCACGAGAAAATACCTCACTAGAGGATTTAAAAGCCAATAATCGAACCCTGGGTGATCAGGCGGAGAGCTAATTTGCAAACTCTCACTCCCATTCCTCTCACACTGCGCTGTAACAGATGATTAATTTTATGCAGCTGTATGCAATCGACTGACAATCAAACTTAATTACAGTAGAAGATGGAATACTTTCTATTTCAGCTGTATTCATATAAAATTAATTTAATATTATTGCTTCCTCCCTGTCATATTTCAACAATGTGATTACTTACTCGCAACTGACTGGAGGAACAAATTGAGGCCTTAATGAAACTTATAATCAAACAATCACCAAAACAAATATTGCCTACCATTATGCATTAATAAACGTGATATGCCATATATAATTTGTCCGACAAGAAAGAGAACACCTTGTTTACCACCGTTGTCGTAGTGATGGCCCGAAAAGAAAATCGAAGGAAATAATACGAGTACTATGAAGTTAATGGAGTGCATCTTAGACAAGGCGGAACGGGACTGGATGGATTATTATCAGCGATTACTATTCACAGTGGAAGCTCATAACACGTAATGTAATGATAGCTCGACCTCGTCTTGGAATGACATTTAAATCCTCTTAGAATGCAATTGATGTTAAATCCACTTAATAATTCCCTCCTCTTCGTCTTACACGACTCTTCACTGAGCAATAATTTATATTCACTTTCATACACCGAGATGTCTTTCGAAACTTCTTGCAGTCAGCGCAACATTCACACTTAATGGTTATCATCATAATGTACGGATCCTTGGCTAAATGGTCAGCGTAGTGGCTTTCGGTTCATAGGAGCTCGGGTTCGATTCCTGGCTGCCAGATCCTGTTAATTTATCTAGCTCGCGGCTTAGTGTTGGTGAGCATCACAATACACATTTTCGTTTAAATGTTATACACCATAGAAACATGTAGAGCAACAGGGAATGCATCCCTCAACATAGAGTTGTAGCCAGGAAGGCCAGGCAGCCGTAAAACTGGGCTTAATTCACATTATTTCTGACCGGATATAAGTAGCAATAATCCCATGAAGGTACCGTTACCGCCTTAAACAAACACATGCGCTTTTTTTAATTTTATTCCTATGAAAAAACGTTCTGAGTACTGACTTCTGAAATGCAATTTGCTTTACCTCGCACCGGCACAGGTAGGTCTTATGGCGACGATGGGATAGGAAAGGCCTAGGAGTGGGAAGAAAACGGCAGTGGCCTTAATTAAGGTAACCCCAGCACTCCCCTGGTAAGAAAACGGGAAACCACGGAAAGCCATCCTCAGGGATGTCGACAGTGTAGTTCGAACCCACTATCTCCCGGATGCAAGCTCACAATTGCACGGCAAACTCGTTCGGTACTTCTGAAATGATGTACGTACCTGTTATAAAATGTACTTAAAGTTGGGGGTGTTTCCTCTGAGTATCAAGTAATATATTTCTTTCTCTTTTGATGATTTACAATCCAGTGTAGGGGAAAAGTTCACTCGTCTGTAGACCAGCAGCTCAAATCGCAAACCGATCTCGTCACTTGCAACCAGCTCTATGAGTGAATTACATTAAAGTTTACACACGAACGTGCGATATGTTACTTTAGTTTACTAACGAGTCAGTGACTTAAATTACTAAACAATCTCGTCACTTGCAATTAGCTCTAATTTCGGTGTGCTTTAGAACTTAGTTATGAAAATGAGAACTGTTCCTTTTGATTACTAATCAGTTATTAACTCGAATTACTAAGTAATCTCGTCGCGCTTAATAATCTCCACATGCTAAATACATTATGTTATATTTACGAACGTGGAAAGTATTCCCTTCCTTTACTAACAAGTGAGTAACATAAATTACGAAGCAGACTCATTTGTTGCGATTAGTCCCATGTGTGGCATGCTTTAAAATTTAGTTACGAACGTGCAGACGAATAATTTTTGTTTTTTTTAACTAGTTAGTAATTTAAATTACCGAATTATCTCGTCATTTACAATTAGATATAAGTGTAAAATATAATTTAACTCCACACATGAAAAGTATAACTTTCTAATTACTGTTCTGTTTGTAACTTAGTTACTTAGAATTTCAATAAGAACGTGCAAAGTGTTTCCTTTTCTTTACTAACCGGTTAGTTTCTTAAGCGATAGGTAACACATTTCACGTTCACAACTTCTTATTCGCATTCCTGAACTTTTGAATTGTTTAAGGGTGTGTAATTCACGCAGTTTTATGGCAGGATGTCCTTCTTAACGTGAACCCTATGCTGAGGGACGTATTCACTATTACGTGCTCATACAGTGTATTGTGGATGAAGAGGAGTGTGTTAAGACGAACACAAACACCGTGTCCCCGAACAAGAGGAATTAACCATACACAGTTTAAAATATTGACCCGGCCGTGATCGAGCTCATTGCCTTCTGAACCGAAGAACAGTATATTTTAACTTTTCATCCAAGGATCCGGACTATGTTCACAACTAAATTCTAAAGTATTATTGATATTACGCCTCACTCAATACTTTCATGATTCTCGGAATTGCCGAGGTGATAGAATTTTGTCTCACGGAAGTTATTTTATGTGCGGGTAAATCTATCGACAGGAGGATGGTATATTTCTGTGTTTTAAGATACCTTTGGCCTTAGCGGGGACTGAACCCACCAATTTTAACGCATAAGGCCAGCAGCTCTACCGTCTGAGCCACTCACCTCGAAAATTTAAGTTACGAACAGGCCAGTAAAAGGAACGAATTTTTTATCTTCCTAATTACATTCTAGTTAGTTTAAGTTACTGAATAATCTCGTCACTGTTAGGCCTTCCCTTTTTCTCACGACTAGTGTTTCTTGTGAAAGATCTTCGATTGTCCATTTACTTTTCTTGAACTAGTTGACAATATTCCTTTTTTATACTAAGCACAGGTACTTAAAAATGAAAATCCCCAGCCTGTTTCCAGTCATTCGACCGGGTTATAAATGGAATGAATCGAGCCCCAATCTAGCGTCGAGGATAGGAATTGTGCCTGGCGCACTGCCTGGGGCATTGACTATTGACTGACAGATATAATGAAATAGGGGATGCCTAGTCGAGGTCGTAAACGCGTGCTCGGTTCACCCGGAAGGACGTGGATTTGATTCCCTGTCAGGTAGTCAAAAAATTTAAGAAACGTTTTTTCCACTTCCAGAGGTGCACATGGCCCTGAGGTTCACTAAACAAATACCAAAAATGAGTACCAGGTTAATTCCCGGGGGAAAAGGTGACCGGGCGTAGGGCTAAAAACACTACCCCATTAAGTGCCGAGGTTACGAATAGCAGAAACTTTTACCTTCCACCCCTCCTAGGGCCTTCGTGGCCTGTACGGAGATGACTTTGCTTTGCAGATGAAAAGAAATTCTATTGGAGAGTGTTGCCAGAAAGAAGGATGACAGGGAAAAATCGGATTACCCAGAGATAAAACTGTCCCACCTTCGTTTTGTCCAGCACAAGTCTCACATGGAGTGATCGGGATTTGAACCACGGAATCCGGCGTTTGAGAGGCCGGCGCGCTGCCGACTGAGCCACACAACTACTTTTTCGACATTGTTTGAGTACTCAATTTTTCTTTTCCAGTAGAGTAATATAAGAACTAGTTTGGAAGCGTTTCGTCTGTCGGGATACAGTGTATTGTTTTTAGCTGTTAAATGCGTAACAAATCTCTCTGGAACAAAAATGAGAAATATTCATTCCTCGAGCGCTTAAAACATCTACCGAAGCAGAGAATGACGTGCTGTGTGTGCATCTTCATGTGTACAAAGGAACTGTAACAAAAGGATACGACTTGAGGTGAAAAGAAATAAAATCTAGAGCGAACAGAGCTTGTCAGAGAATGGTCTAAAAAAGAAATCCGTGGGCATCTTACGGGCTGGGCAAATTCTGTAAGACATGTACAGAAGATTGCAGCCGAGTGATTGAAGAAAGCTGACGAGGCACCAGAGTAACGTGGGCTCAGCCATTCACCATATGTGTGTGTATGTGCAAATGTAGAAAAGTTGAAAAGAAGAAGGCAGCTTGTTCCACATGATACGGGTGAAAGCGAATGCTGATAATCCTGAATGTATTCAAACATGAAAGAGCAAACGAGATCAATGAACGAGCTTTTTCTATCTCCACTATTCTGTGAGTTACCTTTAGTTCAAAATAGGTCATTATATCTGAAATATGTTTGGAAAAATACAACATTGTTATACTCAGTCATGTGGTTTTCATTTTACTCCTATTTCGGAATAATAATAATAATAATAATAATAATAATAATAATAATAATAATAATAATAATAATAATAATAATATTCTAATATTTTCCGCAGGCCCAATTTTAGACTACGAAATTTCTTCACAATGATTTGCAGCTTAGCTTATTGGAACTGCTTTTGCGTTCTTGAGAGTTCTATTCCTTGCCCCTATCTCCTTTATTTTATAGGATTGATATTGTTTAAACTTCTTCTGATCTCTTTCACCCCAGATCGTTCTTTCCTTGCATCACTTTTCACAAAGCTTTTCTACCATGTATTAGTATTTCATGGATACTGACATATTCCAGTTCTTATTTGAGCTATTTTTACCTTGGATATGTTGTTTTCGTACGTAAGTTGGTTTTTGTGGATTATTATTATTATTATTGTCCGGGTCCATGGCTAAATGATTATCGTGCTGGCCCATGGTCACAGGGGTCCCGGGTTCGATTCCAGACAGGGTCGGGAATTTTAACCATGATTGGTTAATTTCGCCGGCACAGGGGCTGAGTGTATGTGTCGTCTTCATCATTTCATCCTCTTCACGATGCGCAGGTCGCCTACGGGTGTCAACTCAAAATACCTGCGCCTGGCGAGCCGAACCTGTCCTCGAATACTCCCGGCACTAAAAGACATACGCCGTTTCATTTATATTATTATTATTATTATTATTATTATTATTATTATTATTATTATTATTATTATCGCAGTGCCAACTTCCACGTCCTAGATCGCAGGTTCAAACCCGGCAGGTGTATTGGATTTTGAAGGGCAGAAGAAAATCCTGTGAGAACGCCGCATTCATTCGAATTCAGCTGAACCAAGAACCCTGCTGAATGTTTTACCTTTGAGTTACTGCATGTTACTGCTTGTTGAATTGACTCACCCGCACCATATCGTATTTTTTAAAGGTGCTCTATCCGACCAGCCTACGAATGAAAACTAAGCCGGCAAAAATCAAGACACTGAATGAATATCGCAAAGTCTCAGTTCTGTGCAAAATGCACAGTGCAAGATCGGCGAAAGTGTAATCATACCCAGGTGAAGTTATCTTTTCCGTTTACGACAGGTTCAAAAGCTGGTCTTAAATGAACAACTATAGTGTTCGTGTTCATTGGGTGACCTCTCTCTTTCCATATTTCCCAGTAAATAATCCTTTTTTTTTTTTTTTGCCAGTTGTTTTACGTCGCACCGACACAGATAGGTCTTACGGCGACGATGGGACAGGAAAGGGCTAGGAGTGGGAAGGAAGCGACCGTGGCCTTAATTAAGCTACAGCCCCAGCATTTGCCTGCTGTGAAAATGGGAAACCACGGAAAACCATTTTCAGGGCTGCCGAGAGTGGTGTTCGAACCTACTATCTCCCGAATACTGGATACTGGCCGCACTTAAGCGACTGCAGCTATCGAGCTCGGTCAGTAAGTAATCGGCTCAATCACTTTTTTACTGTCGTCTTTCAAGCTGATACTGTGCACAGTCGTCGTCGGTGGCACGAACACCCTGCTGTTCCCCCTGTGGATGGGGGCGGTAGAATAACACCCACGGTATCCTCTGCCTGTCGTAAGAGGCGACTAAAAGAGGACCCAGGGGCTCTGAACTTTGGAGAGTGGGTTGGCGACCACGGGGCCCTTAGCTGAGTCCTGGAATTGTTTCCACTTACTTGTGCCAGGCTCCTCACTTTTATCTATCCTATCCGACCTCCCTTGGTCAACTCTTGTTCTTTTCCGACCCCGACGCTATTAGGTTTGCGAGGGCTAGGGAGTCTTTAATTTTCACGCCCTTCGTACCCCTTGTCTTCCTTTGGTCGATCGCTTCATTTTTCGAAGTGTCGGACCCCTTCCATTTTTTCTCTCTGATTAGTGTTATATAGAGGATGGTTGCCTAGTTGTACTTCCTCTTAAAACAATAATCACCACCACCACCGAACACCCTGCACTCAGGGTCTTTGACAGGTTCTTCTCGTTAGAGGGCCATTTCCAATGATATCAATGCCTCAGCTAGCTAGGGTGACTGATTAGTGTTTAATTATGTTGGCTTTCACTCCCAATATTGAATAATGGTTAAACGCGTCGATTATGATATGTTGAGTTGGGAATCCTATTGGGCGATCAAGGAGTCAGGTCGAAAATATGATGTATCAAACCAATTAAATAAAATGCTTATATTATATGGCTTCAAGTCCGTCAAGGTATTGTTAATATTTCCTATAACTGCAAAACATATGTTATTTACGATGTTAAACATATTACTAAAGTTGGCATTATCTTATAAATTAATATGAGCGTAAGGTTGGAATGAATTCTCAAATATGGTTAATTACATCTAAATAATATTGATAAGAGCTGAGATATTCTGGATTGGAACAAGTTTATTCAAAATAAAGTCCCTAACTAAATTAAGACGAAACCAAAATTTATGATATCCCAAATATATAAATGTTGAAATCTCAACCAATTATCTATCCAAATTTAATTCAATGTAATCCAGTGATAGCGTTACGTAATTCCGCACATTTAAAATAATCTTATTGATACGAACACCAGTTCACAATGATAATTAATATTATCTTAAAAATTGTTTTAAACATATGATATGGCTTCATGAAGTATAACCTGCCTGAGTATAATGACCTACATTGCCTGACTGAAGTATTATTCCGTCGTACATATGTCAGACTTAATATTCCATGTGTGATATACTCGTATTTATGATGATTCACATTTATCTCGTATATCTGGTCCTGACAATAATGCTCTTTCGTGGTTCAAATGAAATCAAATCAAATCAAATATTCATGACTATACCCTAAATAAACTGATTTGTCCTGAAGATGCTCGCATAAAAATGAAAATAAACACATAACAATCCTCACACATACCTTCGAGGATCTATCTAACCTAATAAAACAATGGATGACATGAATGATGAAATGGCGTGAGAAAATATTAATACAACGTAATCACATTCAAATAATAAAGTCAAAATATCACATGATATCAAATCTACTTACTAATGATTAAGTCCATAAAATGCTACTATTAACCTCTGTAGGATTTCATGGTAAACATCCTCGTAGCTATGTGTGCGGTAAATAATACAAATGTCGCAAATATACCGCTTCAAAATCAGTCAAAATGCATAAAGGAACGTAGTGCGGATCACAAATACGGTAATCATGACTTCGCGAAAATAAATCATTCTAAAATAGTCGATGCTATTTCGTAAATAATAATCATCACATTATAAAGTCGATATTAACGCATACCTATGTGACATATATATAAAAGACATGCCTGTCGTCTAATGTGCGCACAGTACAAAGGAAAAGTACGTGTTTCATAGTGGACTACGCAATGAAACGTCATCAAACACCATATGAATTATGATAATCTCCAATGCACAGCACGTCTCATAACTAATACGAATTAGGTATACTCAAACTCGTCACAAGTTTCAATTTCATATCACAGTGTAATTCAACACCGACCTATGATTCACCACAACTGGCATCAACATCACCATCACTTAATATTCACTCATCATTCATTTGTTATCATTATACTTTAAGTCATATCCAGTATCACTCATAAATTCACATCAAGTACACTACTTACCTGCAATTCATCCCTATATAACACCACGATATGCCATATTTTACCTAAATATCATTATAACCCATGGCGTGACCGATGCTTAACCGTTAATTCAACATCCACTTCGTAACGTTCATATATCCTCTTCAGACCCAACGCCCACGCAAGTGGACAACTATGATGAAATCCACATTTCTGAGCTCTTATATTCCTAAATGAACAATATGTACCAGTGTTTATATTTCTTAACTTCAGACGTTTCTAATATAATTTGTCCACAAATGTGGACATTAGGTCTGCATTATGTCTATGCATCATGTTCACTTTTGTGAATAAATGGTGAAATCCACTAATATTTCAAGTATGATAATGGGTTAACTTCAATAAAGAGTGGAGTCAACTTAAATAAATTGTAAATGTATTGTATATTTTGAATCAGCTGACATGAAAACATAAGAGAAACACATATTTACATGTTATTTCAGTAACAGTTTGTAAGTTTTCTTCCCCTTTATCTATGGAAATGCACAAAACAATTCCTGTCCTTAAGACGGCACAAGTAGACTTTGCATGTTATGCAGAGAATGCGGCTTTTTTTCATTGCAGCCAGGATTTCGGCATTTTTTCACGTCTTTAACATCTATGGCTAGAGGAAGATGACCGGCAAACCTAGAAACAAATTGATTGTGTAACTAAATAAGTATGATGATTTATGAGAGTTTCCCCTGTGTGTTCTAGATTAATGTAGATTTAGTTAAATTAGGTACCGTGGCAACATGGTCCCTACATTACCTTGAGCAACTTATTGTTGGTAAGACCAAACGTCCACATGCGTGGACAAATAGTCTTACCCAGCTATTGTTGTTAAGACCAAATGTCCACATGTGTAGACAAAATAATTTGCATGCACACACAGTCGACACCAAATAAAAATAATAATACATTTCTGCGTTATTCGTCAGTTCGGGTCTTTGATTACCAGAAACTAACTGAAAGAGTTTATCAGACAAGCCCGTAAATGAAGTATTAACAAGTATTTTCCTGTAAGTCGGCTGTCCTGTAATTTATCCATGTCTTCACTTCCCGCCAACTTGCTGAGTGCTACCAAGGAGGTTATAGAATTTTGAAAAACAGTGAAGTTTAAAGAGAGATCCTTTGAGAACACACTCAAAGTAAAACTGGAGGGAAATTCGAATTTCATTGTTAGTCGGAGAATAAAACATATTTGTCCACATATGTGGACATTGGGTCGGAAGAGGATATGACACCACTAATTACGAAACACATGAGCATTTCCTGTGTATAATTATTATTTCTTTAGCAATACCTATATGTATGATTTCATAAGCCATTATAATATATGTCACACGTATTCACATCGCGCAGTTATAACGATATGGATTGATATAAACATCATCGAAGTCGACACGTCTTAACAAATGATCCCGTATGCACATATTACCGTATAAATTTCAATATTCCATATTCAAACGTATATAATATATGGATCGCAAAATATCGAAATGATTTATTATGTGCATATTCCACGTTCCAACGAAGTACTTCAGGACATAAATTACTACTACAAAATTACATCCTACTGCTAAGAAAAGAAATAAAGTCTACCAGAATTGCATTATTACCAATGGATGGTTTACTGACTTGAGGACCAGGGTTTTGGATGCGCGTTTTCCAATAATTCCTCTACATAACCGCGCCATTACCGCGGTCAGAGGTTAATTTCGCATCTTAGCCTCTCATATCGTTACTACAATACATGTTCAGAACCATCATATATACCTCTCAAGCAGATTAAACTTAGAATCCTTATATGTGTACTTGGTTTCAATATAATGACTTAGATTTCTTATAACTTTCAATATCTTCTCAATATTGACTAACTGTAATACAGTTTTGAAAGACCTGTCGTATATTACAATTCCTTCTCAAGAGTATATCAATATCTTCTCGATTCCCTTAGTACCTTCTCGATACCTTCACAACTCATTTACAATCTCCTCAAGATTCACACAACAATAATAATCTGCCTTTTAGACTTTTTCACTACAACAAAGACATGCAACGGAATATTCTAATCTACATATATGATTTCGTTTCAAAGAATACACCTTTAATAATCGATACACAGGTGTCGCCACTATCGTGCTTATAAACTATCGATACTTTATCCTACGTAATACTAATCCATTTGCATTTTCCTTTGGTTTCGTCTTATAAAACACATGTCACAAACTACATAATAGTTAAAACTAACCTTACATGACTAGAATTATACATTCTCAAGATTAAAACGTAAGTAAAATCCATTTCTTCACTTTCACCATATTACACTCGTGATATGTATAGATGAACATATGTCTAGACCACTCCAACGCCATGTTCTTCAGTGACGTCAAGTTTGTATTTGTGCATCGGCACTCGTTTTGTCGTTTTCGTACATAGGGATGGCAGCAGGACGAATAGAAGTACATAGTGTGACGACTTCTGCTGTTTGATATGTTCCTACACTACGCGGCGGTGGTGTAGGTAAAGAGGGATCAGCTGTCAATGAACATGTGATTTTAAATGAGATCTGATGTGACTTAATTCGGAATTTATCTTTTAAATAAATTATTTAAAACCGTGGGTAGGGATGGCGATTTTTTTAAAAATATCGATATATTGATATTGTGATAAATTGAAAGCTTATTTTCGATAACCGATATTTATTGCACATAATATATCGGTATATTCAAACGGTATCGATATATCCTGAATGATAACCCAAGAGTCCAAGACCAACTACAATATAATCAGACCTCAATGCATAAATATCAATATTGGTATTCGGCCTGTGCACGCGACTGGTTGGTTGAATTTATCTTGCTACTGGAATTCGCGGTTTAATTATCCATGGAATATATCCATCGACGACTGCTAAATTCAGATGAGCATCAGCCTGCACGGTTGCTAGGGTTATACTTCCGAAACATAAATTTTCATTGACCCTCAGCCACAAGATATATTTATGTCAATAGGCACCAGCGGTCGAGGCATAGATCCTGAATAACTCGTGTTTTTTTTTTTGAAAGAACTAAGTACACCTGTGAAAGAGAGTGAAAAAATAGTGTCAGTAATGCTTGATGAAGTTCATATAAACCTCGTAAATGAGTAAGAATGGCCGAAAATAGTTGAGAATATGATGCAGAATCTACCCTGCAAGTATTTATGGCTTTATCATTGCATTTTGGAAATAAAGATGTCATTGGTCTTTCTTTCTGGTGAATAACATTAACTCAGACACTTAAGGTGTTAGAATTCATGGTTGAATTAGGTTTTGATGTTTTTTTACTTTACTGCTGATGCCATTTTACACAACATATTTTGATCATTATATTTGATTCTCTTAATTTTCATGTTTTTTTTTCTTGGAACTGCCGTGGTCCCCGTTTTATAGAACTTCAATATAATTTCAAATCCTTGTATTTTGAAAAAAAAAAATGATGTCGAGATATATCGATATGTTGTTTTGATAGTAGGATAATATCGGCATGTCTATGTCGAAGGAAATATCGATATTTTAGTACGGTATATCGGAACGTCCCTAGCTGTTATCGTTGCCTACGAGATAAGTAAAGGCCTCTGCATGCACGGTCTCTTCAAGTACTAAATTGACAGAGTAGCAGCAGTTCAAATAGCGCCGCTGGATGTCAGGTTTTCCCTCCATTTCTCAGCACGATTCCAAATGGCATTACGAGAATAACTTGCACATAAAAGCACATTGCAAATATAAAAAATTGCGTTTTGAGTAGGAAAGTGATATTTTTATGACGTTTAATGAAGAAAAATAAATGTATCACTCAGTAATTCGAGATGAGCTCATACGAATCAGGTAGTATCATTGCAACCGGAAAGTTCACGTCCTAATAAAAATGAAAATACTCCATAGTATACTTTAAAACACTGCAGTATTCACATAACCTACGTCGATGAATGCAGAGTGGATCTCGGTCCACAAGTGGCCACGGCTGGTCCGTGGTCCCTCAGCTTTGCACTCCGACCGGCCAACCGAACAGAGGAGGGCTGGCCATGACCCTACCGTGGCTCTTCACCTCTGTATTCGGAACACGGGACAGGGCTGGACCTCACGGCTGGTCCCCACTGTCGACTGTCCTGAGAATGGTCTTCCGTGGTTTTCCATTCCCCTGCACTAAGGTGAATGCCGGTACAACTTCTGGTATAGGCCACGGCTACCAATCCCCTCACCTTCTCAGAGCATCTCTTTCAACGTGACAAATCTCCCGGCCTGAGAGACGGCGTCACCGTCTAAGAGGCCCGCCTCCTCCTTCAGGGGAGGAATGAGAACAATTTAGTAGTAGTATATAGCCTAGTTTTGCCATGTAAATATGATGGATACACTGAAAAAAGTGTTGGCATTGATTGCGGCTAGTTTTAGTAAAAATGCTAAAGCATGTGCTTTCAAAATGTTCACTATATACTACAGACTTCGAGGAAGGTTGCCACATGCTATTCTTCTCGTCACCCCGACATGATATAATTTTGACCCATTTTTCTCGTAGTTCTACATTTGCTTGTGGAAAGAAATGCCACTACATTTCTGAAGTTTACTTTGGCAGAATGGTACACAGCAATAAACCATTGTTTATCACGCGCAATAAACATCCTGTGAATATAATGTTTACAATAAACTCTCTCTCTCGGCTTTTTATATTTATCAATATGCACAAAACATTTTCTTAATGCAAATCCTCAGCTTGTTTAGTCATTTGACCGGGTCAGGAATGGAACGAACGAAGCCCCATCTAGCGGCGAGGATGGGAACCGTGCCGGCTGCCGAAGCCTGTCGCACTTCTCTGGGGCAATCATTAATGACTGACAGATGAAATGAAATGATAATGGAGAAAAAAACATGGTGTATGGCTTTTAGTGCCGGGAGTTTCCGAGGGCAAGTTCGGCTCGCCAGGTGCAGGTCTTTTTGATTTGACACCAATAGGCGACCTGCGCGTAGTGATGAGGATGATATGATGATGAAGACGACACATACACCCAGCCCCTGTGCCAGCGAAATTAACCAATTATGGTTAAAATTCCCGACCCTGCCGGGTCCCCTGTCACCAAAGGCCAGCACGCTAACCATTTAGCCATAGAGCCGGACGATAATGGAGAGTGTTGCTGGAATGGAAGATGACAGGGAAAACCGGAGTACCCGGAGAAAAACCTGTCCTGCCTCCGCTTTTTCCAGCACAAATCTCACATGGAGTTACCGGGATTTGAACCACTAAACCCAGCGGTGAGAGGCTGGCGCACTACCACCTGAGTCACGGAGGCCTCTATTTTCTTAATCTTCCGTTTAAATATAAACCATATACTTACCCCAAGTTGAATACACAAATCAACACCTCCTATAATTAATTTTAAGGCTTATCTCACCTAAAAACTCACTAACTTCTTCTTCTTCTTCTTGAAAGGTGTGGTTGGACTCATGTGTTATCGTCCAGTCACGAAAACATTAATTACTTAACACTGACACATGTATCACTCGTATTGTACTTTAAAAGGATCGGAATTCAGGACAGGTGTCTGTGCGAAATCGGTACGAGTCACTCCAGGTAGAACAACAGAGGGAAGATGAGGGACAGGGAACTGTTGCTGAGATGCATGGAAGTAGGAGGAAGGGAAAAGGTAGGAAAGGGAAAGGTAGAGTAGAGGATAGGAAAAGACAGGTGGAACAGGGTCATGGGAAGGAGAAAAGGGAGGAGGAAGTAGCTTCTGCAGCTATCAGGAAAGATAGGGCTGACCAGGAGGGGAGGGGATCAAATGAGGTGGGTAGGGTTGAGGC
This sequence comes from Anabrus simplex, assembly GCF_040414725.1. Taxonomy (NCBI): domain Eukaryota; kingdom Metazoa; phylum Arthropoda; class Insecta; order Orthoptera; family Tettigoniidae; genus Anabrus; species Anabrus simplex. Next base: position 77,872,155 of record NC_090271.1, on the reverse strand, counting down.
TCTGGTCATGGGGGATTCCATCGTTAGACACGTGGGGGAAGTGTGTGGAGGAAAGGGAACCAGGGTAGAATGTTATCCAGGAATTAGGTTGAGGCAGATGTTGAGGAAAGTAGAAGAGAGGGAGGAGGGGAAGGAGAAGGTGGTAGTGTTTCACGTTGGTACCAACAACGTAAGGCAAGCTGATATAAGTACCAACATAGTTGGAGATGTGTGGGATCTGGTAAATGCTGCACGGGTGAAGTTTAAGAAAGCGGAGATTGTTATTAGTGGAATACTGTGTAGGAGGGATACTGACTGGAGGGTGATTGGGGATTTAAATGAGACTATGGAGTAGGTATGTGGGAAACTGGGAGTGAAATTTCTAGATCCTAATGGGTGGGTAGGAGATAGGGATCTGCGCTCGGATGGCCTTCATTTAAACCGCAGTGATACGTATAAGTTAGGAAATTTGTTTGGAAGGGTAATAGGGAGGTACAATCAGGGAAACGGGATGGCCTAGGGAGCGGTGATAAGGGAACAGGGAACAGGGAACTGGAAATCAAGTAGGGATGACATAAAATTGTTAGTGTTGAACTGTAGAAGTATTGTAAAGAAAGGAATAGAATTAAGTAATTTAATAGATATATATTTACCAGATATTGTAATAGGAGTTGAATCATGGCTGAGAAATGATATAATGGATGCAGAAATTTTCTCACGGCACTGGAGTGTGTATCGTAGAGATAGGATAGGAAAGGTGGGGGGGGGGGAGTTTTCATTCTGGTGAAAGAAGAATTTGTAAGCTACGAAAAAGTTAAAGATGAGACACATGAAATTCTAGGTGTAAGGCTCATTTCTAAAGATAATAGGCAACTTGATATATTTGGAGTGTACAGATCGGGAAAGGGTAGCACTGATGCGGATTCGGAATTATTTGATAGGATAGTCAGCTATGTGGGAAACGACATGGAAAGAAATGTGATTGTAGCGGGAGATCTGAATTTGCCAGATGTCAATTGGGAAGGAAATGCGAACGACAGGAAGCATGACCAACAAATGGCAAATAAGTTAATATGGGAAGGACAGCTGATTCAGAAAGTGATGGAACCAACCAGAGGGAAAAATATCCTGGATGTGGTGCTGATAAAACCAGATGAGCTCTATAGGGAAACTGAAGTAATAGATGACATTAGTGATCATGAAGCTGTTTTTGTGGTAGTTAAAAATAAATGTGATAGAAAGGAAGGTCTTAAAAGTAGGACTGTTAGGCAGTACCATATGGCTGATAAAGCAGGTATGAGGCAGTTTCTAAAAAGTAACTATGATCGGTGGAAAACGGTAAAAAAAAATGTAAACAGACTCTGGGATGGGTTTAAAGAAATTGTTGAGGAATGCGAAAACAGGTTTGTACCTTTAAGGGTGGTAAGGAATGGTAAAGACCCACCTTATTATAATAGAGAAATAAAGAGACTAAGAAGGAGGTGCAGACTGGAAAGAAATAAAGTTAGAAATGGCTGTGGAAGTAAGGAGAAATTGAAGGAACTTACTAGAAAATCGAATCTAACAAAGAAGGCAGCTAAGGATAACTTGATGGCAAGCATAATTGGCAGTCATACAAATTTTAGTGAAAAATGGAAGGGTATGTATAGGTATTTTAAGGCAGAAACAGGTTCCAAGAAAGACATTCCAGGAATAATTAATGAACAAGGGGAGCGTGTATGTGAGGATCTTCAAAAGGCAGAAGTATTCAGTCAGCAGTATGTAAAGATTGTTGGTTACAAGGATAATGTCGAGATAGAGGAAGAGACTAAGGCCAAAGAAGTAATAAAATTTACATATGATAACAATGACATTTACAATAAGATACAAAAGTTGAAAACTAGAAAAGCGGCTGGAATTGATCAGATTTCTGGGGATATACTAAAGACAATGGGTTGGGATATAGTACCATATCTGAAGTACATATTTGATTATTGTTTGGCCGAAGGAGCTATACCAGATGAATGGAGAGTTGCTATAGTAGCCCCTGTGTATAAAGGAAAGGGTGATAGACATAAAGCTGAAAATTACAGGCCAGTAAGTTTGACATGTATTGTATGTAAGCTTTGGGAAGGCATTCTTTCTGATTATATTAGACATGTTTGTGAAATTAATAACTGGTTCGACAGAAGGCAATTCGGTTTTAGGAAAGGTTATTCCACTGAAGCTCAACTTGTAGGATTCCAGCAAGATATAGCAGATATCTTGGATTCTGGAGGTCAAATGGACTGTATCGCGACTGACATGTCTAAAGCATTTGATAGGGTGGATCATGGGAGACTACTGGCAAAAATGAGTGCAATTGGACTAGACAAAAGAGTGACTGAATGGGTTGCTATATTTCTAGAAAATAGATCTCAGAGAGTTAGAGTAGGTGAAGCTTTGTCTGACCCTGTAATAGTTGAGAGGGGAGTTCCTCAGGGCAGTGTTATCGGACCTTTATGTTTTCTTATATATATAAATGATATGAGTAAAGGAGTGGAATCGGATGTAAGCCTTTTTGCGGATGATGTTATTCTCTATAGAGTGATAAATAAGTTACAAGATTGTGAGCAACTGCAACGTGACCTCGAAAATATTGTGAGATGGACAGCAGGCAATTGTATGTTGATAAACGGGGCTAAAAGTCAGGTTGTGAGTTTCACAAATAGGAAAAGTCCTCTCAGTTTTAATTACTGCGTTGATGGGGTGAAAGTTCCTTTTGGGGATCATTGTAAGTATCTAGGTGTTAATATAAGGAAAGATCTTCACTGGGGTAATCACATAAATGGGATTGTAAATAAAGGGTACCGATCTCTGCACATGGTTATGAGGGTGTTTAGGGGTTGTAGTAAGGATGTAAAGGAGAGTGCATATAAGTCTCTGGTAAGACCCCAACTAGAGTATGGTTCCAGTGTATGGGACCCTCACCAGGATTACCTGATTCAAGAACTGGAAAAAATCCAAAGAAAAGCAGCTCGATTTGTTCTGGGTGATTTCCGACAAAAGAGTAGCGTTACAAAAATGTTGCAATGTTTGGGTTGGGAAGAATTGAAAGAAAGAAGAAGAGCTGCTCGACTAAGTGGTATGTTCCGAGCTGTCAGCGGAGAGATGGCGTGGAATGACATTAGTAGACGAATAGGTTTGAATGGCGTCTATAAAAGTAGGAAAGATCACAATATGAAGATAAAGTTGGAATTCAAGAGGACAAACTGGGGCAAATATTCATTTATAGGAAGGGGAGTTAGGGATTGGAATAACTTACCAAGGGAGATGTTCAATAAATTTCCAATTTCTTTGAAATCATTTCGGAAAAGGCTAGGAAAGCAACAGATAGGGAATCTGCCACCTGGGCGACTGCCCTAAATGCAGATCAGTATTGATTGATTGATTGATTGATTGATTGATTGATTGATTGATTGATTGATTGATTGATTGATTGATTGATTGATTGATTGATTGATTGATTGATTGATTGATTGATTGAGTTGCTACAGCTCTGCCATGGCTCTACGCTTAGGGATGGCAAAAAAAGAATTTAAATACCGATATATTGATATTGCGATATATTGAAAACTTATTTTCGATAATCGATATTTATAGCACATAATATATCGGTATATTCAAACGATATCGATATATCGTTAATGATAACCTAAGAGTCCAAGACCAACAACAATATCATCAGACCTCATTGCATATATATATCAATATTGGTATTCTGCCTGTGCACGCGACTGGTTGATTGAGTTTATCTTGCTACTGGAATTCGCGGTTTAATTATCCATGGAATATATCCATTAACGGCTGCTAATTTCAGATGAGCACCAGCCTGCACGGTGCTAGGGTTATACTTCCGAAACGCAAATTTTCATTGATCCTCAGCCACAAGATATTCTTATGTCAATAGGCGCCAGCAGTCAAGGCATAGACCCTGAATAATTAGCATTTTGAAAGAACTAAGTACACCTGTGAAAGAGAGTGAAAAAATAGTGTCAGTAATGCTTGATGAAGTCCATATAAACCTCGTAAATTAGTAGGAATGGCCGAAAATAGTTAAGAATATGATGCAGAATCTACCGTGCAAGTATTTATGGCTTTATCATTGCATTCTGGGAATAAAGACATCATTGATCTTTTTTTCTGGTGAATAACAATAACTCTGACACTTAAAGTGTTAGAATTCATGGTTGAATTAGGTTTTGATGTTTTGTACTTTACTGCTGATACCATTTTACACAACATATTTTGATCATTATATTTGATTCTCTTAATTTTCATGTTATTTTTTCTTGGAACTGCCATGGTCCCCGTTTTATAGAACTTCAATATAATTTCAAATCCCTGTATTTTGAAAAAAAAAATGATGTCGAGATATATCGATATGTTGTTTTGATAGTAGGATAATATCGGCATGTCTATGTCGAAGGAAATATCGATATTTTAGTGCGGTATATCGGAACGTCCCTAGCTGTTATCGTTGCCTACGAGATAAGTAAAGGCCTCTGCATGCACGGTCTCTTCAAGTACTAAATTGACAGAGTAGCAGCAGTTCAAATGGCGCCGCTGGATGTCAGGTTTTCCCTCTATTCCTCAGCACGATTCCAAGTGGCATTACGAAAATAACTTGCAAATAAAAACACATTACAAACATAAAACATTGCGTTTAGAGTAGGAAAGTGATATTTCTATGACGTTTAATGAAGAAAAATAAATGTACCACCCAGTAATTCAAGATGAGGTAGTATGACTGCAACCGGAAAGTTCACGTTCTAATAAAAATGAAAATACTCCATAGCATATTTTAAAACACTGCAGTATTCACATAGCGTACGTCGATGAATGCAGAGTGCGTCTCGGTCCGCAAGTGGCCACGGCTGGCCCGTGGTCCCACAGTTCTGCACTCCGACCGGCCAACCGAACAGAGGAGGGGCTCTACCGTGGATCTTCGTCTCTGTATTCGGAAGACGGGACAGGGCTGACCTCACGGCTGGTCCCCACTGTCTACTGTCCTAAGAATGGTTTTCCGTGGTTTTCCATTCTCCTGCACTAAGGCGAGTGCCAGAACAATTCCTAGTATAGGCCACCGCCACTAACCCCCTCACCTTCTCCGAGCATCTCCTTCAACGTGACAAATCTTCCGGCCTGAGAGGCGGCGTCACCGTCGAAGGGGCCCGCCTCCTCCTTCAGGTGAGGAATGAGAACATTTTAGTAGTAGTACATAGCCTAGTCTTGCCATGCAAATATGATGGATACCCTGAAGAAAGTGTTGCCATTGATTGCGGCTAGTTTTAGTAGAAATGCTAAAGCATGTGCTTTCAAAATGTTCACTATATACTACAGACTTCGAGGAAGGTTGCCACATGCTATTCTTCTCGTCACCCCGACATGATAAAATTTTGACCCATTTTTCTCGTAGTTCTACATTTGCTCGTGGAAAGAAATGCCACTACCTTTCTGAAGTTTACTTTGGCAGAATGGTACACAGCAATAAACCATTATTTATCACGCGCATTAAACATCCTGTGAATATAATGTTTACAAAAAAACTCTCTCGGCTCTTGCATATTTATCAATATGCACAAAACATTTTCTTAATGTAAATCCTCAGCTTGTTTAGTCATTTGTCCGGGTCAGGGATGGAACGAATAAGGCCTCATCTAGCGGCGAGGATGGGAACTGTGTCAGCTGCCGAAGCCTGTCGCACTTTTTGGGGCAATGATTAATGGCTGACAGGTGAAATGAAATGATAGTGGAGAGTGTTGCTGGAATGAGAGATGACAGGGAAAACCGGAGTACCTGGAGAATAACATGTCTTGCCTCCGCTTTGTCCAGCACAAATTTCACATGGAGTGACCGGGATTTGAACCACGAAACCCAGCGGTGAGAGGCCAGCGCGCTGCCACCTGAGTCACGGAGGCTTCTATTTTCTTAATGTTACGTTTAAATATAAACCATATACTCACCCCAAGCTGTCTACACAAATCAACGCCTCTTATAATTAATTTTAAGGCTTATTTCACCTAAAAACTCACTGACTTACCTTTTTGCTTCACAGTTTCCTTATACGTCTGTGTTGTTAAACAATGGAGGGCTAACACGAAGTCTAGCGGCGACTCTGGGACTAGAACTTATTTCGCGCTGTGTAAACTGCCATGCGGAGGCCTTATCACTAATTACGTAGGCAACGGTGTTACATATTCCACCGTTTGGATTCGAATTATAATCCAGCATATCAGAGGCTCAGAGCAAGATGTTGATTAAATTGGATATTTCCAGGTTGCAATTCCACTTTCACTAGCACCATCTCTTGAAGAATTATCGGCGTTCTCTATTGCGGATGTATTTGTGAAAATAATGATTAAAAGAAAAACGATACTTTTACGGAAAAACCGATATGTTATTCTGTAAATTGAATCAACATTTCGGTATCGATATACCGATAAATCGAAAGGAAAATATCGGTATTTCGTAAAAACCGATATATCGTTGCCATCCCTGTATGGAAACGGCACAGTACTATATCGATATGTACTGCATACAGTACAATTTATTTCTCTGATAGGACGAGCACGTTTAAAAATAATGGATCACAGAAACAAAAATTCACCCCAGAAATAAGATTCGAGCCTAGACACCAAAACAATTTCAGGATCTTTAATAATAATAATAATAATAATAATGATAATGATAATAATCGGGAAAAAATTATGAGGTCCTTCAAAGACTTCAAAAAAGCATTCGCTTTGGTAGAGTGAGAGTCATTGGACAAGATCATTAGAGAATTTAGAATCAAAACCATGTTGGCAAACATAATCAGTGAGACCAGGGTGAATTTTACAGGGCTTCAGTCTCAACCGTTTGAAATCAAGACAGGTGTGTGACAAGGAGATGGACTTAGAAGAAAATTGGGAGCGATTAAAGTCAACTGCCTGGCTTTCGCAGATTACTTTGCTGTACTATCAGAAAACCCAAATGTGACAACCCTCCAAATTAATCTCTTCGAAATATTTACCAGCCGAGCAGCATTGAAAATCTCAAAAGAAAAGATGAAATTCATGACGAATATCAAACATGGAGAGAAGTTCCTCGAAACAGAGATAAGACGGATCGAAATGTGCAAGATTCAAGTACTTAGGTGAGACAGTACATACGAATGGACTAGACAAAGCTGCAGCTGAAGATTGGATCCAAAAATGGAGACAGCATATGGAATTTAAAAAAATATCTACAGTAAGAAGTGCATATCCTGGAATGCGAAAATAAAATGACACCACAGTGGTTAAAAAATGCATGTGTGCCAGTGAATGCCTATCTACGAAGTTAGAGGCCTTCAAAAGAATCCTCAGAAGAATTAAGGTTGCTGTAGGGACCGAAGACGGATGGAAACTTCGGAGAAACATAGCAGTGTATCAGAAGGTGGAGAGAATCTAGGAAACCATGAAGAGGATGAGACTGGCATTTCCGGGGCATTTGTGCAGAATGCACGGAAATAGATTTATCAAACAGATATTTGATTATTTCCGGAGAAATAAGTCCATTATAGCATGGATTAAGGCAACGCGGGAAGATATGAAGAGTTTAAACATCTCGGAGGTCCAAATGTTAGACAGAAATGATTATGGAAACACACTGAAAAAATCTGGAAGAGTTTCAAGCCTAAGGAAGAACTAGGAAGACTTGAGGAGCCTGGACAGGAGAAAAAACGCAAGCAGGTCAGCGAACACACGAAGGAGTACTGGACACAGAGGAAACTCTACACAAAGAGAAGGAAATGGAGTTGTTAAGTAATCCTAAGAGGTCAATTCGCTTGTATAATAATAGTATTAATAATAATAAGAGTAATATCTCAATATCCCATTTACAGGCCTTTGGATTTGCAACCATTTCACCCGTCTGCATGTTCATTTCGAAGCTCCGGTTTACTCTAGTGGCGACCATCCGTTCAGCTCTATTTAATTCTGTAAGGTAAACACGGAATATTATGTCACCAGAGATCATTTGCATGCTGATATCGCACGTCACTGACTTTCGAATGGATTATTTTACACCCTTCAAAAATCCAACTACTTCAGGTAGATTTGAAAGCGTGGACTAAGTATCAGAAGGTTAATATCTTTCATCGATGCACAAAGGAAGCTATTAGTTCAATGGTAAGCGGAAGAGTTCATCAAACGGTAGTAAGGCGTATCAGGAGGAAATTTCAAATGAAGTTTCGCTATAGATGAAGGACAGACTTGGTCGGAGAGACAACGAGAGGTACCTCGAAGATTGAAACTACTACGACGCCTACTACTACTAATACTACTACTCTTCCTCCTCCTCAGGAGTCTTCCCACTCACGTCGTATAGTGTGCACACTCTTTGCATACTGCCTCCACTTCCATTCACGTGGAAGGACACTAGATCTGCCGCATTCATATCTCTATGAATAGTATCCATTCATTCATCCATTGCTGCTTTGGCATTTCTCAAAATCTTTGTCCATTAACTTCTAGATTAGAATCAATATCTGCCCTTAAACCCTAACGTCTACTTGCTTATAAAGATTACACTCAATAACTTACCATATAGAGTAGAAATATAAGCCTGCGTGTCTCAGGCGGCAGCGCGCCGGTCTCTCACCGCTGGGTTACGTGGTTCAAATCCCGGTCACTCCGTGTGAGATTTGTGCTGGACAAAGCGGTGGTGGGACAGGTTTTTCACCTGGTACTCCGGTTTTCCCTGTCACCTTTCATATCAACAACACACTACAATGTCATTTCATTTCATCTGTCAGTCATTAATAATTGACCCAGAGGAGTGCGACAAGCTTCGGCAGCCGGCACATTTCCTATCCTCGCCGCTGGATGCGGGCTTCATTTATTCCATTCCTGACCCGGTTGAAACTGAAAACAGGATGTAGATTTTTAATGGAGCAGTAATAATAACTATCATGTTCGATGAAATATGTCAAGAACACGAACAGACAGATGGACGGACAAAGAATAAAACTATTTAAGATCATTAGTATTTCATCTGAAACAGCCATTAATCAAATGAACTCGCCGATATGCATGTGATCCAAACGATATATTGATGTAGTATAGATAACAGTATTAAGTAGGGAACAAAACCATTAATATTACCCCTCAGACACATAACGACAAAATGGCATCAATGGCTGATAGATTGCTTTATCATGAAACATCAATCCAAATGAACCTGATTTGATTTAACATGCCGATGATGTTATGTCAAAGAATACCTGATTGTTCCGAGGAATCTGTTATTGGTTACCATAACTTGCTCGTTATAGTAGTAATTACATACCTGAATAACTTCCAGCTTGTAACACAATGGAAGATGAACTGAATTTGTGGAATGCAATCAGGATTTTGAGCTGTTACATGATAAAACGTCAGTTTAATATCCGGAATACGAATTTGTTTTCCTTGAAATTTCAACATTCGTTTTCGAAATGTTGTCTCCTTTATTTTTATTTTAAGTAAAATATTATTTATTTATACAAATAAATCGGAATCAAAATGTAGCGAAGTACTGGATAAAATGAAAAGTGATAACAAAATTTTCAGGTACTTCCATGCACCCTAGAAAACTAGCACTTGTTATCAAAACAAGTCTGATATCTATAAAAATCAAAAACTACCAAACACGCCGCGAGGAATGAGCTGATTCTTTAGGAAAATTACTTGTTTTGAGGGGGAAATTATTGTCCCCAGATGGTTCGCGAAGAGCATCGGGCAGGAAGAAGGATGATGATGATGATGGTGGTGATGATGATGATGATGATAATGATGATGATGATGATGCTTATTGTTTCAACGGGTGGGCCTAACATCTCGGTCATTGGTCCCTAATAAGCAGGAAGGAACAAGGCAGCAGAGAGATAGACGTACAAAGACTAAAACAAAAACTATTTAATATCATTATTACTCCATATGATACAGCCATTAATCAAATGAACTCGCCGATATGCATGTAATCCAAACAATATATTTATGTACGTTTATGAATGCAGTGTAAAGTTGAAGAGTTTCGAAGAAGTTGGGAGAAAACATTCAAGGGTATTTTTCAGAAGAAGAAAAAAGAAATAAAATAAGCGCACGAATGAAGGAATACTGGAAGCATGTCAACGTCATTGGAAGAAAAACGTGATGAAGAAGAAAAAGATTTTGAAGTTGATCTTCAGTGGTCCATAGCAGCCAACATCTAACAGAAGAAAATAATTTCCTATACCTCGATAATGGAAGATCAAAGCTTTATCTATATTTAATTAAACAGAATAGAAATTGTCAAAATTATTGTTAAGTCTTTTTGACGATGAATAAATCCGTATGTTCGTTCCAGTACTCTATCCTTCCGTAAAATTTCGCGTGTTCCAAAAGAGTGTTCACCAGTCTTTCTTAAATTATTTCAGGATGGTAAAAGCTAGCAAGAATACAATAATTGACACAAAAATATAAAGTTTTGGAGATTCTACACAAAAATTATTCAAGATCAGGTGGCGGAAGAGTGTGGCACAAGCATTCTGTCATTTTGCGGTGAAATTGGAGCTCAGAGTAAGCGATAAATTTAGTAAAACTCGGGACTGAGACGTTATAACACTACGAAGTGTCGTTCGTTTCTTCTACGTGATATATATCGATATCTGGAACAATATTCGTCAGAAATTCTTTAAGGGTAGGCCCTATGTTTAAATTAAGAAAAAGTTGAGAATATTGCGAAACTTTTACCAACGTCCTAATATCTTGATTTTAAAAATGTTCAAGCCTACCACAATTTGAAAAAAGTAGAACTAATAAGTCAAAGAAAATTGAGAAGAATAGGTAGAAATGCACATAAGGTTGATATAACAACATCATTCTTCCTTAGTAAGAGTTTTGTTGCTCTTCGAAAATATGGTAAAATGATACTTGACACTTGATTCATGTTATCGCGATTTGGTACACAGTTTATAATTAAAACCACGGATAGATAGTCTTGTTTTCCTGCTCCACAGTTCCTGGTTTGGAACGTTGCAAGGAATTAATTTCATTGTGGTTCCAGCATAGCCGCTGTTAAGAAGCACCCTGGTAATATTTCTTGTCTCTTCTTATTCTTCTGCTTCTTATGAGCAGTTCCTCTACTTCTGACGTAGATGGCAACTGGAGGTTGTACCTCACGTCTTCCTTGAGGAAGCATATATTGTCGGTGCGCCTAGTTGAGCCCACTGTTACACAGGGGTGAAACGCTGGTAATTTCACGATTGGAAATGCCTAAAGACTTAAAGAGCTGAAATATTTTAACATTTTCATTCGATGAAATTAAACTATAGTTTCCTTCTAGGAATCTTATTGTTTGATATAGGCCAAAGGCAGGCATTTATACAATTGGAGGCACATGTTTCCCCTAGTGCTCCGTCACTGCATTGTCCTACATAGGAGACTTGCAGTGGTGTCTCCACGGCACATTAGCGCCAGCGTCTTGGAAAGGTGTATATTCTAGTTGATGGGCCCACTGCTACACTGGGGCGAAACGCTGGTAATTTCACTATTGAAATACCTTAAAGTCTTAAAGAGCTTAAATGTTTTTAACATTTGCAACCGATGAAATTAAATTATGTTTTTTTTTACTATGTTGTAATATTTAATCTTAGAACTCCGACCAAAAAGGTTCAGCATTGCATGAACTATATCAACAAATTTTCGTTTTAAGTCATACGTGTGCTGCGGGTCAGTATCTCTCCCCTCAACATTATCACAACGGTATTTCGAGGCGCAACGCCTAATTATGTTAGCCTTGATGGCGCTGTATTTTCCACTACCCAGAATTCTTTTCAGGAATCTGTTTTTTGTTTTTCCGCAGTTTCTAATTCAGTCAGTGTGAGGTGTTACCAGACAATGTCAATGCCATAGGCGAGTGTCAGAATGATTTTAGTGTGAAATTGAATTATTATCGTTTCTAATGAAATCCTGGTAGGATTTTCTATGCCGCAGATCCGTCGTATGGATGCTGCTGTCCTTTCTTCGCTGTGTAATCTATAATGTCCCAGATGATTTAACAGTTATGACGAGGTATCAAAAATTGCCAACAGTTTTAAAGACATTCCCAACATATATAATTTTGTCCTGAGCTGCTATTCTTCCTCATTCTTGGAAAATAATTCATACGGTTTTGCTCTGTTTAGGTGAAATTCGCTTGTTTCTGTCCGCTTCTACAGTTTGTTTATTGCTTCTTGGAGATCTTCTCTGCCGCGTGAAGCCAATATCATGAAGTCAGCATATAGATATAGTACGACTGGAGAATTCTCTATTATCTTCGTTACATTTGCCGTGGCTATATTGAATAGGACTGGGCTTATTGGATTGCCCTGAAGCGCTCCGTTAGTTGCATGAATCCAGTAGAGGATGTAACAACATCCAGAATTTCAATTGTGTTACATGCTAGCGGATTGTTTATTGAGATCGTTTGAGGATTACTTCTTCCAATCATATGTTCTAGCTTCTTTATTAGTTTATCTCTGTAGAGGAGGTTGAAAGACCTCGTATAGTCAATGAAGACAGCGTAAAAGGTTTCAGTGTGTCCTAGATTGGACGTAAGGGGTATAATGTACGAAAACTGAGGTGACCGGGATCCACGAGCAGTGAAAAAGCACATCTAACTTACTGCTGTCGTCCAACTCATGGAGATACGAGGGCTGTAAGTAAAGTGGAGGAAACGTTGTCTAGACACTTGCAGGAGATCGGGCTTGCGCAAATGGGATATGAGAGTGCATTAGGTTGATGTGCAGTGTTCATTTGACGGGCTTCCAGTTAGGAGTCTTGTTGCTGTGTGGCGTTGAAGTGAAGAGTATCGATTTCACCGCTACAAAAGGTGATCAGCGTTTGTGGATTAAAATCGGGGTTGCACAAATGCATCAGAATATTATCGATGAATACGTGAAGCCTGCGGTGGGAATGCATTACCGTACAGGACGGTTGCACGGTGGGTCAAGGCGGCAACTTCTTATTGCAACTGTGGCATTGGGAGGTCTAGGACAGCCTCCTCACTCACCAGACATGAGCCTTTGTGACATCGACCTGCTTTCAAATTTGAAGGAACCTCTGCGAGTCCGCCGATTTCCTGACATGTCATCAGTACTCTGCACGTTAGGGCGCCCCGTCGCTGTCATAAACAGAGAACGCCTTATCAACGGTACCATACGGCTTCACAATGTAATAGAATTTTGCGGGTGACAACATTGAAGGAATGCAATGCATTAGTACGTGTTACTTCATTAAGTATAGTGTTTTATCAATATTGACACTTTCTTCTTTTTTCAAAAATGCTATTTATTTGGGACGTCGACCTAAGAAGATCTTTTGGCCCTGCTTTGTACCATATCTTGTGAACCTGCGTGTATTTGTAAATGGCGGAAGGTAAAGTGTTGAATGTGAGGAAAGGAACATTGATGATGATGATGATGATGACGAAAGGAAATAACAAGAAGTTCATCCACTGACCAAAATAAAATAAAAAAAGTCATGAAGAATGAATGGATCGACATCAACTCAACCCGAAACAAAAAGAAAAAAAAACCCAGCGGATCAGACTCAAAAAAAGATCGTAAATAATATTATTACTGACCAAGGGACCACTTATAAGGCACAATGATGCTTGATGTCTAAAGGGGTGCAAAATCCACGTCTAAGGCCCCACAAAATGGTACATGTCGCAAGTAACGTATAACCATGGCATTTGTCATGTTGGGGTACTAATCAAAAGTAGCGAAGACTCACAGTTTTCCATAGAAGATGGTACTACTCGCAAGGATTGCACTTCGTACAGGGAACGCAGACCTATGGTGTTTCTCACACAATGGCGCCACTCAGAGTCAACGCAATCCGAAAAGGTTCCCCACCTAGGTGTACTAATCACGCGCGCCGGTATTCCCGTGGTGTTCCTCAGATAGTGGATACTAATCACAGGCAACGCAGACCCACGGTGCCGCTCATATAGCGGTACAACTCACAGGCTACGCCCAGACCCGCGGTGTTCCTCACATTGGTACGACGCACGGGTACTGGAAACCCCCAGGCGAGCCTCTTTACTGCTACTAATCACAAACGTATTTTGTACCAATTTAGTGGTACTACCCGTAAGTACAGGCAACCCATGTTGTTCCCCGCATGATGGTACGAACCAAGAGTAGTTTCATGGTTCTAATTCAATCATCCCTTGGTCGCCCCTTGTAGTCGCCTCTTACGACAGGCAGGGGATACTGCGGGTGTATTCTACATGTGCGTCCCCCACCCGCAGGGGGTGAAGGGAACATTAAGGACGACACAAACACCCAGTTCCCAGGCCAGGGATATTAATAATTTACAATTAAAAACCCTGACCCGGCCTGGAAAAAACGGAAGAACAATGAGTTTTGTAATCTACCACGCGATTTTATGGCAGATGAAGTCTCAAATAGAGACGAAACATGTCCGTAATATTTAATATGTTTATTATTTAAATAGGTTTTCAATTAAATAGTGATGTGTATTGATTGGTTGGAGCAAACCCTAACATCGTTTCTTAGTTTTAACTGTATCAATACGGATCTATACGATGAAGTTCGAGAAATTGTTCTTGAGATTTTACCTCAAGAATCACGTGGCACACGGCCTTAATTTCGCAGCAAAAACCGAAATAATACTGTATGGTTCCATCAACACCTTAAACAACTGGAAGAAGCTGTGGAAAGTTAGATAACTCCCACTTTACCTCACAAGGTGGACTAAGCCACGATCCACCTCCAGTCTACGATAAAAATCCTCGAACATACCGTGAATCGAATTCAGCGCCACCTCTATTATATTCCATTCCATTTTATCTATTAAATTTTTTAATATATGTTACAAATAGTTGTACATCAGCATGTTCTGACAAAGCTGCTATATGTAGTAAAATGTTCACTCTACTGTATCTAATGAATTCTCTCATTTTGACAGGAATAAGTTCCACCTGAATAAATAACACTTCTGTGTATTATATTTCAAGATAACTAGAGTGGATAAAACTATGCAGACAAATTGTTCCAGATTTGATCTTGCTGGAATATAGTACATGATATATCGGTTTGTGACAGGATGCATTGCGTGAAATCATTCGTATTTACATCTTTCTATTATTCGGCTCTATCGTGCAGAGTAATATTAAGTTGTTTTTTGCTGATTGTTTCTAATATTTGCACTGTGAAGTATGTTCTCTTCTGACCTCGGCGGTATTAAGTTTTACAATTCTGTGGAGTGGCCCAGTGTAGGCAGCGACTCTGGTATCTCACCAAGGCGGCTGCGGTTCGAATCCTGGTGAATGTAATTGGATTTTGAAAGGGCAATTCACTTTTCTCAGATTCGAATTCTACATTAATCCTGAAAGTCTGTTAGGTATTATCATATCAAGGACATTTTCACTAAGGTGCACCTAAGTACGCTGCGATAACAATATATGACTGTAAACCTTTAATATTATCGTAGGAAACAACTGAAGGGAACAATAATATACGGGGACTTCTAATGAAAAGAATTGAAGACCTACCTGGAGTAACGATGTAACCAACAAAGCATTAATTTTTCAGGAGAGACGAAATTTACTTCTGTGGTTTATATTATGGTATACATTACTTATCAAAAAGTGGGTCTATCCATGAACCTTTCTAAAACCAAAGTAATTAATGCTCAACAAATGGGCCCCAGCAGGAAAGCTGCATGTGGGAAACTCCACATTACAACAGGTCAATGAGTATGTGTATCTCGGGCATCTTGTAAACATGAAAGGGGACTTAAGACCGGAAATCTTCCGACTTATCAAACTAGGATGGCAAGCCTACGGAAGAAATTCTTCAATCTTCAAATCCAACATGCTAACCCACCTAAAGAAGATAGTCTTTGACCAGTGTGTTCTCCCTGTACTGACTTACGGTTGTGAAACCTGGACATTGAGCGAGTTTGTTAAGCAAAAACTCAGAACAACCCAATGAGCTATGGAACGGTTTATGCTAGGCTTCACGAAGAAAGACAGGAAGAGAGCAGATTACATCAGGTCAGTCACAAAGGTCAGTGACATTTTAGAAAGGGTGTTTACCCTAAAATGGCAGTAAATAGGCCATGTTGCTCGGAGAACTGATGGTAGTTGGACAAAACTTATGCTTGAGTGGAGTCCGAAAGACCATCAGAGACCTAAGGAAAGACCACCGGAACGATGGGATAAAGACATCCGGAAGATTACTGGGATCAATTGGCAGAACATCGCTCAAGACCGTCCCAGATGGAGAGACCTCATGAAAACCTACCTTGCTTCGGAATTTAAGATGCCACATCGTAAAAACGATTGAATTTGGCTGATAGTGATTACTTGAACCAATTGCATATGCAAGTGTACAAATGAGTCTATCTATTAAAAACAGCAACAATTGGAGATCTGTGAAGAAGTAGGATGTCTTTCCACAAACTGATCCACAAGACGAGCTGATATTGTTGTCATCGAGTGGGCGAACGGTACGGGTATGATGACTGATCTCACTGTAAGATTCGAGGAAAATGAACAGCACCCTCGATTAATGTGTGAGGAGAAAAAGGCCATATATGAGCCATGCATAGAGGATCTAGAGAAGATACATGAAATTACAAAATGAGAAGTCATTGACCTTATGATTGGTGCTAGAGGGACAATTCCTAAGGAGACATTTAACTTCTTAAGAATAAACAAAATCTTGGGCACCATTATCCACACCAAAGCGGACTCTGCGTTGAAAAATACATTGGCGATTTTTAGACAACATTTATATTCCTTAATATAAAGTAGCATGTATTGAATTATATTTTTCAAATAAAATATGAATTAGATAATCCACCTGATGGTTGGAAATTTTAATATTGAATTATGACTCAAGCCCTGCTTAATCCAAGCATCATATAAAATAAATATTGATCATATGAACTGATTAGGAGGCCGATCATTCGATTCCCTAATAGGTTCGGCTATCAGGTGGATTATCTCTCTTAAGGTTTCAAAGATCATGTATGAATTAGAAGCAATAAAATGGGAACTAACATGCAAGTATGTCTTACGTTCGTATGTAACGGGAGAGAAATCCTGGAACACAAGTGATAGCAAATAATACAGTGTAATAATAAAAAAACAATAACATTTAAAAAGTCAAGAAAATGTTTCAAAATATATAAGAGATTTTGTCTATGTTTTTTATTTCAATTATCTATTGCACCTGGTGATGAATCAATACAAACACTGTCCATCATCTTGACTAATGTTCCATCCTCACAACACGTACGACACAGTTCATCTGGCTCTAAACCTGCTTGAAGTTCAAATGGAAGACATAATATGACACTACATCATAGAGGTGTGATGATACATCCAATTTCCACTCAAAATATCCCTTTTCAAAAATTTGTTGGTTACATCCTTATTCCACAGAAGTCTTCAATTATGATACTGACATCCAGTGTAAACCATTATGAAGTTTCAACATTTTTGCATTAAAGTATTTTGCGGATATTGGGTCGTTTTACAACTGTTGCCGACTTAGGCGTTCCGATCTTGCTATTAAGAACATTTTCATAAATGAGTAATGAGTAATGGAACGAATTAATGGTATTTGTCTCTCCATAGTAACTAAGCTCAAGGTAGAAAGACCCTGTTAAAAGTGTAGTTAATTCTAGATCCTCCACACTCAAGAAGAAAGATGTTGAAGACAACTACGGAGGGCAACCAAAATATATGACCGCCCCCTTAGTTCAAATGACTGGGGTATTTAGCAAATTCGAATGCCACACGGATGATTCAATGTGTAAAAAGTTTTTCCTTACGAATGTTTTGTTGTTCATTATGTATGATATTATCTGCCACAGCAGACTCCTCTGGCTGACAAAGACCTAGTTGTCTGTGATTTTCTTTCACTTCCAAAAGGTCTTTCTATCTTGCCATTGATTGGTTTCAGTTCTCATTCTTATTGCTCCGAAGACGATCTTGATAGGAAGATCGAAACACGTTAGCCTACTGTTTGAAGCTCACTTAGTTGCTATGCTGAAGAATGCGACCACCGGAAACGCAGCGCCAGGTAGTATGATTGCAGTGTCCATCCAAAAACACTGTGCCAGAACATCCAGAGAGCATAAAACGCTGATATGAGAAACGGAGCTAAACTAATGATGTTTTCACTTAAAGAACATCTATCAAGGGATGATCGCTTAAATGGTAGGTCTACACCGGATATCTGAAGCCATAGATTATTATTATTATTATTATTATTATTATTATTATTATTATTATTATTATTATTATTATTAATTTCATAATGATAGTTGAAAAATCAAACGGGATAACTTAGCTAATTATGCTGATTTCTACGTTCAGTAGCTTCCTGTCTGCTTAATGATGTTCCCTGTGTTTTGCTTAACTCCGCTACCATTTGTTTTCCACTTCTTACGAAGGGTAGATATAATATAGGTAGAAAATGGATCAACGAAGTAAAAAAAAAATCTATTCACCCTCAGATAAAGTTCTTTTGGAAAACCGACAAGATTGAGTGACGATAACGACGTAATAGGAGCACACATCCGAAATGATTGACATATAGAAAGCCGTTCAGGTAATGTATGAAAAGCGGGCCGATGTTTTCCGCTACCCAGTAGTAACGAGGTTGCTATGGTAACGGCAGCTACGTTATGTGGAGCGAAGAACATTTCCTCCGCTTCACCCCGCGTTAGCAAACACGTGAGCTCCGAACAGTACAATAGTTGTAATACGGCCTAACATCCCCAAAATACCATAATGTTATTAGGTGGTCGTGAAAGTCTACGTCTTAAGACTAAATATTTCTTGTTTGATAACATAAAGTTATTGCCAAAACAAAAAAAGGCAACAACTAGCAATACAAATTTTGTTTAATATCAAACATTCAGTGACCTTGTTAGATGCCACGTTTTAGATCATTTAGTTTTATCATAATGTATTCACATACGTACCCGAGCAAATACCTACCTGTCAGTAGATGGGAAGAGTCACTGTACCGAGCGAGTGGGTTCGTGATTTGAGCCACGTAGTTGTCAGCTTGCATTTGGGAGACAGTTGGTTCGAACCCCACTGTCGGCAATCCTCAATATGGCCTTCCGTGATTTCCCATTTTCCACCTCAATAAAGCCAACGTCACGTCCTTCTTACTGCTAGCATTTTCCTCTCCACTTATCGCCATCAAACGCATCTGTGTCGGCGCGACGTAAAACAAATTGTAAAAAAAAGAAAGAGAGAGAGAGTCACTGCTTGTCAGCAGGCCCAGGATTCACACGCTTCGCGTGCCTTGGTCGCCTGGTTTGTGATCAATTCGAATAGGGTGGCTTACTTCTCTTCACTTCGACGCGTTCTGTCGTTTGATATCCGTCACGTACACCACGCCACCCCGATCTCATTAACCCTGCATTCACGTAGACAATGTGAATTTTCTCTCGGCACTAAAACTTATTCGCAATTTTTCAAAATTAACTTGTTCACAGTTGTTTATTTCTGCATCGTTATTTTAGTCCGGTTTGTTATGAATCGTTTGACACTACTGCGAATATTCTACAACTTCACATTCCGGAGTTACATTGTCTCGGCTGCCACGTGACCCGCCAATTACTTGCTCAATTTCTCTTTTCTTGCATATCTCTAGATGATATTATGCGTTTTATCTGAAAGTCGCGTTGGATACATTGACACTTCTTCTATCAATTATCGTTTATTTTAATGCAAAATTTCATGTAGTTTAGAAAATATGGGCTGATAATACTCAATTAAAAAATGTGCCCGTCAGCTTCTGGGATGGCACCCTAATATTAAAACGAAGTTACAAACAATTCACGTCAAAAAATTAAATACTCCTTAGCATTACTCAATTATGATTTTTAATATCACTAAATCCTCTAAAGTAAAATTTCTTCTGACACTGAGCCTTAGGTTTATCCGCATTAGCGCGGTCATCATCTCCCGCCTGTAATTAATTTCCTTCTCTTGGAGTATAAACATCGCAAGGCTGTCCGTAGTATAAGAAAGAGAGTGGTTTAATCTCAATTTGAGTGTCTTTTGCAGTTTGATTTACGTCTCATGGCGATGATGGGAGAGTAAAGTGCTACGAGTGGGAAAGAAGCAGCCGTGGTCTTAATTAATGTTGTGAAAATGGGAAACCACGGAAAACAGTCTACGGGGCTATCGACAGTGGGATTCGAAAACCATTATCTCCCAAATGCAAGCTCACCGTCCCTAACCGCAACTCTCTCGTTTCTTCCAGTGTCATTAAGTCCCATATTTAAGACGATCACTAGGTTCAGTTGTCATAAAACCATCGAGAAATTTTCGATTATTCCCTCTCTGAAGTATGTCCTTTGATTTAAAACAAAACTTTAAGATCGGTCAGTAAATCTAAATGTGAGATTAGCATAGAGTTGGTTGGGTGTAAATATTTCATACGTGATCTAATCTATAGCTACATTCCGACCTAATTAACATGCTCCTTACAAAATGCTGTATGGAATCACAAATAATCGTCCGATGCCACCCCGTCTACTTGTAAAGACTTCGAGGGTAAGGAAGAGGACGAGTAAACGAGACGTTAAGTACAAACTGTTGTAAGGATAGATTCAGAAAGATATACCCCACTTAGCTTCAACCAACGAGGTATCAGGGAGGCAGTGACAGTAGAGTTTGCCAGTTAATCTCCAACTTTCAGTGCAATGTGTATCTTCTTTTGCATAATGATGTTAATAGGTTGAGTAGAAAAACAAGACTTCAAAGGATTTGTAATAGCTCCATAATTAATAGAGAGATGATAATTTCCTAGGAGACTCTTCTAATTAGATTGCTACCTGCTCTACCTAGCCGCCTGCCTAACTTAGTCCCTCAGGTCATTCAAGAACAAAACTTGATTACTTCGAAGTTGCTAGCCATTTTCGTGGAACTCTGTCATAAACTCTTGTTTACCATCTCACCACTAGATAACGCAATACTTCGCTACATGTTTTACCGTTATGCAGGGTCATTTTATCAATAATGGTTACCGTTTGAGGGCTAATAAGCCATCAAAGTCGCCCAGTAATTCAGCTTATTTCGTTTTCTCAGGACGTAGAATTATTAATCGAACTGCGTATCACCTTTATCTCACTCGCATGCCTTACTATTCTAAATTCTGTTACATGTAGCATAGAGCCCTGGCGCAATAGGCTTAAATATCTATATGAGATAACTGGTGTAAACATGCTTGAAGGTATGGATATTAAAGTCATCAATCAACCTACACACATCAGGGATGATCATATGTTTGTGTTCAAAGTTTATTCTATCTGAATGATCAGAATGTGTTGTGTTCAAAGTTTATTGTATCTGAATTATCAGAATGATCACGATGGTTTATTATGTTAGAATCACAATTGAAAGTAGACGTAGAGAGCAAGGATGTTATGTGTCTTCAAATTGACCGTATGTTTGAATATTTTTTGTGGACACTATTGTACTCTTATTTATCAGGCAGGCGAATGTTGTGCTTTATAAAGTAAGCTATCCTTATTTATTTGTTTGTGGTTAACGTTGTGATATTTCAGCTTGAACTGGGGTGGGTTGGAGGAATGACCAGAGCTGGAGTCCTCTAATTATTATTGTTTGTATGCTACTGTCATTTTCACGCTCACAACTTTGATAATATATTTTTTATTGGTTTAAGTATCCACTTGGGCTTCTATATACTTTTACATTGACTTAAGAACAATCTCCTGTGTTTACAGGTTGCTATTATAAACAAGGTAAAAAACATCAAATTTTATTTATACTGTACTATGAAAACTGTAAATTATAGCGAAGATATGGTAAACAGTGTAATTAGTGCAGAATTTTAGTGTTGTAGAGGAGGTGTCTCAGGATCTTGATGGAGCCTCGGAAAATTAGATGATTTCATTTTTCCTTCAAATGGGAATACATAAGCGGCCACATATGAATAACCAAGCCCAGCTATAAAAATGGATAGAATTCCACAATACGGCATATGTTGTAAATCCGAATAAAATATTTTTGATTGTTGTGATGTTATTTGAGATGTGTTGTATTCAGCTACTGGATATTTCATTTATATTACTTTTTATGTTTGTAAACAGAGTGGGGATGGTATTCGAATATCTCCATTGTCAAGGTTTGACGTCATTATTGACGAGGAATGCAGTATTGTAGTCTGAATATTTTGTTAAATTATGACAGGAACAATCTTCCTATTATTGCTATTGAATCCCTTCGTTAGTCTTGCTATTGTAATATCAATGTCCACCCATGCTCTAGCATTTAACATTTTGCTCTCATTTTTGGAATTTAAAGTAAATTTGGAAAATATTTCGAAGAACGTCCGCCTAGTGTGTTATTGATACCTACGTAGTTAGTTTATTTTACCGATCCTATCGTATTAATGACATCCTACGATTTTACGCTGAGGAGAGAAGATAGATAAGTACGGGGTGTTTGAAAAAGGACTCCCTACATTTAATGTGTCCTAGAATCTGTACAAAGTGACATATACTATTCTAGTTTGTGGTGTGTGATTTATAAACTCTCCAAGTTTGGCTCCCCTGCAGTTGGCAGGTCTGCTTGACCTTGAGACGGTGCCAGTGCTGTTTGTTTCCTCTGTTCCCTTTAGTTCAGTCCAGGCGTGCGTACAGCGCAGTGTAGAGCAACTCAGTAGCAATGTGTACTCCGCAACAGAAAGCGCAGTGTGTTATTTGGCTTGTGAAAACCGAGTCAGTTTTAACAGTGCAACGTAATTTCAGACGTCAGTATGGCGGTGAACCTCATTACAGTAACTATGTGCGTGCGGCTCTTGACACTCGCTTTCCAGAAATGTGGTTAGGCAGGGCTGGCCCAATACCTTGGCCAGCACGAAGCCCAGACTTAATGCCACTGAACTTTTCCTTTTGTGTACGGTGAAAAGATCCGAGACATCAATCATTTACGGGAAAGAATCGTCGCGGCGGTTGGGTCAGGTGCACCTGAAATGTTGGTCAGTACGTGGCGAGAAGTGGAATATCATCTCGACGTGTGTAGGGCAACAAATGGATCCCATGTTGAAGTCTATTAACAGTAAACAAAACTTGAAGGAACTCTCTTTCATGGTATGTACTCACTGACGTAGTTTTCATTAATTTCTCCATTAATTTTATACATGAAACTAGGGAGGTTTTTTAAAACACCCTGTACTGTGAACTTCCCTTAACGGGCACTGTGAATAGCGGACATTATTCAAATTTCCTAGAAACGGATGCGGGCACTTATTAACGGACACAACAACGAATTAACACCTGTAAAAAAGGTGCGAATTGTGCTTCCGAAATGCAAAGCAAGCTGCTGAAGGAGTGGGACGGAGGTAAAGCATACGGATTACAAATTTCAAATGACCTTGAAAAGCACGTGGAGAAACTAATGAGCATTGTCAAGTAGACCAAAACTGACCAATTCTTAAATTAATCTGTTGTTTTATGGATATAATTTACTGCACTGACTTAAAAGGCCTAGTGTTATAGAGAAACTTCCCTGATTTATTGTATGCTATGAACCTTTAAAAACCGAGCTCGATAGGTGCAGTCGCTTAAGTACGGCCAGTATCCAGTATTCGGGAGATAGTGGGTTTGAACCCCACTGTCGGCAGCCCTGAAGATGGTTTTCCGTGGTTTCCCATTTTCACACCATGCTAATGCCGGGGCTGTACTTTAATTAAGGCCACGGCCGCTTCCTTCCCAGTCCTAGCCCTTTCCTGTCCCATCGTCGCCATGAGACCTGTCTGTGTCGGTGCGACGTAAAACAAATAGCAAGAAAACCTTTAAAAATGAGTGTAAATACAGTAAGTGGCTCTCAGCTTACCCTCCCTTCATGATACGATCACGTAAAGGAAAGCCACGCGTGTAGAAGCAGAGCATTGTGGCTAAGAGAGTTGCTATTTGCTTTACGTCGCACCGACACAGATATGTTTTATGGTGACGATGGGATGGGAAAGGCCTAGGAATGGGAAGGAAGCGGTCGTGGCCATAATTAAGGTACATCTGCAGCATTTGCCTGGTGTGAAAATGGGAAACCACGGAAAACCATCTTCAGGGCTGCCGACAGTGGGGTTCGAACCCACTATCTTCCGATTACTGGATACTGGCCGCACTTAAGCGACTGCAGCTATCGAGCTCGGTAAGAGAGTTGAGGTCCGAAGTTTTTAATTTCAGAACATGCAATAACCTTTTCATTACTATTGCTAAACCATCCAGGGAAATACACTGCAGTCAGCTCCCCAAGTAAGACACCTAGGACCGAGCAAGTTGGCCGTGCTGTTAGGGGCGCGTAGCTGTGAGCTTGCTTTCGAACCCCAGTGTCGGCAGTCCTGCAGATGGTTTTCTATCATTTCCCATTCTCACACTTTAATTAAGGTTACGGCCGCGTCCTTCGCACTCCTAGCCCTTTCCTATCCAATCTTCGCCACGTAAAGCCACTTGTAAAATGAGAGAGAGCTACAGTAGGTGTTATAATTGACTGTAAACTGACTTCCTCTGCTCATATCGAGTCATTAAAATCCTGTGCTATGCGTAGCCTTGGCATTCTTTACTGGTTTACTGAAAGTAATGATATTGACAATCCACAGCCTGTTTCCTGTCATTCGATCGGGTCAGGAAATGAATGAAGCCCCCATCTAGTAGCGAGGATAGGAATTGTGCCTGTCGCGCTCCTCTGGCGCACTGTCTAATGAATGACAGATGACATGAAGTGATATTGGAGAATGTTGCTGGAATTAAATATGAGAGGGAAAACAGGACTACCCGGAGAAAAATCTGCCCCACTTCCGCTTTGCCCAGCACAAATCTCACATGGAGTGTTTGGGATATGAAGCAGAGAATCCAGCGGTGAGAGGCCTGCGCGCGGCCGTCTGATTCACGGAGACTCTATCCTGGCCTCATCTGCTACTACAAACTCTCAATTAAATATATTTTAACTTTTTCACTTTCATTATTAAGAACTGCAATCTTGTTTTTAAGAACACAACTAAATCTGACATCTTAAACTGGGAATATTCTCCGACCTTTGTTAGTTACATAAAATATTCAATTACATACCAAATGGAATACTCTTCCAACGCAATTCCCCACACATGTTCCTCCGCATACAACACGCAACCGGCATATTCATGCGTCCCATACACGTCCAACCTTACAACAACACTATCTTCCACTGTCTCCCAACTCTTGGTAAATTACTTTCTTATTTTTTACAAGTTGCTTTATGTCGCACCGACACAAATAGGTTTTATGGCGACAATGGGACAGGAAAGGGCTAGGTGTGGGAAGGATCCAGCCGTGGCCTTAATTAAGGTGCAGCCCCAGCATTTGCCTGGTGTGAAAATTGGAAACCACGGAAAACCATTTTCAGGCCTGCCGATAGTGGGGTTCGAACACACTATCTCCCGAATAGTGGATACTGGCCGCACTTAACAGACTTCAGCTATCAAGCTCAGTAGGTAAATTACTACCCGATATTGGCATATTCACACCATCTAAAGTTCTATCCAGGTTTCCATTTTCTTCCCTTCTTCCGAACTATGACATTTCCTCTTGCTAACCCCATTAACCGATCCTTGCCAGTCATCGTTCCCATTCTAGTTACTTTGTTGTTCTTGTTGTTGTTAACATTATGGTTATACTGAATATTGTTATTTATCCCGATCGTCATATTATTATTATTATTATTATTATTATTATTATTATTATTATTATTATTATTATTATTATTTACATTTCTTATATTATTGGTGTAAAATAAATAACCCTGCGTTGGTTGAATCTAATAAATAAATAAATAAATAAATAAATAAATAAATAAATAAATAAATCAATAAATAAATTCCTATTTTGGAGCTTTGAAAAATTTGAATTTTTCTTAATAACAGATACTTCTTAAGGACGGACATATTTTTCTTCCCGGAAAGTCTCCGCTATTGGGTAGTTGTACTGTATACAGTATACCCAATATCCTCCCGATCACTTGCAAAATTGTGAGATGAGTATCATGCCAATTATCGACGAAACTTCCAGCCGAGCAGAAGAAAGCATACACAAAGCTGTCCTTGCTGTGACTATGGTGCGGTTCAGCAGACAATGAGGCATATGTTAAAGAATGCCCACTTCGAGCTTTCTCTGACCTAGCGGGCCTGTCTCCTTCCCCTGACCTTCCATAGACTCTGTAAAGGTTTTATGATAAACAGATAATGAATAAAAACATAGAGGAATTCAACTACACAACGCCCGAGGCAGTGGAGTGGATAAGTGGATTGGGTATTCAGTTGCAGTTCAGAATGCAGTGCACAGGCTCACTGTGCAAATACATTTCTATTTGGGTTGTTTAAATTGATTAATTTATACTTATCTTTCGATGTTGTTGTTATGTTTCACATTAGGTGTGTAATTAGTTGATAAGAGGTTGCTATGCATACATCTTATGTCAAACGAACAAACAAACAAACAAATAAATAAATAAATAAATAAATAAATAAATAAATAAATAAATAAATAAATAAATAAATAAATAAATAAATAAATAAATAAATAAATAAATAAATAAATAAATAAATAAGTATAATTCCTTAAAATTTGTTATACCTTTGAGTGTTCAGACCTAATCATTGGGGGTAGAATATATCCGCAGTATCTCTTGCTGACGTAAGATGTGACCAGCAGGAATAATCCCAATAGTGGTGTCATCCTGGGAGCGTTGATTGGCGAACACAGTCTGGAATTAATTCCACTTACTAGTGGCAGGCTCCTTTCTCTCTTTTCTATCTCATCTCCCTTGGCCAACTCTTATTCTCTTCTGAACCCAACGGTATTAGGTTTGTAAGACCTACGTTTACAGTCCTCTGACCTTTGTTATTTACATAAACTAGTAAATGACTATACCAAATGCAATACACTTCCAACGTAATTCCCTTCCTTAATGGGCCTTCTCTTCCTTCTATCGACACATTCGTACTTCCACAAGACGGAATTCTTCCATTTTCTCTTTCGATCATAGTTAATAAGAGACAACTGCCTAATTACTTAAAGGAAAATTATTAAAACAATCATCAGCTAACTAACTCCATAGTCTTCAATTCTATGCTTAACACTTATCTGAGAATGTCAAATCTAAATAGCCTCCTAAGTTTAATTCTATGGCCCAGTCATTTGACTCGTGAGTAATTTATCTTCCTACATTCGCCTTAAAAGACTTCATCACCTAGTCCTGCTCACACGAGCGGTTTCATCCAAAATGTTCATTTTTAATTAAGCCTTCATATTTTAATTAAGAATACTCGCATGCCATTTTTATCCCGTTCATATCACCAGCCATTCATCTTAATGTCAAGTGTTTGATAATAATAACAATAATGATGTTTATGGTTTAAAGGGCCTAACATCTAGGTCATCGGCTCTTATTGATAATTCATGAATCGCAATGATACGATTATCAAAATTCAAAAACTATCCACTGATTCGAATTCAAAAAGACGGTGAAGAAATATAATTATGAATTCAAAACAATCAGTGAATCCGATCCGCAATGCCCATCCTTCCCATCAAATAGCTTAAAACAGTGGTACAAACGGAATAAGGGACTGCTTCCAAACCAAATATATATATATCGATGAAGCTTGTTAACTAAAGGGGACCAAAATTATTTCTGGCCCCACATAATGGTACTGATCACTGGTAAAGTGGACCCATGATGTTTTTCGAAAAGTGGTACTAATCATAGGCAATGCCCAGACTCATGGTGTTCCTCACATTGTGGTATTAATCATACACAACGCCCAGATCCGTGATGTTCCTCATATAGTGGAACTAATCACAGGCAATGCCCAGACACGTGGTGTTCCTCACATGGTGGTACTAATCACAGGTAACGCAGACCCATGGTGTTCCTCACATGGTGGTACTAATGACAGGTGAAGCAGACCCATGGTATTCGACACATAATGGTACTAATCACATGTAACGTGGAACCATGCGGTTCCTCATATAGTGATACAAATCACAGGTAATCTCATGGTACCAAAAACAACATCCCTCGCTCACCCCTTTCAGTCACCCTTTACGACAAGCAGGGGATACCATGGTTTTGTTCTTCGTCTGCGTCCTCAACCCACAGGGGTTATTCATGCTTTTCCAGCCAATGTATTATGTATTTCGTGTTCACATTTCTTGATTTGTATTTTAGTTGTATTTATTTAATCAATTTAACTGGAGATTATAGTCATTATAACAGACCCATAAATCTACCTTGCAAAAATTTGCAACTACAAGATGGAGTGCAACCATATTTTTTATTGCAAGCTCATCTCGCGTTCCGTGGCATTGCAATTCACAATTGGGTGTGAGCCACCAAATATTCGAACGAGGTTGGAACATTTCGGCAGACCTCGTGTAAATAATAATGAAATTCTGGATAATAACCCTCATTGCGAGAGATTTCGGCACTGTTATTAACAAATAAATAACTAATCAAGAATTTTGGGAAATTTCTGATGAAGCTAAAGTCCACAGGGAGGAAATCTAATTAGGCCTGGAGAAAAGTTGGCATCCATACTGGCAGATTAGTGATACGTGTCAAGGACATGCAGTCAAAATGCGT
Source organism: Anabrus simplex (assembly GCF_040414725.1). Lineage (NCBI taxonomy): Eukaryota > Metazoa > Arthropoda > Insecta > Orthoptera > Tettigoniidae > Anabrus > Anabrus simplex. Next base: position 77,843,484 of record NC_090271.1, on the reverse strand, counting down.
GGGAATTCTACTGCATGAAATGAATTATGCCCGTTAAAGTAACAGAAAAAATCAGCAAACAACACCATCAATACTGGAAAAATAGGTTGAATCTCTGGAGTGAGTCTCGAAGAAATCGGTCCAGTTGTCTTCAATCGGAATGATTGCACCACAGCAGATAACTCCAAGCATAGCGACCCTGAAAAAGGCTTAAATGCTGCCTCCTCGACCAAGAGAGTCAGTCGTAATTCTATGTTCCGAGAAGGTGTATCTACGTCAGGCAACATTATGAAGAGGTCTTAAAGTGGGCGAAATAGACTTGTAGAATCTCTAAAGCAAGTTGGCTAGAGGGATGAATATTTTACCAAGTAATAAATGGTGAACGAAGACAAAATTAGCTATTGAAACATTATAGTTACGATATCTATCAAGGTCAGGGAAGATAATCATAAGTTCAATAAATATAGGATTCCTGAACTTCTCATAGGGAGACAGCAGATTCATAGATAGCTTTTGTGAATTACTGCGGACAAGGTTACATTTTTGTAATGAGGACGATAGTCTGGCAGAGATAAGCTTTGTGCCTCACTGTCAATCACATCTGTGAAACATTTGGATAGGAAGGAGTTGGGAAGATTCCGCAAACTGCATTAGCTGAGTTCTCGAAATGAAGCGGGGCGGTTTGACTGTTTTATAAATGTATATAATAAAATTTATTGTCACGTGTTTTTTATGTAAAAAATGTTTAATGTGTATTGCTTCAAGTCAAATGTAGAATCTGTGTATTTATAAGGTAATACTGTATTTAAGAGAATAATGTGTCCAAACGTTATGAGAGTGATGAAGTCAACTATCAAATTATCCAATAACCATAATAATGATAATAATAATATTCACGTCAGGATAAAATTGAGATGATAAATGATGCGCTGAACAGTAATGTCAAACGAGATTTGCGGTTTATATCGAAATCCAGTGAAGTATGATAAAGTTGGCATTTTCGGGAAACTTAAATTTTGTGACACCGTGTATTTGTGATACAGAAAATCACGGCATCCTATTTTGCTCCTGAGGTCAGGAAAAGTTTTGAGAATTTAATTGTAAGATCATTATAAAGTTGTTTGGTCATGAGATCGCTTGTATTAAAAGAAAAGGTGTCAAACAAGAGAAAATGGATTGTAATGTAAATGAAATATTATGAGAATGGTTAGGAAGATGTTAAAGGCAGAGTAAGCCTGTATTTTATGAGTGATGTAGAATATGCAGGATGTCGATGATACGAGGCTCTGTATTTCGACAGAGAGGAATTTTTATGACATGGTGTATAGGTTGAGATGTAATATTTCTGAGACAGACTGTACAATAGGAACGATGTCCTGTAGCAATTTATAACGATTGATGAACATAAAGGTTGTCAAATCCAAGTGAGCGCGTTATAACGCCTATTTTAAGTACAAGTGACAGAAAAGGAAACTCCCAACGATCTCAAGATCCAAGAGTAGGATATTGCTTTACTGAAGCAGCCGAGTCAGACGACCAACGATGGAATGGTAAGTTCAAGGGTTCAATATCTCCTCCTCAGAAATTAATCGGTAATAACTCCAGAATATAACATTTTTATAGAATCCTTTGAAGTAATAAAACCACATATAAAACCACAAGGTCGATTTTGAACCAATATTTTCTTGGCTTGTTGAAGAGATGTGCATTTCCTCATTATGTTGAAAATATTTTTGCTTGAAGTAATGTTTTACTTCTCTCGGAAACGTGTTTTTAAAGTTTTGAATATTTTCAGCCGAAAATAATGCCAGTAAGAGTTTGAAAATACAATGCATTTATATTTACAACTGTCATCTACTTGGTCTTAGTGCATAATATTGTATGAATGATTCATTTCCAGACCTCTCAACCTCGTCCGTCCAGGTGGTTGTACATTTGTGATTCAAAGAGAGAATATCTGTACAAGTGAACTATACCCTTCAAATGCATGTCGCTCTTCAAATACACCCAATGGTGCTCGAGGTTAAATACTAAATACTGTTGAAGTTGTTCGATTTGCTTTACATGAATTTATTCAGTCAGCGATGCACATTTTTAATACGGTCATATTCGTGCTTCTGAGGCATTATAGTGAGTAAAATGTATATGTTATTCTGGTACATGGGAAGGTTACCGAACATTATTTCACGTTGTAACCAATAATCCTGTATGCGTCTCACATCGCCTGTAGCAAAACGGATAGCTATTTATATGCTCTTTCGTTCTCGGAATAAACTCTTTTGTAAAATCAACTTTAGAAACTCATTCAAATTGGTTGGGCATTTAGAGGGCTCTGAGATTTATGTTCTACATTACCGATATCTGTGGCTGTGGAATGAGGCAAAAGAAACATTCATAAACTACCTTACGAATGTCTAAGATTTTTGTAATTTATAGGTTATTTGATTAATAACAATAACAGTAATAAAAATAATTAAAATGAAATGAAAACCTGCAGCTTGTTTTCAGTCGTTCGACCAGGTCACGAATGGAATGAATGATGCCCCATCTAGCGGCGACGATACGACTTGTGCCGGTTGCCGAAGCCTGTCGGGGGAATGATTACTGACTGACAGATCAAATGAAATGATATTGGAGAGTGTGTCTGGAATGAAAGATAACAGAGTAAACCGGAGTACCTGGAGAAAAATCTGCCCCGCCTCCGCTGTATCCTGCACTACCGTGGGGACGAGTTGTCTGACGACCAGGCCAGTTGGCCCTGCGATTAGGCTCACGCAGCTGTTAGCTTGCATTTGGGATATAGTGGGTTCACACCCCAGTGTCGGTAGCCCTGCATATGGTTTTCGGTGTTTTTCAGTTTTCACACCAGGCACATGCTGGGACCGTACGTTAATTAAGGGGCCGCGATTTGAGCCACGGAATCCAGCGGTGAGATGCCTGCACTCTGCCGTCTGAGCCACGGACGTTCTTCAATAATAATAATAATAATAATAATAATAATAATAATAATAATAATAATAATAATAATAATAATTTTAAGGTAAATGGCCCCCTCTTAATATCTTTTTTAACAATATCGCACTAAGAATCAGTAAGACGAACGTTTCGACAGATAACTTTGTTTATTGATTGAGAGATAATTTACGATCGTCATGTTAGGCGTATAAATACAGGGCTGTCGAGGAGTCAAGCAATTAATGAATCAGAGTTGAGAGGCTGCAGGACATTCACCTAGAGCTTCTGTACCTGTTCAAACTCAAAGAGAGCAGTATAAAGAAACAACTGAGTTTGAAGCGAGGCGAATGATATACATGATTGGAGGTAAATTTTCGTACCACGACATTAGACACAACAGTTCATAGGAAACATATGCCGCAAAAGTGATGAGAGTTTGGAAGCAGAGGACCAAAGAGAACTGGACACATCTAAATTCAGTCAGTGGATGAAAATGAAATGGCGTATGGCTTTCAGTGCCGCGAGTGTCCAAGGACAAGTTCGACTCGCCAGATGCCGGTCTTTTGAGCTGACGTCCGTAGGTGACCTGCGCGTCGTGATGATGAAATGATGATGAAGACGACACATACACCCATCCCCCGTGTCAGCGAAATTAACCAATTATGGTGTAAATTACCGACCCTGCCGGGAATCGAACCCGGCACCCCTGTGACCAAAGGCCAGCACGCTAACCTTTTAGCCATGGAGTCGGACAGTCAGTGGATGATGAACTTTGACGATACCACAGGATGACACACAACTCTCACTCATTTCTTTACGATTTGTGAAACGTTGCACCGACATATGTAAGTTTTATGGCGACGATGGGATATGAAAGGGGTAGGTGTGGAACGGAAGTGGACGTGGACTTAATTGAAGTACAGTCCCAGCATATGCCTGATGTGAAAATTGGAAACCACTGAAAACCATATTCAGGGCTGTCGACACTGGGGTTCGAACCCACTGTCTCCCGAATACCAGCTAACAGCTGCGTGACCCTAACCGCAGGACCAACTGGCTTGGTCGTCAGACAACTCGTCCGCACAGTAGCGACGGATTTTACAAGTGCAGAACGGTGCTGGTAGTCGTGGTCGTGGTGGTTATTGATTTAACAGGCAGTACAACCGGGCAATCGTCATCTTCAAACACTGTACATAGGAAAATGAGAAAGATGTTCAATACCTCGAAAATGAAGGAATCGGCAAAAAAACTGAATGCACACGAGGGGCGTGATAATTCCCTATGTTCAGTAATGTCGGGTCGGATATAAGTCAGAAAGTTTGAAGCAAAACTAGACACAGCTTGGAGCCCCTTGGTTGATAATTTGCCTCATTATCCTTACTGACAGCTCATTTAAGATGTGATACATTTCTGACTCCTCTCCAGACGGTATTCAATTTCACCAGGACAGAGAAAGGAAACAGCTTCCGATTAATAAATCTATACTTTTACAGTGTATTCTAATTCTACCTGTTCTCACGTGACTTACCAGGGAAGTTTACGTTTAAATCTCTCCACTTTAATATAGATTTGCCAACAAAATTGCATAACATTTTAATTACTTTCAGCACGAACACTATACGCGTGGAAAAATTGATTCATTCCGGTGCCATCACATCCAATCATAATGGGATCTGCAATATTGACACACGTAAAGTAATAAAATGAATGTTATCCAACCAAAACATATTCTACAGCAGACTGCAATAACTTTCCTATTACCTTGCTTTTTCTGAAATACCTTTCTACTTATAAACTACGTTATGTATATTCTGTTAGATATATCCAAATTTAAAGATCAGGAGCGTCTGTTGTGTCACCACAACTCTCCAAGAAATTAATTTACCACTTAAATTAAATCTCCGATACCCCTCCCCCTCCTTCGTGGCGCTACAGCCCTGATGGGCCTTTGCCTACCAAGTGACCGCTGCTCAGCCCAAAGGCTTGCAGATTGCGAGGTCAGCACGAAGAATCCTCTCGGCCTTGATTCTTTGTTTTCTAGATCGAGGCCACTATCTCACCATCAGATACCTCCTCAATTGTAATCATTTAGACAGAGTGGACCTCGAACTAGCCCTCAAATCCAGGGAAGAATCCCTTGCCTTGCCGGGAACCGAACTCAGGGTGAAGGGTGGGCACGCTAACCTTAGGCTATGGGACCGGCAATAATCCCTATTGGTGTAATTAATTTGAAGATCCCTAGTGGGAAATTCATTTTTTTTGTGAGAGCCAAGGTAGAATCTAGATCCTTGGCGGAATGGTTCACGTATTGGTCTTCAGTTCAGAAAGACCCCTGTTCGATTCATGGCCGGGCCATGGTTTCTCATTTGGGAAGGATAATTCATATGACCCGGGAACTGGGTATTTGTGTTCCTCTTAATTAATTTCTTTTGATATGCATATATCAAAACCACACCGCTCATAAATTGCGATAAATGTCAGAATTAGTTTTCTTTCCTCTCTTTTCTTTCTTTCTGTTTTCTTTTGTTTAATATTGCACTAACACACGAAGACTTTTGGTGACGCAAAGATAAGAATGGGCTAGGACTGGAAAGGAAGCGGCCATGACCTTAATTAAGATACAGTCCCAGCATTTGCCTTGTAAGAAAATGGTGAACCATGGAAAACCATATTCAGGGCTGCCGACTGTGGAATTTGAGCCCATCATTATCTGAATGCAAGGTCACAGCTACGCAATCCAAATATTTTTTTTTGCTAGTTGCTTTACGTCGCGCCGACACAGATAGGTCTTATGGCGACGATGGGACAGGGAAGGGCTGGGAGTGGGAAGGAAGCGGCCGTGGCCTTAATTAAGGTACAGCCCCAGCATTTGCCTGGTGTGAAAATGGGAAACCACGGAAAACCATTTTCAGGGCTGCCGACAGTGGGGTTCGAACCTACTAGCTCGGTAATCCAAAGAAGAAGAAGAAATCCAAGAGGGGCATATTTAGCAATTGGAGAGACATATGTCCCCTAGCGCATCGTCATTATTTGGAGCTTATCATACATTGGCTTGCAGTGGTATTACAACCGTATATGGCAGTGTCTTTGAGAGGTGTGGTGTTCTATCTAACGAGCCCAATGGCACACCTGGGCGATACACTGGTAAATTTTAAGATTGAGTAATCAGAATTATTTATTTTAAATCTTTATTAAGATATCTGTTACTATTCTCACTTGATCAAAGAAACAGCTGCTGTATACGTGTACACTTATGTTGCAAGCAAAGTACAGTATACAGGACGGTCAGAAAAAACGCGAAGAGCGTTATAGGGTTGGTCGTACTGATAAATAATTGGAAAGAAGTTATTCAATATTTCGCACCGTTTTCATTCTATCACCAACTGAAGTTAGCCAATCAGATCACTTTGCGGGCAAATTTGTACTAGCTTTGCGAGGCGGCGTTGCTGAATCTGCGCGTCGCTTAATACCAGCTTGTGATCCATGACTAGAAATCAGCACCAAACTCAAACAAACTGTGGGTGTCACCGCAGCTCATTTACTACGCCACGATACTGTCAGCACGGAAGTGTGTGTTCAAATCCCTCAAGCCGATCTTAAACCACGTGCTACACCGCGTCGCGAAGTCCATTTGAATTAACACGCGAAGCGATCTGATTGGCTAACTTCAGCAGTTTATTAAATGACAACGGTGTGAGATATCGTATTATTTTTTCTTCAATTTATTCATCACTTGTTTCCGACCACCCTATATAGATCTACTTACAAGAAGACTAATTTATAAAATCTTTCCATGGAAACGTCAGTATTAAATTGATTAACTTTCTTATTTGCCGATAGTTTCACGACAAAAGTCCATTTGGGTTAAGGCAGCAAATTCCACTCAATAAACCGAAAGGAGAGTAATGCCCTCGTTATGATCTAAACAATAATTTTTTATTATGAACGTGAAAATATTGAGAATTTAAACTTTTACCAGCATGATAATGTATATAAAAGACGTACCTGTCAACTTAACCTGTATCAATCATGCAGTAAGTGAGGAATAGAGCACTCAAGCTGCTATGTAACGGGACTGAATGTAACATTCATTCATCACTTATATTGACGAGGAATAAATTATCGAGCCGTTAAGCCGAGCTACATCTCTCTCCGTCTTTAAGGGGTGAGTGAGGTATAAAAATAAATATCATAAAATGAACCGAGTGTCTAATTTTAGATCAGGAAATTTAGTTACTAAATATACTCTACAGAATCAGTTGATACTTGAAAATTCTACTGAAAATAAAGTTGTACTTGAATGTGATCATAATCCTCATGCAATTAGAACAAAATTCGACAATATTTTCTCATAAGTTATTATTAATGTTGATAATGATTTAACGTCGCACTAACTTAATTCGGGGTTTTGGCGATGCAAAAATGGAAAATGGTTAGGACTGAGAAACAAGCAGCCGCGGTCTTAATTAAGGTACAGTCTCAGCATTTGCATGGCGTGAAAATGGGGAAACCACGCAAACCATTTCAGGCTACCGATGTTGGGATTCAAACTCACTATCTCCCCAATGCAAGCTATCTGCTATGCATCCACGGTCAACTCAAGCTCGGTAAGGGATGTTGTTCCACCTGGAAATTTAAGAGTGGATTTTCATTTTGATGAGGCCATATGTACTTACTAGGTAGTTAGAATAAATTAAGGTAAATTTGAATTTGAATATAGTGAAATTATATTACCACCAATTTCACGCTCTCGTGTCCATAGCCTGTTAGAATCTCTAGGATACGACAGTACGGCAGGCAATGGTACGTCATTACTGAGTTTATACTGAAGCAAGGGGGCGCACTTATGTACACTTCTTTAGTGATCACAATTAAATGTATATGTAATAGTTTTATTCTCAAACATCTCAATGTACTTCAACTATCAATTTCCGCCCTATGGTTATTTAATAAGAGATATCTGTTTTCGTCTTTGATATCATCCCTAGAAGTTTGACTATTTGACACCATATTACAACAAGAAAGTGTTTGTGCCCAAAAGACCAGGCACCACACAGTACAGAAACAATAACTGAAATACTATCCTCAAGGCAAACAATACGAAATTCTGTCATTCTAAACACTTGTCTCAAGGTGCACAATTTCTTATACACTGACTGACAGAGCAAATGCAACACCAAGAAGGAGTGATTCGAAAGGGATGAAAGTTGGGGAAAAAACAGAGACGGCACGGACGAATAATTGATGTTTATTTCAAACCGATATGCAGGTTACACAATGCGCACGGCATCGACTCAGTAGGATGTAGGACCACCGCGAGCGGCGATGCACGCAGAAACACGTCGAGGTACAGAGTCAATAAGAGTGCGGATGGTGTCCTGAGGGATGGTTCTCCATTCTCTGTCAACCATTTGCCACAGTTGGTCGTCCGTACGAGGCTGGGGCAGAGTTTGCAAACGGCGTCCAATGAGATCCCACACGTGTTCGATTGGTGAGAGATCCGGAGAGTACGCTGGCCACGGAAGCATCTGTACACCTCGTAGAGCCTGTTGGAAGATGCGAGCAGTGTGTGGGCGGGCATTATCCTGCTTAAACAGAGCATTGGGCAGCCCCTGAAGGTACGGGAGTGCCACCGGCCGCAGCACATGCTGCACGTAGCGGTGGGCATTTAACGTGCCTTGAATACGCACTAGAGGTGACGTGGAATCATGTGCAATAGCGCCCCAAATCATGATGCCGCGTTGTCTAGCGGTAGGGCGCTCCACAGTTACTGCCGGATTTGACCTTTCTCCACGCCGACGCCACACTCGTCTGCGGTGACTATCACTGACAGAACAGAAGCGTGACTCATCGGAGAACACGACGTTCCGCCATTCCCTCATCCAAGTCGCTCTAGCCCGGCACCATGCCAGGCGTGCACGTCTATGCTGTGGAGTCAATGGTAGTCTTCTGAGCGGACGCCGGGAGTGCAGGCCTCCTTCAACCAATCGACGGGAAATTGTTCTGGTCGATATTGGAACAGCCAGGGTGTCTTGCACATGCTGAAGAATGGCGGTTGACGTGGCGTGCGGGGATGCCACCGCTTAGCGGCGGATGCGCCGATCCTCGCGTGCTGACGTCACTCGGGCTGCGCCTGGACCCCTCGCACGTGCCACATGTCCCTGCGCCAACCATCTTCGCCACAGGCGCTGCACCGTGGACACATCCCTATGGGTATCGGCTGCGATTTGACGAAGCGACCAACCTGCCCTTCTCAGCCCGATCACCATACCCCTCGTAAAGTCGCCTGTCTGCTGGAAATGCCTCCGCTGACGGCGGCCTGGCATTCTTAGCTATACACGTGTCCTGTGGCACACGACAACACGTTTTACAATGACTGTCGGCTGAGATATCACGGTACGAAGTGGGCCATTCGCCAACGCCGTGTCCCATTTATCTTTCGCTACGTGCGCAGCACAGCGGCGCATTTCACATCATGAGCATACCTCAGTGACGTCAGTCTACCCTGCAATTGGCATAAAGTTCTGACCACTCCTTCTTGGTGTTGCATTTGCTCTGTCAGTCAGTGTAAATGTACACGAATAACTTCAAAAGTGATCTATACAACACCAAGAGCGTTTAGTATGTTGTGCGTGACGCCAGGCTGGTCAATTTTGAAACTCGAACGCATGGACGCTGTGGGACGTCAATATCATTAACGTTATGGGGATGGATTTTCGTTCCATATTTTGTCAAGAAATCTTCACCAAATCAACAAGAGCATATATTGAGGATTATATTGCAAAAGAGTCGGATTATAATTGTGTAGGTAGTGTTAGTATTATGGATCGGTTTTGTAGGTTCATAGAGACTGGGGATACTTACTGCTTTGTTGAGAAGGACTGAATATTAAAGAAACAGTGTTTTCACACAGCCCATACTCTGTCTTACAACCGTTTGTTAAATACCCCCGAATTGGAGATTTATCTCCCTAGGCTCACAGTTGGTGAAATGTAAAATACGGCAACACTGCCACGATATAATACAAGAATATTTCCCATTTATGCATGCCTAGTTGCTTCTTCTTTTTCCCTCCTCACGTCACGTTTTCCATACACTGTTGGAGTCTTAGTTGTGATCTGTATCACATTTGTGGACTTGACCAGTTTTACGGCCAGTGACTTTTCTGACACCTATTCTATGGTGATAGATGTAGTTTTTTTCTTTGCTAGTGGCTTTACGTCGTTCCGACACACATAGGTCTTATGGCAACGACGGGAGAGGAAAGGCCTAGGAGTTGGAAGGAAGCGGCCGTGGCCTTAATTAAGGTACAGCCCCAGCATTTGCTTGGTGTGAAAATGGGAAACCACCGAAAAACATCCTCAGGGCTGCCGACAGTTGGATTCGAACCCACTATCTCCCGGATGCAAGCTCACAGCCACGCGCCCCTAACTGCACGGCCAGGTCGCCCGCTTTCTGTTGTAGTTTGCAGTATGGTGTGTAGATGGAAATGTGTGCATTATGATAAAAAAAAACACTCAGTCTTTCAGCTAGAGGAAATAGCTTGCTAAAAACTGCGGTCAGGCCAGGAATCGAACCGCTGACCCATTCAATTGAAGGCCAATATGTCAGCTTTGTTCATATTTAATTAATCTTCAAATAATTCTGATCACCCGCTGCCATTCAACCATTCTTTCGCACAATCATGCAGTAGTTATTCCATTTCAAGTATGTTCATTAGTAATATTTCCTTGCTCCTTCATTTTTGTATCATCGAACACTGATGTCCTTCGAACACGTAGTGATAACTCAAATGTGAAATAATATTGACAGTTTTAACGGTAGAAAACCCAAGAATATAAATTGACACATTCTATAATGTACGCGATTGGTCTTAGTACTGGTCTGCAATAGAATACATTCTAAGAAATTTGTTTGGCAGCCAAATGAGCTTATAGTTTATAACATCAGTCATCATGTCTCCAGTTTGTACTTTGAAATTTACGGATCATTACTTTTCACGCTGGGTGGGAAAAAATAATGAATATTACTAATTTATATTGTAACAGACTGAAAACTGTCACCATTTTTAATACCTAATCATGTTTACTAACACATTACTATTAAAGTCGGATTAAATGGCTCAAACAGTAGAAGTGCTCAACCTCGACTCAGTTCGGTGGTATCTGTAGGTGCTAAAATACGCCAGGATCTTGCCAATAGATTCGATATCATATAACAGCACTCCTATGGGACAACATTCCGACACCTCGGCGTCTCTGAAAACTGTGACAGTAGTTATTATTGTGATTATTAGTATCTTTTTCACTATTTTAACAACATAGAACTCTTTGAATTCTTCTTGCTGAAATATGAATTTCCCTGAATCTTTTCAAAATGGTTCATGTTTGTGGGTTACTGTAGTCACGTCCTAGTTCGTGAACCATGGGCAACGGCTGAGTGGCCTAGTAAGTGGTCCTGAGTGTCGGGATACCAGTTGCTATGGAATGGGAGTGGGCATCTCGGACATATTCTGAGTCGTGGCCCTCCTTGTGCTCAAGTGGCTAGGACTACACAATTCACCGGTGGTCCATAACCCGTTAGAGGAGAGATCCTCACTTGGACTATGTGCAAGTAGGGCAGCATCCTGCTTCATGAATTTACCGAGCTCAGAACACTTTAAGCAAGCCTCGGACCTATGGGAGTAATGGAGTCCCACTCCCATTTGACAGGCGAGGGACTCCTTGGAAACAACTTGGCGAACGAAATGGAATTCGATGGGGAGCTATCAATATTAATGGGGCTTATGGAAGAAAGAAGGTAGAACATGCTGAGTCAGCAAAGTGGATGCATCTGGATGTGCTAGGAGTAAGTGATATTCGGGTAAGGGGAGATAAGGAGGAAGAGATAGGAGATTATAAAGTGTACTTGACGGGTGTTAGAACGGGAAGGGCAGAGTCTGGGGTAGGGCTCTTTATCAGGAATACCATTGCACGCAACATAGTTTATGTTAGGCACGTAAGTGAGCGAATGATGTGGGTAGATTTGTCAGTGGGAGGAATTAGGACAAGAATTGTGTCCGTGTATTCACCATGTGAGGGTGCAGATGAGGATGAAGTTGACAAGTTTTATGAAGCATTGAGTGACATCGTGGTCAGGATCAACAGCAAGGATAGAATAGTGCTAATGGGCGATTTCAATGCGAGAGTTGGGAATAGAACTGAAGGATACGAAAGGGTGATTGGTAAATGTGGGGAAGATATGGAAGCTAATGGGAAGCGTTTGCTGGACTTCTGTGCTAGTATGGGTTTAGCTGTTACGAATACATTCTTCAAGCATAAGGCTATTCACCGCTACACACGGGAGGCTAGGGGTACCAGATCCATAATAGACTATATCTTAACAGACTTTGAATTCAAGAAATCTTTTAGGAATGTACGAGTTTTTCGGGGATTTTTCGATGATACAGACCATTATTTGATCTGTAGTGAACTAAGTATCTCTAGGCCTAGGGTAGAGAAAGTGAAATCTGTCTGCAAACGAATAAGGGTAGAAAATCTCCAGGACGAGGAAATTAGACAGAAGTACATGGATATGATTAGTGAGAAGTTTCGAACAGTAGACAGTAAGCAGGTTCAGGATATAGAAAGTGAATGGGTGGCATACAGGGATGCTGTAGTAGAAACACCAAGGGAATGCCTAGGAACAACTGTGTGTAAAGATGGGAAAAGGCGAACATCTTGGTGGAATGATGAAGTGAGAGCAGCCTGTAAACGTAAAAAGAAGGCTTATCAGAAATGGCTCCAAACAAGGGCCGAGGCAGACAGGGATTTGTACGTAGATTAAAGAAACAGAGCGAAACAAATAGTTGTTGAATCCAAAAAGAAGTCATGGGAAGATTTTGGTAATAACCTGGAAAGGCTAGGTCAAGCAGCAGGGAAACCTTTCTGGACAGTAATAAAGAATCTTAGGAAGGGAGGGAAAAAGGAAATGAACAGTGTTTTGAGTAATTCAGGTGAACTCATAACAGATCCCAGGGAATCACTGGAGAGGTGGAGGGAATATTTTGAACATCTTCTCAATATAAAAGGAAATCATCATGGTGGTGTTGCAAACAGTCAAGCTCATGGGGAGGAGGAAAATGATGTTGGTGAAATTATGCTTGAGGAAGTGGAAAGGATAGTAAATAAACTCCACTGTCATAAGGCAGCAGGAATAGATGAAATTAGACCTGAAATGGTGAAGTATAGTGGGAAGGCAGGGATGAAATGGCTTCATAGAGTAGTCAAATTAGCGTGGAGTGTTGGTAAGGTACCTTCAGATTGGACAAAGGCAGTAATTGCACCTATCTATAAGCAAGGGAACAGGAAGGATTGCAACAACTATCGAGGTATCTCATTGATTAGTATACCAGGCAAAGTATTCACAGGCATCTTGGAAGGGGGTGCGATCAGTCGTTGAGAGGAAGTTGGATGAAAACCAGTGTGGTTTCAGACCACAGAGGGGCTGTCAGGATCAGATTTTCAGTATGTGCCAGGTAATTGAAAAGTGCTACGAGAGGAATAGGCAGTTGTGTTTATGTTTCGTAGATCTAGAGAAAGCATATGACAGGGTACCGAGGGAAAGGATGTTCGCTATACTGGGGGACTATGGAATTAAAGGTAGATTATTAAAATCAATCAAAGGCATTTATGTTGACAATTGGGCTTCAGTGAGAATTGATGGTAGAATGAGTTCTTGGTTCAGGGTACTTACAGGAGTTAGACAAGGCTGTAATCTTTCATCTTTGCTGTTTGTAGTTTACATGGATCATATGCTGAAAGGTATAAAATGGCAGGGAGGGATTCAGTTAGGTGGAAATGTAGTAAGCAGCCTGGCCTATGCTGACGACTTGGTCTTAATGGCAGACTGTGCCGAAAGTCTGCAGTCTAACATCTTGAAACTTGAAAATAGGTGCAAGGAGTATGGTATGAAAATTAGCCTCTCGAAGACTAAATTGATGTCAGTAGGTAAGAAATTCAACAGAATTGAATGTCAGATTGGTGATACAAAGCTAGAACAGGTCGATAATTTCAAGTATTTAGGTTGTGTGTTTTCCCAGGATGGTAATATAGTAAGTGAGATTGAATCAAGGTGTAGTAAAGCGAATGCAGTGAGCTCGCAGTTGCGATCAGCAGTATTCTGTAAGAAGGAAGTCAGCTCCCAGACGAAACTATCTTTACATCGGTCTGTTTTCAGACCAACTTTGCTTTATGGGAGCGAAAGCTGGGTGGACTCATGATATCTTATTCATAAGTTAGAAGTAACAGACATGAAAGTAGCAAGAATGATTGCTGGTACAAACAGGTGGGAACAATGGCAGGAGGGAACTCGGAATGAGGAGATAAAGGCTAATTTAGGAATTAACTCGATGGATGAAGCTGTACGCATAACCCGGCTTCGGTGGTGGGGTCATGTGAGGCGAATGGAGGAGGATAGGTTACCTAGGAGAATAATGGACTCTGTTATGGAGGGTAAGAGAAGTAGAGGGAGACCAAGACGACGATGGTTAGACTCTATTTCTAACGATTTAAAGATAAGAGGTATAGAACTATATGAGGCCACAACATTAGTTGCAAATCGAGGATTGTGGCGACGTTTAGTAAATTCTCAGAAGCTTGCAGACTGAACGCTGAAAGGCATAACAGTCTATAATGATAATGTATGTAATGTATGTATGGATGTTTTCAAAATTTTCGTTGTTTCTGTAAACAAACTGTGTTCCACGAAATGTGGCAGTAATTCAGGACTTCAATTTAAAGGGGAAATGATTGGTTTCTGTGATGTCATTTTACTTCCAATCTCCTTGTGCTTTGAACAGTGCAGTGCCCTCAAAATTGCCTCAGGCCTGAATATATACCAGCATTAAAGAGACCCGAATAAAGTTGTTGTTGTTGTTGATGATGATGCTGCCTCTGTTCCTGTTGGTTGAAAAGCTTTTGAAATGCGATGTAAAACAAACAGTTGGACAAACAATCTATCGACCTTGATGCTTCACGTTACACACATACACTTTGTGAGCCGCACACTGCACTGCTCTGGCTACCCAAACCGCTACACACAGGTCAACTGTACAGTTGCATAAAAGACAGAGGCACATTGACATTGAAGCCGATAGTAGAGGGATCGGCTACAAAATAGAATAACGTGAATCGGGTTCCAACCCTGTTGTAACCAGGTAGTAATTCTGAGCAGTCTGTGACGCTGTTAACATTACTGTGAAAGCATTAATTGGACAGAGAACAGACGGACACTCTTCTCGTTTTTTCCCATCAAAATACTTTCGTCTCCACTTCAATGAAGTATCAATTTCGTCCAGTACATTTTCATGTTTTTGCGTAAACTCTGCTGTAACCAATACCAAGTTGTTAATACTCAGCGCTTACTTTTCTTTTTTAGAAGGATGAACAAAATTAATCTCTTCTAAACAAAATGCAGTCAGTATTTATTCTTTGTGTCATATTTCCAAGGTGTTTGGTATAATTTAGTATAGGTAGGTCGAAAGTGGATACATATTGTCAAAGCATATAGGTCATGGAAATCTGAAATCTTTTTATTAGTCTGGCCATGGATATATCGTCCTTCCTATGGCAAAACCACGAATGTGACAACGCTCTTCGTATTCATTATTTCCTTTAAGATTGGTCACGCCTCCAGCAATATACAGTCCACCAGAGCAATTTTCGTCGAGTTCACTTTCCTATGCGGGTGTGTAAAGCAAAATAATCTTAAATACATCATACTCTAGGAGCGGGTATATATGTCATGCAAAAATGCGTTCCTACAATACGGTACAGTAAGGTTCTGAAACTATAGTCGTGACAAAACTCGCCTGAAAAGTGCCAGTCGGCTTTTTGGGATGACACTCTACGTAGTGCTGGACCGAAGCTACAGACGTATTCACGTCAAAATGAATACTTGCGAATATAATACGCATCTGATATATAAACACATTGAGGATCAGTCTGGAATTGTATATACTTGTAGATTGGAAACTCTTCCCGCACACCTATTGTAGTGCTTTTTGAAGTGAAATATAATTTTGCGTTTCGAATAGGCATCAGAGGACTTTATCATATTGTCCAAATTCTTTTTCTCTCTCGTAAACACACACGTTCGTTAATCAGTACAACTTATTACTAACACTGATCGCGAAAGATTGTCGGTAAGCTCTTCTGGTTCATTTGATTGCGATTGTTAGAATTTATGTAAGCTTTCGCGAAAACTAATAAGTGAAAAATTGTGTCGACTATGTTATCAGTGTAAGTTATTAACGAAAATAATAGGGGGGGGGGACGTTCCACTAAATATGGAGTATGTTTAATTCCGCAGTAACAGTAACTTTACTGTGGTTTCACCTTGGCGTGAGAAGAAGGTCTGATTGTTTTTTTTTACGTACTATAAACATCTTGTACCCTTAAAGTAAAATTTTAACTTGTACAATGTATCCCTTTGGTGGTAGTATAGTACTTACGTTGTTTATTCTTTCTGAAAGACAGGCTTCGTAAACGTGTGTCCTTTTAAGTACAATATTTTTACTTTTATGGAATATTATTTACTGTATTCATTTTGGATCATCCTGAGACCCAAAGCTTGCGAAGCTTCCTTGAGTTCTTATAGCGTCGATTCCCGTTCCTAAGGACAACTGCTGGTAAGGATGATGACATCGGCGAAGTGGAGGAGATGCTTAAGGAAGTTACCAGGAATGCTTTCCATTAGCGAGTGAGATCTCCGTACAGTATACAGTTACACTCTATTAGAGAAAATTGATGGAAAGTCTTGAAAGGAGTTTGTTTTGAAAAATGGACTTAATTTCTTCTTGATCTCTTAGCTTTAGATCGGGGCACTATGCATTACGCCTTAATCCTCAATATTTAGTAATAGGTGGGAGGCTCTATTACTGTGGAGTACAACATAATGAGAAAGTTATTATTATATAGTTTGAGATAGCTGGCGATCTGTTAATATACACGTAACACCTGGTAATATATTAGAATTGAGCGGAGGTGCACATGTGGATACAATTGCTCCGAACTTAACGACCATGTACGTCTTCTGTTTAACCCTAAAACTCTTTATGAATAAGTAGAAGAGGATAATGCGTTGAACAGAAACAATAACCTCACGCTACATGATTTATTATTGTTCATAATATTTCTTAATGTGGAAAGGAGAGTGGTAACAGGCGATTTCAATAAGAGAGTCAGAAACAAGGTAAACAACACGAGCCGATGTACTTGCTGGTCCTAATGAGTGAGATTTCTATAATTCTATGTCGCAATTATGTTATAATCAGTATTATCATTAATGTCCGACTCATTGTCTGAATGGTCAGCGTTGAGGCCTTCGTTCAGAGGGTCCAGGGTTCGATTCCCGGCCGCGTCGAGAATTTTAATCGTCTCTGATTAATTCTTCTTGCCCGGGGACTGGGTATTTGTATTTGTCCCAACACTTTCCTCTTCATATCCAGACAACACACTACACCACAGAAAAATGCAATAGTGAGTAGTATATCCCTCCATATAAGGTTGGCGTTAGCAAGGGCATCCGGTCGTTAACCAAGGCCAAAACCACATATGCGACATAGTTCGCACCCGCGACCCCACAGGTGTGGGAAAAGCGCTAGAAAAGAAGAAGACGAAGAAAGAAAAAGATTATCATTAATAATATTCTTCCTCTTTTGCCAGCGTTTTAACGTCGCAGGAACACATCGGAAGGTATGTATAAAGCTGCTTAACTCTCAAGAACCTTTCTTTTTGTACAACCCTGTTAACATATCCTCACTTAAGCTAAGTATTTGTCTATATTCGTACCAAAAGAAAGTCTTGATAATACGATTTTGTAACATTTGTACTATGTAACATGTTCATGTCTGTAACAAAAGCCGATCCCATACACTTACTGTAGGCCTACATAGTGACTCAACAGTAATAATCAGAATTCCCAAATTAGGTATCGCTCAGCTGTGTACAATTCATGGATAAATACGACTTTCTTCACTTAATCGGAGGTATTTCTGTGTTTTGGTTTTGACCAGTGTTTAACGCCAGACGTCCTTTCTGACACCACTTGACTTTTCAGGTTTATATTCCAACACGGGATCCACTGGGATCGAAAACTCCACCGTTTGAGGGGAAAGTAAGCATGCACTAACTATAATTCACACACCTTCCTTAGCAGACAAATACACGGTTAAATGACGGCCGTGGAGGTATTGAGACGACTAATGTGCTCCTGAAGAAGATAGTAACACAATCGATGTAACTGAAGGAAACAAGCTCACCGTCTCATAATGACTTCACATTTTTCTGGTTATTGACAGATTGTCCCTCAGTTACTTTCTCTTCAGTTCGTCTCTTATGAGGATAATTTAGTTTATATTTCAGCAACCTCTTTAAAAAATACTTCAGATTTCTGTCTCTATGAGACCACTATACCTCGGATTTGTAGGTGGTAATAGGTTAGAATGCAAATTAATTTGGTTTGTAGGAAGTGTCATGCAACCCGTTGTACCATAATGTAGGAAGAGTAGCATAAATTCAGGGAGTTCTATATGCTGAACCCCTAATTTATATGCAAATCTCATAGCATAACCGTTGCACAGTGTAGAGTATGCTTGTTACTGGCTAAAGTAAGTTTGCATTCTAACCTATTAGCACCTAATAATCCAGACTCTAGAGACAACATCCACAGATGACGGCACCCGAGAATATATTCCCCATCGAATCCACTCTCAGAAAAATAAATTTACGTCATTATATTCCGTGTAACTCAAACTGGTCTCGGAACAAAATTATTGTAGCAGTATAACAAAGGCATTCATTTTACTTGTGTGTAATGTTTATCTACTGAAACGTTAACTTTCAAGCTGTATTCACTCACCCTTTCTGCAATATTTCTTCTCCACGACACAACTAACACCTTCATTTTCACACTTACCTAGAAAAAGGAAAAAAATGTTATTATTCAGGAAGGTTTAAATAACACACCACAGTACTACAATAATATTATGTAAAAACTGACTAGTCAAGAAAAGTGCAAAGAAATTACATACTTTAATGTAGGAAATACCAATAGAGGAGAAAGGTTTTTAAAATTGTGTTTAGAGACCAAGTTCATTATAGGATCATTTCATCAATATTTTCTAAACAATATTCCTAATATCAATTTATATTATTATCTGATACTAAAATCAATAGAAGTACTGAAAGGAGAAAGAGAAAAGAGAATGCTAAAATATAGTTAAAGACAAATCTGAAAATACAGGAATGAAAATTATCTATCTGACTTCTGAGAAAATTCAGTTCAGTAGGAAACGCGTACATCTGCTGAGAACAAAAATGTAATCGCTTAAGGGGATAACACTACCAAAATAAATAAACGTGCGCCATTTCTCGAAAAATCCGCAAAAGTCAGAGTAATTTACTAGTCTAACGTGGATCCCTTTATAAAATAGCTTTGTGGTCTCTGCTGAAGCAATAGGAAAAGACACTAGTAGAAGTGTGCTAATATCACTTTTTACCCAGCAGTTTCCACGTTATGAGTACAATACTAAAAGGAACAGGTAAGTAATTGTTGAGCCCTATATAAGGGAAGTAATGGTCCATACGTTTCATTAAATTATAGCTGGTAACAATGACATAAAATTTTGTATAACAAGTCCAGATGCCGTAAAAACCTCCATAATGAAAAAAATGGTTTGTGCTCTTAAACTGTTAAAATATATATATCGCCGGATGGAGTGGCTTAGACCGTTCAGGCGCTGGCCTTCTGACCCCACATGGCAGGTTCGATCCTGACTCAGTGCGGTATTATTTGAAGGTGCTCAAATCCGTAAGCCTCGTGTCTGTACATTTAACGCACGTAAAAGAACTCCTGCGGGCCGAATTTCGGTACCTCGGCGTCTCCGAAAGCCGTAAAAGTAGTTCGTGGGACGTAAGGCTATTAATAATATTATGTTAAAATATATAAGGCGTATCCATGCTGATATTACAAACTTTCAGGGATGATGTAAGACGGCAAATAGATCAATTTGAGATAAGCAACCGTAGTCCAGAAACATTCGAGTTAGAGGTTATTAATAGACGCCCGGGTGTCGCCTAAATGCAGCAGTGTACACAGTGGAGCTCAGATGTGTACTACCCACGGTCGTGGAAAAAAATCTCACTTGTCCTTCATCAACGGATGTGGTACCAACTTGACGGAGCCCCACCTCACTTTGGACTGAGGTTCGTGAACACCTGGGTCAGGCATTCCTTGGAAAGTGGATAGTAAGTGGAGGTCCTGTTTTGTGGTCCGCTCATTCACCTGTTCTCATTCCACTTGATTTCTTCTTGTGGGAGCATGTGAAAAGCCTTGTGTATGAGACAGCTGTCGAGACTAAAGGTGATATCTTGGCAAGTTTTATCGCTGCCTGCAACGCTGTTTAGACGACACCGGCGATATTCGAACGGATACGACAGAAGTTTGTTGTGCGACGATGCCATGCCTGCATTGACGTAGGGGAACGCCATTTCAAACATTTCTTATAAATGGAGCAGCTTGTGGAAATTGTTGACGTAAACGGACTTAAATGAGTAGAATTTTGTTTAACCTTTGACTTGGAAGTTTCCGGAATATGGCTCCTTATCTCAAATTGATCCATTTTTCGTCCTTCATCATCCCTGAAAGTTTGTAATACCATCATGAATACACCCTATATAACAGAATCGTAGTATGAAGGCTTTTATAATCAGTTACAGTAATGTTCTATCACAGATGAGAAAGAAGTTGACCAATAAGTAGCTACTAATAAACGAACTTATTTGAAGCACCTAGATATCAATTAAATGGGTTTTATAGTGACTTCTCTATTAATGTATTGTTTCATAGGAGGGCTGTGACAACTAAAGCCTTAAAAATTCCATATTATTCCTCACGTACTGCTTTCTGCTACATTTTAGCTCCTTATTTTCACGTAATTTCAATAGAATTATAGTTAAAACTTCCTCTTTTCGCCATTTATATCTTAAGCGAAACATGTACAGATGATGATAATCACGGTAGCAACCACCTAACATTTTTCAAACAGGTTTATATTATCCACAAATATTTCTAAAACGGCACTGTAAGCAAGGATACAAGGAAACATTTAATTGCCATGTGTGAATACACGCAATTGTATAAATTTATTTCCTTCTCCTGAAATATTAGCTAACTGGGGCTTATCCCCGTATAGAAATAAATTCCACAATTCTTTTCTTCTGTGAATCTGTCTTGAGACAGGTATCAACTGGACAGCCTCCATGATTCTCTGTCCTGAGCATCTTGTGCTTCAGTTGTTCATAGCTTCTCCCTTGCTTGACATCTGTTAACATTCCATGCCTTCTTCTTCCTCTTCCTTTTCTTTCATCTACTTTTCCCTCCATCACCCTCTGTTGAAGACAATTTCTACGTAGTATGTGACCCAACCACGATATTTTCCACTCATCGTTTTCATCAGGTGTCTCTTCTCTACTACTTTTCTTAGCACTTCCTCATTTCTCACTTTATATGCCCACTTCACTTTTTCCATTCATCTTCACAACCATATTTCAAAACTTTCCAAGTACTTTCTTTCTTTCTTTCTTTCTTTCTTTCTTTCTTTCTTAATGTCCATGTTTCAGCTTCACTATTCAAAATTTCTTCGGAATGTCCATCTAGCACGGTCATTTGCTAGTTTCTTCAAAGCATTACGCTTCACGAATTAAATCCGAAGTCTAATCATACGACCGGGCGAGTTGGCCGTGCGCGTAGAGGCGCGCGGCTGTGAGCTTGCATCCGGGAGATAGTAGGTTCGAATCCCACTATCGGCAGCCCTGAAGATGGTTTTCCGTGGTTTCCCATTTTCACACCAGGCAAATGCTGGGACTGTACCTTAATTAAGGCCACGGCCGCTTCCTTCCAACTCCTAGGCCTTTCCCATCCCATCGTCGCCATAAGACCTATCTGTGTCGGTGCGACGTAAAGCCCCTAGCAAAAAAAAATCTAATCATACGATATGAATTGAATTATTTTTCTTTTCCTATAAGCAACACCAATCTGTAACTTTGATGGATTCGTTCGTTCATAATAAACTCAGTCCGGCTCCATGGCTAAATGGTTAGCGTGCTAGCCTTTGTTCACAGGGGTCCCGGGTTCGATTCCCGGCAGGGTCGGGAATTTTAACCATAATTGGTTAATTCCCCTGGCACGGGGACTGAGTGTATGTGCCGTCTTCATCATCATTTCATCCTCGTTGCGACGCGCAGGACCGGGCGAGTTGGCCGTGCGGTTCGAGTCGCGCAGCTGTGAGCTTGCATTCGGGAGATAGTGGGTTCGAATCCCAGCAGCCCCGAAGATGGTTTTCCGTGGTTTCCCATTTTCACACCAGACAAATGCTGGGGCTGTACCTTTATTAAGGCCACGGCTACTTCCTTCCCACTCCTAGGTCTTCCCTATCCCATCGTCGCCATAAGACCTATCTGTGTCGGTGCGGTGTAAATCAAATAACAAAAAACAACGACGTGCAAGTCACCTACGGGAGTCAAATCAAAAGTTCTGTAGCAAGCCTCTAGACAGACCATACGCCATAAATAAATAAATAAATTATAAACTCAGTTCTTTTGTCTCTCCTTTAAATTCACTTACGTTGACATATGCCTTTTTGCAAATAACAAATTCATCTGATATTTTAATAATTGACTCAATGCGCGTATTAATCATACTGTGATTAATTAAGGCTGGTCAGACATCAGCTAATTAATATTATACTCATCACAACCAGTATATTAATTTCATAACTTCAGTTATATACTCTTGATATGGTAATGCAACGACATTCTTCCTAAGCTGTAATTGGAAAGCCATACAAGCACTGAAATATGATCATTTCTTCGAAGCATTGTCTGAGTGTAACCAGACATTTTTGTGGAAGCTGCTTTATTCCTTTCACTTACGAGAACTGTTCAAGTGCAAATGCAGGAAATATTTTCCTTTTTTACAATTGGCTTTACGTCGCACCGACATCATGTGACAGCGATGATATAGGACAGGGCTAGGAGTTAGAAGTAATCGGCCTTGGTTTTAATTAAGGTACAGTCAAAGCATTTAGCTCGTGTGAAAATGAGAAACCACGGAAAACCATTTTCAAGGCTATCGAGAGTGGGCTTCGAACCTACTATCTCCCGAATTCAAGCTCGCAGCTGCGTGTCCCTAACTACACGGCCAGCTCGGTCGGTAGGACATCTTTTCTTTCTTTCCAGTGCCTCATATACCTTGGAATTCCTCCCCTCAATTTTTTTTCTGGTGGGGGAGTGGTGTCTAACAAAGGATCGTCACTGAGGACTGATTCTAAAATGTTTAAAGGGCATAGGGAAAAACCTCTCAGACAGTATTTCGGCCTATGTTGATTCAAATTGTTCATGTGAGGCCGAACATACTTTTGAAAGAAGGAAGCCATTCGCAGAAAACAAACCACGTCGATTCTTGCGAATGTGGTTGCGTACAGAATAAGATAGATAGATAGATAGATAGATAGATAGATAGATAGATAGATGTCTTTATTGGCGTAGTATAGGTCTTTAGTCCTTCTCCTACACTAAACCAAAGTATAGCAATACCGGGCATAATGTGTTCCTTTTCGCTGAATATATCTGCTTTGTATAATAATTTCTTTTATTAAGACTGTCCTAGTCAGATATAACTATTCTGTCTGAGGTCTATTTCCTTCTCATGCCAATACTATGTAGTTATGTGTTTGCATGATGATTGGCAGTGTACTGTGTTGTGTATGTATCGAGAAGTTTGTACCTTGGTACTGAAACAAACAGGAACACCCGGTCCCCGAGACTGTATTATTCAGACAAGTTCAAAATTCCACTACTCGACCAGTAATTGAACCATTACGCCGCCCATTGAGCCAAGGAGTCGCTTTTTACACCATTACATAAAATATTGTAAGTTACTCACTTTTCTCGAGTCGACATGTTTATAAAGAAAGACTGTAATACCTCAACAGAAAATACACTATAATTTCCATTTCAGTGATTTCTGCATTCCACCTTTTGTTTTGTGTGAATAAGGTACGATATGTACTCTACTACTTTAGTGAATTCTTTAACTCGTCTTTAACTGCATGAAAACTGTTTTCCTGTTTTTCACATATTTACAATGTTATTCTGGACGACCGTAATAGCTAGTTCAGGTATATTTCATTGCCATCCAGGCAGAATGAACCTTTCTGCTTAACGCACACACAGTTTCAAGCTACGGATGTTGACATACACTCTTCTTTCACCGCTGTACTTGGACATGTTTTAAAATACACTAAATTTTAATAACTTGGAAATACTGTATGTGAAAAACAGGAAAACAGTTTTCATGCAGATAAAAAGTGTTTCGCACGATTAATTGAATTCACTAAAGTAGATTTAAAGTGCTTTTTAATGTTGTGTCTGGAGGATTATAATATATTTTTAACTCTAATATTAATATATCCACTGAAACCAATAGTACACTCCACATAATACTAAGGGTTATTTCCCGACTTGGAGTGACTCGTTACCTTATATACAGGGGCTGTTTATTTTGAATGTCCGATCGGTTGCGAAATTAAAACCAGGGTGAAAATCATAATTTTATTTGAAACATTTAGCTACACCATCCAGCTACATCCCTACATAGTAGACATTTCTCGTAGCGTGTTACTAACTTTCCAATATCTTCGTCATAGAAGGCAACCGCCTGTGCATCCAGTAACCTCTCTACCCTGGTGTGCACTTTGTTGTCTGTGTCGAAATACTATCATCTTAGCCAACGTTTCGTGCGAGCAAATAGATGAAAATCAGAGGGAGCCATGTCCGGGCTGTATGGTGGGTGATCAAACACTTCCCATCAAAAACGCTGCAGGAGCGTCTTTGTTGCAGCTGGAGTGTGCGGCAGAGCGTTGTCATGAAGAAACACTATGCCTGATGAAAACATTCCTCTTCGCTTGTTCTGAATTGCCCTTCGTGGACATTGAAGAGTCACACTGTATAAAGCTGCAGTGATGGTCGTGCCACGTTCCATCAATTCCACCAAAAAATCTCCTTTCGGTTCCAGAACACAGCAGCCATTCACTTTCTGATGGAGAAGGTTCGCTTGCACTCCTTTGATTTACTCGGAGAATGAGAATGCATCCACTGTTTGGATTGCTCTTTTGTTTCTTCATTTTTGAAATAGACCCATGTCTCGTCCCCTGTCACATTTTTTGTTCACAAAATGTTCTCCTTCAGCAAGGTAGCGCTTGCGCCTATTCGCTGTGTTTTATAATGGTCGGACAGCATCTTCGGAACCCATCTCGCACAGTTTACGGTATGAAGTCTCTCGCTCACAATGGTATACAGAGATGACCTTGATATTTCGGCAAACGAATCACTCAACATAGAAATTGTGAACCGACGATCGCCAGATCCACTCGCTGATAAAGATCACCGGTTGACACTCGCTTCCTTCCCTGATCGCCTAAATCGTTTCCTGCTTCGAAGTTCCTGCACCATTGCCGCACTTTGCTGTCATTCTCGATGAGTTTCGGCTGCATTGCTCCCGTTACCATGAAGAATTCTAATGACAGCACACACTTCAGACTTGGCGGGAGACTATTGTTCTAGGCGTGTTTACGTGATCACTGTGCGCTAAAAACTGACAAGTAAAACGTGGCGCTGTTTTACGTCCTCATAACTACTTTTTTTTGTTTTCTGAGATGCCGAGGTGCCGTAATTTTGTTCCGTCGGAGGTTTTACGTTCCAGTAAATCTTCCGACAGAGAAACCACTGGACTGAGCCAGGATCGAGCCTCCCAATTTTGCCTTAAACATCTGAGCCACTCAACCTAGCGGCTATAAAATCACACAAATTACCAGTATTCAGGACAGCCCGGATATACCTCCACACACACAATAGTAGGAGAAATTCGGATGTTTTCTAAAGTTCTAAGAAGTTCAGCAGTGAAATATTAAATCTATAAACACATCGGGAGTTTTAATTTCACCTTCAATTGTTCAGTGGAGCTGCTATCATTGTTGATAGCCAGATCAGTTAACTAGCATGCTATTTAATTCACAAGCAACTAAGACAGCAGGCGTCATCCTTCATGAGCCTCTTCCGTCCATTACCCAAAAGGAAGCTGCCGTCCGTAGCGAGTCTCGCAGCATATAACGTCCCATCATCCTTTTCATGTGGCCGCAGACAAGCTGTTAAAGCATGGTATTTCCGTTGGTGAAAGGAATATCTTGATGTTAACCTCCTTAGGATGGAAGCCCTCACCCTTCCCAATGGCCGTTGATTTGTTAATAATACATGCGCATTGCTCGTGTGTTATGTATTGTCAGTATTTCATCATTACATGACGAAACTCTTCACTTACTACCAAAATAACACGAGACATGTTCATAGATACAATGACAATGTGGCCGAGGCACTACAATTCAGGAAACAATGAAATGGTCGTAGTCGGGATATTTGAACGGCAAAACAGGTGTACGAGCCATAATTATGAGATTGTAATTAATAATTCGGGTATAGTGCGCATTGGTATCACCTAAATATCACTATAAAATTTGTCACAAATTGAACATAATAATTACTTTTACACATATCAAGTGAAAAATCCCTGGCAAATTAAGAAATATATGTTTTTTGGAGAATATGAATACGTACTTTACTACTTTACAAGTACATTTGGTGTTGCGCTCACAGTGACACACGTATGTCTTTTGTCTTACACTTTGAACAATTTCGTGTGTGATATCTGTGTTCACTGAAGTTCTTTGCTTTCGTTTCATTCTTCACTTGTCAATGACATCATTTCATGAATTGTATCGCGATATGCAATATTTAATAGGCGACAAAATGATATGGCCAATGTACATAAGAAAAACTCAGTGGACTAGTGATTTCGTTCGAACAGAAATAAAAATATTTATTGGTCCAGGGATCATGCTATTTTTCTTTTGACCTCCATTTTGCTGTTTGTACTGGCCAAAGATAATGAGAATCTACAGACATAGCACTCCCATTCCACGGTGCTAGCCCTGGACCTGAATAAAGTAACAAAAGAAGGCACCAGCAGCGTAGTACGACATAAACCAGTCCTGTCTACAAGCCTTAAGTATGTTTTCATATTTCTCAAATAACGACGGTATTTCTTAATTTGCCAGGGATTTTTCACTTGATATGTGTAAAAGCAATTATTATGTTCCATTTGTGACAAATTTTATAGTGATATTTGGGTGATACCTTTGCGCATCATACCCAATAATTCGTTCTTAAACACTCGTTTACAAATACGATATATTCTTTATTGTAAATATAAAAATGTGCACTACTGTGGTCAAGTATAGTAGTATCCTGTCTGTTTGGACTTGGATGTAAATCCCTGCTAGGTCATATATTTTAGTTTGGTTTAAGTGACTGTAATAGGGTACACTAAGTTAATGATAACGCGGCAGGACATTGTTAAAAACCCAGAATCGACCATCCTCAAAATAGTAATCATAATAATAACAATAATAATAATTGTATGACATCAGTTACATTTTGCCCGCATTTTAATTTGATGCCGTTTGGTTGCTTGCTCCCCGTTTTCGACGTTCCGTTTTACTCTAGGCCTACTGGATGACAGAATATACCGAAACTCTCTTCGGCGTCTATGGGTGAGTTTTAATGAATTTTGTCGAGTAAACACCAAATGTGTTGCTAGATCTCTTATACATGCCGATTTCGTAGAACATGGACTTTTTTCCGTCCTACCTATGCCGGATTTCAACCCGATGTCTTGTAATCCGGAGGCCGCCACTCTACCCTCTACCACTAATCCACAGAGGGGGCTCATCTCGAAGAAATTGAACTTCACTTCACGTAAATCCCATTGCCTATCGTAGAATAGATCTACTGTATCCCCTGCCTGTCATAAGGGGGATTGAAAAGGAGGAGTTTTGATTTCTTATTACTTCTCTCAATTTTTATCAGTCACATCTGACCTCCCTTGGTCAAATCTTATTCTCTTCCGAATCCGACAGTATTAGGTTTTTAAGGTCTAGATCAGGGCCTCTCAAACGCCTAAAATCTCACGCGTGCAAATCGAGGCGCAAGAGCTCCGTGCACTATGCATCGCTCCCGCCCGGCACGGCTTGGACCAACGCTTCGTCACTGGACTACTCGGCTAAGCTCGGCTCAACTCGGCTCAATTCGGCTCAATTCGATTCTGATTTGGAGCGCCACGCAGCAAGTGAGGAAGAGGGAGACAGGGGGAGCGAGCGAGACAGACGTGGGGAAAAAGAAAGACAGCGCTATTGCTCCAAATCGAGGAGTGGGGTCTGCACTCTGGTCAACCAAGCGAAGTCGTCTTTTGCACCGTGCAAAGTGCATGCACCAAGCGCATGCACCCTGAGAGGCCCTGGTCTAGATGATCCTTCAGCATCACACTTTAAATGGGATTTCTTATCTTCTGCTGATACCTTCATTATTCTCCTTAATTAGAGTTAAAAGAGGATGAAACAAGTATTAAAACTGGTATCATACGGATGTGTCAGTACGAACACGTCATTAACGCAGGTTTTCAGAGTGCACAGACCAAGGACACATTGTTGTATGAAAACACTAACCTTATCTCTGTACATTGTTATCTGCTTCATCACTTTCTCTACATGCTGTACACGGACTCAGTGCTATCCTAGAAACTTCCAATCGGCAGAGTGTCACCCATTTAAGCAGATGTTCCCCTCGAGACTGCAACGCAATGTTAAATTGCTTCCAGTTCAGTAAGTTCCCGGTTTTCGTGTTTAAGTTCGAGAAAAGTGGTATAATAGAGAAGAGTGTGCTAACCTGGATATGTCAACTCGGCATATATTTTCTCTGGTAATTTAAACGTTGGGGGGAGGGTGCAAGAGGGATGGCGAGCTGGCGGGAAGTTACTCCAGTATTCAAGCTTTCCGTTGGAAGTGACGTTGAAAGATGGTCTTCAACATATTACAAGACCTACACGAATAACTTGTTTCCTGGAAGTAAATTCTCTAGGACGTTGCAAAATTGTACGGCTGTCGTGCCGTCTTCCATAGCATTTATTAGCATATAAAAACTAGAAGGAAACTCATCTGCATGCTAATGGGTATTGGGGCGCCACCGTGATGCCATCCCCTCGACACTGGTTCGATTTCTAGCTTTGGCACGGACGATCTGAATACTAATTGTTTGTTTATCCAAACTTTGTCGCGTTTCTCCATGGGGTCTGCTATGATGTGAGATGAATCTGCCGTGGCGGGTTTCTATGACCGGATGCCCTTCTTGACGTCAACCTCATCAGAGGAGTTAATGAGACGAGATGAAATTAATGACGTGATATATGATAGGAGGAAGGGAGGGGGCGAATCCCGGCGCCGGCATATGGCCTACTCCTCTCGAATAGCACCAAGAGGTCTGCTAAGGGCTTAATGTCACCATCCGACGGATGAATCACCATCAACAGTGTCATACGCCCTCCCTTCATGTGAACACTGCGGAGAGGTTTGGAATTTCATCCAGGCGTTTGGCACACCATCTAGTGATTATTAATTGTATAACACCACCTCCCCTACCCTGTCGGCCAATATTCAGATGGTGACAATCTTTTCAACGAACGGGACTCAAACCGGCTACCCACAGTGTCAGACCGTTTAGGCATCAACGCCTTAACGATCATGGCCATCAGGCGGGCGATCTGATTACTAGCACGAAGTCTAAAACAGGGTGCACTCAGTTTGGTGAGAAAAGCTGATGGAATTACTGAAAGTTCAACCTGTTTCCTAAGTCATTCTAAAAGTAGGTGCCCTTCGATTCCTCCGTCAATTTCTCAAAAATTTCCATCCGAGTTAAACATTGGCGTATGGTTTCGAAGTGAACAGATGGAGAGAATATAAGAAAGCTATCTCCGTGCAGACAACGAAGGCCCTGGGAGGGGTGGTATGTAAAGGTTTCCACTATCAGTAACCTCGGCACCTGGTGGAGTAGAGTGGTTAGCTGTACGTCCGGCCACCTTTGCCCCCTGGAACGCATTTTCGGTGTAGGCAGAATGAACCTTAGGCCCACGTGCATCTCCGATAGTGGAAATCTCGTTTATTAAACTTTTCGACTTCCTGACGGAGAATCGAAGCCACGTCCTTTCGGGTGGAAAGGACGTGGCTTTACCGCGTCGACCAGGCAGCCCGTATATATAACAGCAAATGCAGAATGAAATAAGTATCCCAACAACATGCACTTCATTCTACTATGGAACAAAGTATACATTTGTTTTACTAAATTTATGGTCTCCTGGATAATATTTGGCTTTGATCTCCATTCCTCAACGTGGGAACAGGAAGGATTGCAAGGTATTTCAT
The DNA here is from genome assembly GCF_040414725.1 of Anabrus simplex. Lineage (NCBI taxonomy): Eukaryota > Metazoa > Arthropoda > Insecta > Orthoptera > Tettigoniidae > Anabrus > Anabrus simplex. The sequence goes on along the minus strand of NC_090271.1, from coordinate 77,813,144 downwards.
TGATGAATATGTCCGGCTCCATGGCTAAGTGGTTAGCTGGCTTTTGTTCCAGGGGTTTCCTGGGTTCGATTCCCAGCCGGGTCGAGGATTTTAAACTTTTAACGTTTTAACCTTCACTGGTTAATTCCGATGGCTCATGGGCTGGGTGTGTATGCCGTCTTCATAATTCAATTCATCACAAGGTAGGGCCCCATCCTCATAGACGTACAGGTCGCCTATACGGCGTCAACTCGAAAGACCTGCATCAGGCTTCTTTGGAGGCCACATGCCATTATTATTGATAAATATACCATGAGAGAGGCTCATAGGTGGTTTAGGGATACTATCGATGGTGAGAATTAAGTTGGCTGAAAACCAATGTAGTTTCGAACCAATGAGAGGCTGTCAAGACCAGATTTCTAGTATACGGTAATTTAATTAAAAATGCTGTGAGAAGAATAGACAGCTGTACCTTGTTTCATAGATCTATAAGGTGTCCGACAGTGTGGGCCCTACCGAGGGGAAGTATGTTGGCAATATTTAGGGATAAGGGGAGGTTATTGCAGGTACAGTAATTGAAGGCACTTAAGTTGACAATCAGGACTCAGTGATAATTAGTGGTAAAACTAATGACAATGACGATGATAATGATGATGATGATGATGAAAGACCTGCATCAGGCCTCTTCGAAAGCCATACGCCATTATGATTAGGACGGGCCCTACTTGAACGAAGTGAAATTAAATGTAATAATAAGTAAGAATTTAAAATCTGTCCACCGATTAGAGTTTTAAGTAAATAACGAATGGAAAAATTAGGAATTTAAAATAATCAGTGGATCTAATCCACAATGTCATATATATATATATATATATATATATATATATATATATATATAGATAGATAGATAAAAGAAGAGTTTTGTCTGTACATTGCTCAGAATTTAAAAATAATTGTATTTCTGTATCGGACTTGTCCAGAGTAATAAGGAAATGAACTTTTCCATTTTCCGTCCTTCCTTCCTGTCTGTCTGTCTGTCTGTCTGTCTGTCTGTCTGTACGGCCATCACGAAAAAATGGCTGAAGAAAATTCAGTGAAAATCGGTATGTAAAGTCGGAGAATGACACATACAATGTAGGCAGTAATGTTATTTACGCTGAGTGAAATGATAGTTTAGGGGAAGGCGTAAAATGTAATTCTCAAATATTTATGATATTAATGGTCCTATCGATAAATACTACATAGGTAAAATTTGATTAAATATCCAAACATTTATGTATTTCACATTTTTTTCCGTGCCGGCTATGTAAACTGAGATGTTCGTGAATTTCGACTTTTGTTGCTAAGTCCAAATCAACGCCGAACCACGAGAAAATGAGTCAACAGAATTTTAATGAAAGTGTGGGAATGAAGTGCTACAGCCTAGGTTATAAATAATTTATATTCACGCTCGATAAAATGGTAGTTTATGGGAAGGTGCCTAAAAATTTGATTTTTTAAATACCTATCGAAAAGTGTTGCATACCGTAACAAAAGTTATACAGAATACAAGTTCCAAAGATTTATGTCATGTGCAGTTTTACCGAACCGATTATGATAAGAGAACAATGAATTTAGACTTCTTTTTACTTAGTCTATATCAACGCCAAGCATTGTATTGTTTAATCGTGTTCGCTGGCGATGGTTTCCTTTCATGATTGTCTTAAGATGTAAAACCGCGTGGTCATCGGTCAGTACGGACAAGAAAAAAATTTGAACATGATTATAAAAAAGAGAAAAAATCATAAAGGAACGATCGCTTGAAGAAAAAAAACAAGAGGGAATCGTGATATAAGGAGGGATTGCCTTTGCATTAGATACCCTCATATCCCAGAGTCGGAAGAACACTAAGTGTTAAGGGCTACACTATTGAAAGGTCAAAACACTGATCAAAAATAACATTATATTGGCCATCGATCTGATGTGATTTGTCTCTTCTGCTGCCACTGATCGCCGTTAGGTGGGATTACTGCTGCGTCCCGAGTAAAATCATGCCTGAATATTGGTGGGAAGTAGCTGGGGAGTTAGATAACCTTGTACATTCTATATGATCGTCCCGCCAACAACGGGTACTACAACTAGTTTTCTTATAAAATGATATAAAAATGTATTAAAGTAGAATAAGGCATTGCCCTTGCAGATAACTCGTATATACCATTCAAATTAAAAGGTTTAAAAAGCACATTAAAATACACAAAGACTAAAGCAGAGTCAATAGAAAATGGTAAAATCAAAATTCTGAACATTCTACATAACAAAGAAATATAACACTTTAATCCTGAAAAATTAAAAAAACAGTAGGGGACCCATTAATTTATTTCTTTTGTGGTTTTAAGTCGCACTACCGCATCGAAGATTTTCGGCGTCACAGGGATGAGGAAAGGTAACAGACGTGGCCTTAATTTTTTTTTGCTAGTTGCTTTACGTCGCACCGACGCAGATAGGTCTTATGTCGACGATGGGATGGGAAAGGCCTAGGAGTTGGAAGGAAGCTGCAAGCTCACAGCCGCGCGTCTCTACTCGCACGGCCAACTCGCCCGGTGGACCTTAATTTAAGTACAGTGCCAGCATTTCCCTAGTGTGAAAATGGAAAGCCACGGTCAACCATCATTCAGGCTACCGACGGTTGGATACGAACCCACCATTTGCCAAATGCAAGCTCACAGCTACGCGTCCCGGACCGCACGGCCAAGTCGCTTGGTACCCTAATAATTTTAGAATGAGGAGACAAGGCTCTTTTCTTATTACTAATAATCTATATCCATCATTCACTGAAAGGTCGTCCGGCTCCATGGTTAAATGGTTAGCGTGCTAGCCTTTGGTCACAGGGGACCCTGGTTCGATTCCCGGCAGGGTCTGGAATTTTAACCATCATTGGTTATTTTCCCTGGCTCAGGGGCTGGGTGTATGTGTTGTCTTCATCATCATTTCATCCTCATCACGACGCGCAGGTCGCCTACGCGCGTCAAATCAAAAAGAGCTGCACTTGGCGAGCCGAACCCGTCCTGGGATCTCCCGGCACTAAAAGGCATACGCCATTTCATTTACATAAAGGTCTAAAATAAGAGAGATGGGTTCAATCGGGTGGAAATATAGTGAGCAATTTGCTCTTAATAGCACACTGTGTTGAAAGCTTGTAGTATAATATATTTAAGATTGAAGAGAAATTCAAAGAGTATGATGTAAGAAGTTACATTTAAAAGACTAAATTGCTTGTCCCTTTTCTCCACGGAGTCGGATATGAAGTAAGATGAATATTCGTAGCGAGCTTTTACGACCGGATTCCCTTCCTGATCAGCGCAGCTAATGACATGAAGTGAATGAAGTGGTATATGGTAGCACGAAGGGAGAAGTTGAAATTCGGTGCCGCCGCATATCCCACTCCTGTCGAGTAGCACCAGGGTGTCTGTTCAAGGCTTAAAGTCTGCATTCGATGGACGGTATGTAAATAGCGAAAGTTATTGCTAGCACAGGCATGTAGGAACAGTGGCAGGAGAGTACTCAAGGAAAGGAGATAAATGATAAGTTTTGAAATAACTTGATGTACAAAACTGTGAGTAAGAAGGGGTTTCGTTGGTGGTTCATGTGAGGTGAATGGAGAAAGTTAGTTTACCAAGGAAAAGAATGGACTCAGTCTTAGAGGATAAGAGAAAGAGACTAAATTAACGATTGTTAGATTAATTTCTCCTCGTCTTCTTCTTCTTTCACTTTTACCTGTATGCCCTCGCAAGCGTCGGGTAGATTAATTTCTCAACAGTTAAAAAATTTCCGTTTACCCTCCAGGCAGGTCTCTCCAGAGGATTCGGCGAGGGATCCCACCTCGACCGCCTCAAGGGCAGTGTCCCGGAGCGTGAGACATTTGGTCGTGAATAGAACTGGGGAGACTCCCAGGCGGTCTCTCTTGTTATGCAGAACCGAGTCCTTGTGAGTAATGGGTAGGCTGAAAGGGAAATGCAAGGAGGAAGCGTGTGTGGCCTTTAGTTAGGTACCATCCCGGAATTTGGCCCGAGAGGAAGTGGGAAACCACCGAAAACCACTTCGAGGATGCTGAGGTGGGAACCGAACACCCTCTAGTTAGTCGACCTCCCAAGGTTGAGTGGACTCCGTTACAGTACTCGTACCACTTTTTAGAATTTCGTGGCAGGGCCGGGAATCGAACCCGTGCCTCTGGGGATGATACCTAATCACACTAACTACTACATCCCATAGGCGGACTTAAAAATATATGTGGCACTAAATGAGGTCACAGATGTAGTTGCTAATAGAGGATTGTGGAGGCACTTAGTTAATTCAGGGATGGTAGCAGACTTAGCGCTGAAAGTCATGGTTAAAGATGTATTTAACCACACCAAGCAGCAGGCAGTAGGGTACAGTATTTATGTAGCCTATCTCTACAGGAAAGTAGTGTTTTTGTGTACCGTGTTACCTTATGTTGAAGATCCCCGACTGGTAAAGCTGCTGCACATCCTCGTCCGACAAGAAGCGTCGACCCTTCAAGGCCTTTTTGAGGGCACCGAAGTTTACGCTCCGGTCTGCCCTAATCACCTCATCCATCACCAACTTGTTATTGTCCATAATGTATGAAGTTGGCTTCCCAGGTCGACCGGCGTCTTGTGTCGAAACGCGACTCGCACCGAACTTGCTACACCATTCCATAACGGTGGTTTTCGACAGACATACTTGCCCATACATAGTCTTCATTCTGCGATGGTTGTCCACCAAGAACAGAATAACAGCACATTGGTCCTGTTTGGACGCTTTTGGTGATAACGTCGCTATAAGTCACGTGACCGCATTTAACGCACGCACCTCGGCACGATACGACTGCCACACTAATCCTTTTGCCTACATGTCCGTGCTAATATATCCGCACTGGAGTCGCAATACGTTATATGTCCGCTGCAGCAACGCCCTCAAATTTAAGCTTTTTGATCACGCCTTATAGACAGGTACTTTCACGGCTCAGATCAATGGAAATGATATAATTGAGATTTTAGTCATGTGGAAAAGACCTATTTCCGGGAATATTATAACAATAATATTTTACTTGCGGTCGGTTGAGTTTCCTTTCTGAGGACGCGAAGCAAAATCTTCATGAAATATAGTTGCCGATTTCAAGAATTACAGTATAAGTACATCTCATTTTTTTTTTTGTTTGCTGTGATTTGAAGAATTATAAGATGTCCACTTTTGCAAAACAAGGAATATATCATTATAAATTTAAAACATCCATCCGTCCGTCCGTCCGTCCGTCCGTCCGTCCATCCATCCATCCATCCATCCATCCATCCATCCATCCATCCATCCATACATAAATCAATCAATGAATCACTACCCATCTGCATATAGGGCAATCGCCCAGGTGGCAGATTCCCTATCTGTTGTTTTCCTAGTCTGTTCTTAAATGATTGCAAAGAAACTGGAAATTTATTGAACATGTCCCTTGGTAAGTTAATCCAATCCCTAACTCCCCTTCCTACAAACGATTTTTTTCTCCAATTTGTCCTCTTGAATTCCAACTTTATCTTCATATTCCGATCTTTCCTACTTCTGAAGACCTCCCAAGGTTGAGTGGCCCCATTCCAGTCCTCGTACCACTTTTTGGAATTTCGTGTCAGAGCCGGGAATCGAACCCGTGCCTCCGGGGATGGTACCTAATTACACTAACCACTACATCCCAGAGGCGGACTTAAAAATATATGTGGAACTAAATGAGGTCACAGATGTTGCTAATAGAGGATTGTGGAGGCACCCAGTTAATTCAGGCATGGTAGCAGACTAGGGATTACTCTTGACAGAACTCTGTCCTTCTAGAAACATCTTCAGAATACGGCTGCTAAGTTACGATCAAGAAACAACATCTTACAGAAGCTGTGTGGAACCACCTGGGGATCATTATCATCTACCCTACGGTCTTCAGCTCTTGGTCTTGTGTACTCTGCTGCAGAATACTGCTCATCGATATGGCTGAACAGCAGTCACACCAAATAAATTGACACTCAGCTGAATCACACTATGCGTATGATATCAGGTACAATTAGATTTACTCCCACATTCTGGCTGCCTGTTCTATCCCATATTCCACCACCTCACCTCCGTCGAGAAAATGCTCTCCTACGAGATTATAAGAAAATAACTAACAACAGTCAGTTGCCAATCCATGGTGACATGAATGATGCTCTTATTAACAGGCTAAAATCTAGACACCCTCCTGTTAGAACAGCCAGAAACCTAGCAGACGCTAACTTTAATCTGCTTCAGGCCTGGCAGCAAGTATGGATATCCAGTGCTCCATCAGAATATCACTATCTACCATGGCTGAAAAACAAACCAGAGGGTTTCGATCTTCCACAAAAGACCTGGACAACTATAAACAGGATTCGAACTGACCATGGCAGATGTGCCGACTCCCTCCATAAATGGGGAGTACTTAATTCGGCAGCGTGCAGTTGTAGTGCCATGAAGCAAACAGTTCAGCACATTGTGGAGCAGTGTCCCCTCACTGCCTACCAGGGAAACCCAAGAGACTTTTTTCTGCTCTCACACTTGTGTGTTGAATATGTAAATAATTTGAACCTGTAAATACTTCAAACTGTAAATATTATGTATTACTATTGTATTTATATGTAATGTGATGTGTTAGCCATACGCTAAATAAATAAATAAATAAATAAATAAATAAATAAATAAATAAATAAATAAATAAATAAATAAATAAATAAATAAATAAATAAATAAATAAATAAATAAATAAATAAATAAATAAATAAATAAATAAATAAATAAATAAATAAATAAATAAATAAATAAATAAATAAATAAATAAATAAATAAATAAGCGCTGAAAGTCGCTGAGTTTATATGTCAGGGGGCCCGCCAGCGCCATAATTTCTACTTATAAGTTTCCCGCTTTCAGTACTGAAGAATGGGATAACTGACTTTCACAGGCGCATTACTGCCTACAGTTTAGTTTCATCAGAATATTAAGAGATAACAACCGGGCAGCCGCTCGCTGCATGTTCCACAGTGCTACCCATCAATTGCGCCCCTTTGCATTAGTAAGCCTCGTTTTTGAACGCTCAGTAGTAGGCTGATATTTTTGGTACAGTACCACTTCACTTGCTGTCAAAAAAGGGGTAATATCTAGTATGTTCAGCAACGATGAATACACAGACATAATATTAATCCATGGATAATCTAGTCGGAATGCAGCCGAAGCTCGAAGACGGTATGTGCAGGAGTTTCCAAATAGCCGCCTCTTTTCTATACATGAATTTCACTGAACAGATTTAGTTTATGGATCATTCAAGCAACATACCATACACGAGCAGCTTTTTAGTTGAGTGCAATGTCTGTACGTGTATTAATTAATGAGTTATTACACTTTATTTTCTGCATCTTTGCGTATTCACAAATGCACCCTTTTACAGAACGTGTGCAGTAAAATAACAGTTATTTGTTTCACATGCGAAATACAGCACGTTGTAGCACTCCTTTGAATTAGGCATCCCGTTCATCATTAGTGCATACAGGACACTTATAAGTAGAAAGTACGGGGCTAGAGGGCCACCCGGTATATATCTTAAATTTCACTTTGTTTTTGAACTATGTTGCGAGTACTTTACTAAACATGAGTTCATTAATAATTCACCAGACGTTACTTAGAAACTCTACACGACATGACATATACTAAGTGAAATGTAATCAAGCCATGCGTGTTCATTTCGGAGAGTCCTGCTTATTACTTGTGTCAATATAACCTCATTTCCCCTCCGTTTATCGCCCTCTTCACCCGGATGGAGCTCCCACTCTCGACCGCCAACCACTGAGTGAACACATGAATTTTGAAAGGCCTTTCGGCTCTTTACGTGTAGTTTGTTTTTCGTATTAATTTTGGAATACATAGCTTAAATACATGTTTCTATGCAATGCATCGTTTTGCGCCACTATTTTCAGCGTGTGTATTACTTTAAGCGAATTTGAAGCAGAGATATGCCCAGCCAGTGAGTCCATAACGCACATATGTTTCGTATGTCACCATCAAAGCCAGTCCGCGTGCATTTACATAAGGATTACAATTTGATGATGTCATATGTCGAAGTTTTCATTTTGTTTTGCATGCAAACAGGAGATTGGTGATGGAACCTCGATGTACTACACATATCAAACGGCCAGCACAGCTTCATATTTCGCCTGCATATGGACACGTCCATTTTATACACTGACATCAACTTGTCATGGGGACTGAACCAAAACTATTGGGAATATTAAAGCCTTGATATACACTATGCTTGAACTCTAAAAGTTGAAAAATAATGTTTCACATTATACCCTTAATTAATAAAAATTAATAAATATTGGGGGTTGATAACCCTGTATTTTTTTTAATACATACAAAAGGAAATTGTTACATTGAACATAATATTACATTGTTCTACTGTATACACAGGGAGAGTGGATTTGGTATTTTGTGTTATCTATCCATTTTTTCGCAGGGATCGTACAGGGCTAGAAAAGGGAAGAAATCGATCGTGACCTTAATTAAGATCTGGGTGAAAAGAGGAAACCACGGTGAACCACCTGCAGTGTTACCAACAATGTGTTTCGGACCCACTCGGACTCACAAATGCAAGCTCTAAGCTCTATGATCACAACCACGTAGCCACATCGCTCGGTCATATTAATTATTCGTAGTTGAAACTATAGAGAGAACATTGTGAGACACAAGAATAGAGTAAGGTCTAAGTTTTATCGTTGAAAAATTATATCCTCTAACTATATTGTCAATAATCCGTGCTACCTATCTTTCTGAGATTCGGGATGTGTGGTTAAGAAGGGAGACTGCTAGCTTTCTAGCCGAAGTTGGCAGGTTCGATTCCGACTCACCCCTCTGTTATTTGAAGGGATCAAACTTACCTTCCTCGTGCCGGTAGAATAACATTTCGGCAACCCCAAAGACCATAAGAAAACAGTCATTGGAATGTGAAACCAATAATAGTACATTCTCCTGAGGATCTTCGAATGTTGTGAGACATTGCTATAGTTATAAATGTGTTCTCCTACTTTTTTTTATACAACAAAGGTATTGATGGAGTGTGGCATTGTATGGAAGTGAAACATTGACGACAACAGAATAATGCTGAAGGTCAGATGGATAGATCGAATCACGAATAAAGAGATACTGAATATAATTTGTAAGGGGAGATCGATTTGGCTAAATGTAACGAGACGAAGAGATAGAATGATAGGACACATCTTAAGGCACCTAGGACTTGTGCAGTAGGTTTTTGAGGGAAGTGTAGGGGGTAAGAACAAGTAGGGGTGGACCATGGTATGAATACGTCAAGCAGATTAAAGCAGATGCAGTATGCAGCAGTTACGTAGAAATGAAAAGATTAGCACGAGATAGGGTGTCATGGAGCGCTGCATCAAAACATTGTATGGACTGATGACTCAACAACATTGAAAGGGAATCAAGTAATGTTTAAAAGTCTGAAAATAGATCTTGCAATATTATGATAAATAGTTATAAATAAAAAGCCTCCGTGGCTCAGATGGCCGCGCGCCGGCCTCTCGCCGCTGGATACCGTGGTTCAAATTCTGGTTACTCCATGTGAGATTTGTGCTGGATAAAACGGAGGTGGAACAGGTTTTTCTCCGGGTACTCCGGTTTTCCCTGTCATCTGTCATTCCAGCCTCACTCTCCAAAACATTTCATCTGTTAGTCATTTATCATTGGCCCAGAGGAGTGGGACAGGCTTCGGCAGCCGGCACATTTCCTATCCTCGCCGCTAGACGGAGGCTTCATTCCATTCCTGATCCGATCGAGTGACTGGAAACAGATTGTGGATTTTTAAGATATACATAAAACCGTGATTCCCAGTGTCAAATATATATATATTATTTCAGCAAAATATCTTTATAATTTTCGTTTCAGACGAAATACGGGTCATATGAGGGTTTTTATTTTTCGTGTGTGACTGTCTGTCTGTCGGTCGGTCGGTCGATCTGTCTGTGATCCAAAAACTGGAATACAGCTAGACATATGTAAACCGAACTTCATATTTGGAATTTTCTCATTTTGGATTATCAGATGTATATAAATTAAGGTTTCTTACTTTTTTAATTTTCTTTACGTCACACGGACAGAGATAGGTCTTTTGGCGATGATGGGATAGGAAAGGGCCAGGAGTGAAAAGGAACTGACCTTGGTCTTGATTAAGGTACAGCCACAACATGTGCAAGGGTGTAACGCATGGGGTAGGGATTTATAACAATATCAAAGAGATTACTCTGAAATATTGCCTTTAGTACTTGGTCTATCGAGGTATTTCATTTAAAATAAGCCTCGACTACCTCCTTATTAAGCTATGTTTTGTAGTACTAACATACAGACCGAAGAGGTCCTGACATTAGTACTAGAATCTAGAATTTAAATTTTCGATCGTTTTTGATAATCATACGACAGATAATAAGGGCGATATTTACGAAATTTTAACTTTCAGTATGACTCCGGTGAGACACAATTATGCATATCAGCGGGCTTTGTGATTCTTGAGTAACAGTGACTCGCTGGTGGTCAGAGGAACCACAGTATGTAACTTGTAAGCAGAGGCAATTTAGCACAACTACGGGCAAAGGATTGTACCGTACTATACATCTGTAAATAGTCTTAATTTTTCTTGGTGTGGTTCAGTTTTATGGTACTTCACATTATCCCAATTTTTTCTCTGGAGAAATATATGTTTACCATGCTGTAATAAACATGAGAACTTATCCACAGAATTTCACATAAATTCATGGAGAAAATATATTCCGTTGCAAAATGTCTTTCGAAGAACCGGCACAAATGTTAGTAATGAAAAATGTAGCTTTTTTTCTTCTCCTTCAATGGTGGGCAATCAGACTGAAGTAAGGAAACGCCTGAGGGTTTCAGGCTGGATGAACTTCCTGACGTCATATGGATTATTAGGTAAATGTCCTAACCCAGTATCCTTCGGGATTCTAACGTCAGCCACTCAAGTAATAAACTACTGCGCTAATCATATCCCACAGCTAATGTAATATTCTGAACGTTATTAGTAGCTGAGCTAAATATATAAAATATGTGGACTTGTGCGAAAGATGAGTGATATTCTCGAAATGAATGTTTAGTTTGTAATGCAAGCATGTATGTGTATCCACGAATTACGCAGACGAGCAGAATTACAATCTTCAGTGCAGATCGCTTACAACAGTGCTGGCAGTTGCGCCAGTCCTGTAACTGAGATCCTATGCAATGTAACAGACGTCATCAAGTAGTTGCTCTAGGGAGCACTCCCTACTTGCTCCACTCGGGACGACTGGCTGCTGCAAGACAAGAGAGAAGCGGACAGGCAGGTTGCATACCGTGGCGGTACTTGTAGTAACCGCACGGAGATGTTATCATATTAATAATAATAATAATAATAATAATAATAATAATAATAATAATAATAATAATAATGAGGAGCATGGATCATGGGTAATGAACAAGACACAGATTGTAGAGTATAACAGGGCAAGAAAATTATTCATCGACAAAGGAAAAATACAGCAGGATGTAATATGTGTTGCCATTAATATATAGCCTATTAATATATATCTATATAAATAAAGTTGTAGGGGGTCCGCTGTCTGTAATTTCCTTTGTTTAGCCAATTTTTCAGATATTTATCCGTTTTAGGTCAACTCAAGACCGAATCGGTGGTTTTTATTTTTCGTGTCTGTTTGTCTATTTGTCTGTTCCACCATCACGTCGATAGATATCAACCAAACTTTATATTTAGAGTATACTCATCCCGGGGAAGGTTTCGATATGCATATCATTTTAAAATTTTTGAACAGACGGGGAGTTTAAAGGAAAACCAGAACGGGTTTCCTCCATTTGCTCTTATACTGTTGATTTTATGTAAACTCCGTGGACCGTACGTGAAACGTCTCTTCATTATAAACAACTTTTGTTATGTTCATAATTTACCTTACTCTTTACATGACGGAGAAATTTACTATTTTCTGCGGGTATCATGCTCTGCACTGAGTGACCGACAGACCGACAGCGAACCTACAGGTTACCATGGAAACGTGTCTGACTGCTTGCCAGCAGGGAAGTAACGTATTGCCATTTTCCCCATAATGCTTTTAAATTCGTGGTTGTTCTTTTGGTAGAAGGCAAGAGAGGCGTCAATCAGCCTATCTGCGGTATGTTGGCGGAATATCGTTGAAGGTTATAGCCGCCCTCCATTAGATTAAGTAATAACACCATTAGTCATCTTCTTATCTGTTTACCTAAGAATCACTGCGCCTAAATTTCTCCTCTGTTACCGCTTTCATATATCCATAACTCACACCAGCATAATTTATTGTAATTTATTGAGGGGCATTTGATTTTCCAATACATTCACTTGGCATCTGCGTATTTGTCGTTATCCGGCTGTCTGTTGAAATCCATTTTCTATTAATTTCAACTTTCTTAATTGCATTATTTTCTTCCTTAATTGCTCCGTATGTACGCGAGTGCTAGAATCTTCTGGATACATTTCCACCAAACTTCATATTTAGAATCCACCTGTCCTTGGGTAGGTTTTAGGACAAATATTGTTTCTAAATCCCTGAATTGACTGAGGGTTTATACGAAACCGAAACCGTGATTTCGCACTGCCACAAAATATACACAGCCTAATTTAATGGAAATCTACCTACCTGAATGGAAATTAATTCCTAAACTTTTTTCTCAAGTACATCATTTCGATACGAGGACTAATAAGGGAGATATCATTAACGGGCCGTTTTTCGCTACAACTCCCACCGGACTTAACTCAAGAGCGGGTGCGTGTAAAGCGTATTTCTTACAACTTGAAAACTACTGAAGATATTCGAACCAAATTTTCTATTTAGCATCCACCTGTCCAAAGGTACGTTTTAAAGGTCAATAACATTTCATGTTCCCGGAATGGACTGGCGGTTTATAGGGAAGCGAAATGATTTTACTCTTCCACAATATATACAGTACAAGACCAACCTGACTGGAAATCGACCAAACATGATGTAATTCCATCTCTAAATCTTGTTTTTCATGTGCATTTTTTGTACAGGAGGAGTAATAAGGGAGATATCATGAATGGTAAGTTTTGCAGGTTAAGTCCAGCGGACATAGCCAAAAGGTGTTGTACGTAGAACATATTCCTTATCTATCTATATAAATAAAATAGTAACGACAGTGTGCGTCTACATTGACTATTTTGGCGAAATTTTCGTACAGATTTCCGTTTAAGGGGTAATAATGACCATCTGCATATTTTTTTGGTTTAGTTTCCTGAAAGTCCTAATTTTTACCCACCTCGCCCAAAATCCAGATTGCGGCATAATCTGCCAGACGAAAAAGAAAATTGTTGACAAAATTATACGTTTTAGCCTGTAATGGATGGAAAACTTAAGATATTTAAAGATATTTAAAGATCTTTAAATTTTTCACTTTTTATCCCCGAAGAATATCGAAATATGGAGAATGATGGTGCAGACTTTCGGGAAGTCCTATCACATAACGGATTGCACGATCTCCATTCAATTTGGAATGATCTACAAGCTTGGTCTTATGCCTTTTTGTCTTATCTGTATCCATTTTACGTTTAATTTTTTCTCTATTAATCGATGTTAACTAAATTTGGACTTTTCACATGCGCAATTCATACTTCAATCAATTATAGGAACTATAGAATCATCAAACTCTTCACGAAAATTAGTCCACCCAGTAGCCATATGTGAGCCAATTGCTATGTACAGTATGTAGCTGTCACACAATTATCCGAAAACTAATGCAATGTGAGATAATCTTACAAAAACCTTACCCTGTTTAACGTTTCTAACTCAATCTGACCCAAGCATAGATGAAATATCATAGGACCAGCCATTTAGGTCACTAAATTCGACGTCTTATGGTACAATCCTTTGTCGATATGACGTGCGTTTAGCAGCAGTTAATCTGTAAATGAAGGTCTGCAATATTGTAAATACGCATATACTTTCGTATGTCGATCTATATATATTCACTGATGTCGATTTTTAGCAATCGAGAAAGGGTGTGTCTGCTGTTGTAATCAGTACTCCCCACACCGACTTTGACTGACAGTAGGAACGAGGTCCTTCTCCAACTGTTGTGTAATTGGCATTAGTAAGGAAGGCCTACCATTGTAATGAATAGTTCACTTCTCGATTTGACTTGCAAAAGGCAAGGGAGCATGCAGTTTTGTTTAAAACTCCCCTACCCAATTGTGTTTGGCAGTAGGCAAGGGTGCCGCCATTATAAACAAATGTACTCATCTAAAATGTGACTGGCATTAGGCAAAGTGGCCTGCTATTATGATGGAAACTCACCAACTTGGTGTGACTGGAAGTAAGCTGGCTGGCAGTAGGAAAAGGGGCCTGACATTATAATGTTAACTTCACAACTCAATTTCGACTGATTAGTAGGGTAATAGCCTGCCATTATAATAAAAACTCCTCAACTGATATCCTTCTGGAAGTAGGAACGGGGGCTGCCATTGCAAAAAAACTCCCCAAATCTATTTTGACCTCGCTGTAGGCAATGGGGCCTGCAATTATATCACAAATCCGTAACAACACTTTACATTGGAAACAACATATGGGGACCTTCCTATGCTGTTTCTGAGATAACGCTAAGAGACATGCAATTTTAAAACAATCTTATTTACTGCATGTGCAGTATTTACTTCAATATCTGAATACAATGTAGAATACCGTAGCGAAGCACGGGTACATTTGCTATTCCTGAATACATTAATTTTCACGATTCAGTAACTTAAGATTTTGGAATACGTAAATTTATTGAAAGAAAATATAGGCTTGAACTTCGTGTGGAGTGATAATGTCGTTCATCCCCTCTGGTCTTCAGAAGAAGATTATTCGCTCACCGCGCAACTAGGGACTACGATAAATTTCGTTATACATTCTGGCATTTACTCAGGTTTTGATTGATCCAGTAAGTTATCATTAGCTCACTGTGTCGAACATGGCGTTCATCGGACCACTTTGCACCATTTGTCCACTTGTGCGCGTCTTTTGGTCGTTTATTCGAGGTATTTCTTGACGTTAACTTACCAGGGAACTCTTGTTCTTGTTTTGAGTCAAAATTGTTGAAGATGCGTTTCGTCTATCGAGGGTCGTCCATAAGGCGAGCCCTGCATTGTGTCCGTAATCTTCTCAAATTATATTTCTTGTCTGGATGTTCTTATTTATGTATTTCCCATTTTTTGTAGTTTCGGCCAAGAATGTTGTGGAGAATCTCTCTCTTTTTCTCTCACTTAGCTAGCTCGCATTTCCGAGAGAGGATAAAGCATTCTGACGCATAGAGATATATCGGCTTGATGACAGCAGTATAACGGTGAATTTTGGTATTTATAGAAAAGCCCCGTTTGTTATATATGTTCCGGATGGTTTGGAAAGCTACCTCCAGATTATTTTTGCTCTGGTTGTTAAGACCTCTGTATCTGTTCCGTCCGATTGGATCCACTCACCAAGGAATTTAAACTTACACGCACTGTTTATTGTTCCAAATTTGGTATTCATTTGGGACGTACTGTCTTTGTGCTTGACATTACTTTCGTCTTTTCAAAGGATATCCGTAAGCCTGTTTGTTCTGATACCGCTTTCAGCACATTAATTTCTTCTGTTGCAGTTTGAAAATTTTATGTAATTATTGCCATATTGTATGTGTTTTTATTTTTATCTTAGTATTTGTTTTACGTCTTATGGCGACGACGGGATAGGAAAGGGTTTGGGCATGGTAGAGAGTGATCGTGGCCTTAATTAAGGTACATCAGCAGCATTTCCCTGGTGTGAACGTGCAAAACCACGGAAAACCTTGTTCAGAGAGGCCGGCAGTGTGTTTTGAACGTATTATCACTCGAATGCAAACTGAGAGGTATGAGGGCCAAAGCGTGAAGCCACTCGCTCGGGTGTGTGATTAAGCATTCTTCTGAAGATTCTGAAATGCTTTGTCTAATCATGTATAGTTCGGCAGATTAAACCGGAAGTTTGCTAGAAACTTCATCTAATTCTAACAAAGTTTGAAGCCTGTTACTATATCCTAATGAAGTTGATGCTGGAGATGAATTAGAACGTTTATATGAATAAGGGCTAAATTTACTTGCGAGTTCGAGATCTCTCGAGGAAGTAATGGATGCCTGTCTATTACTTCAGTCTACGTATGTGTGGCTCATGAACCTTCAATTCACGTGTTTCAGATATACTGTGTGTCCCAAATAGATTTATATTAAGAAAATAACTGCATGACATCGGAAAGACGATATTTTCATTGCAAACAAGATCAAGAACTTACAAGAAACGTCTACAACATTCGGGGAACATTCCCTGGGGAAAAGTGTACACGTGTCAATAATATAACAGTGCGTTTTCGCAAATTGTTGATCCCGGAAAACACAATTGCATCCACTCGGAGTTGAGACTACACAAGTCTACAATATGCAGTAATAAATTTTCATGAGAAAAACTAGAGATTAAAACCAAGATAATAATGGTCTTCAGGACCTGCTCACCTGATGAATTAAAATGAGCACTGTCCCTGCATTGCAAGAGGCCATAGCCCTTAGGGGATTCGCACGGCTAATTTATTTATTTATTTATTTATTTATTTATTTATTTATTTATTTATTTATTTACAAGCCATCTGCGTACAGGCCATGTAGGCCCTAGGAGGAGCGGAATGTGAAGGTTTTCACTATCCGTACCTTCGGCACGAAGTGGATTAGAGCACTTAGGTCTATGCCTAACTCTCTTTTTTCCTAGGAATTAACCTGATACTCATTTTGGTTAACCTAAGTGAATCTCTGGGCCATACTATGCTCCATAAGTGGAAATCTCGCTTCTGAAGTGTTCTGAATTCTTGACGGAGAATTGAACCAGTGTCCTTTCATGTCAATGGAGCACGCCTTTACCGCCTCGCTACAACAGTGCACACGATAGGCCGGGGCTATTCCAAACGCTGGGATTTTCAGCCAAAAATAAGCAGAAGTTGCAGTGGGTAGTCATCTTGCATATGTGACACCTCCCTCTGAGTTCAGAGTGACCATTCGTCTCTGTGCTACTAGATCTATCCTTTGTTTGAGACTCACAGCTTGCGGGTTAGGAAACAAAGGAAGAATACTGTCAGGAAAGTAGTTCGTATTGCAAAACTTGTGTTCATAAATAAATATTGAATGGGGCGAGTTGGCCGTGCGGTTAGGGGCGCGCAGCTGTGAGCTTGCATCCGGGAGATAGTGGGTTCGAACCGGACAGTCGGCAACCCTGAAAATGTTTTTCCGTGGTTTCCCATTTTCACACCAGACAAATATTGGACTGTACCTTAGTTAAGGTCACGGCCGCTTCCTTCCCACTCCTAGCCCTTTCTTATCCCATCGTCGCCTTAAGACCTATCTGTGTTGGTGCGACATGAAGGAGCTTGTAAACAAACAAACTGTGCTTGCAACTTAAGCCATAGCATCTACTCTAGTGGCTATTATTACCCGGTAGCGAGAAACCTGGTAGTTACATCTCGGTAGAGCAGGTAGAGCATTTCCTTTGCCACAAATCTCGCGTGGCATGTGTTTCCAAATTTCAGTATTTGGGCTTACTCCGCCGAGAAATATAGGGGCTATTCCGCCCAGTCTCCACTCCTCTTTTTCATTATTATTATTATTATTATTATTATTATTATTATTATTATTATTATTATTACTATTATTATACTCGTATTGCAACCCTTATACAGGGACTGGAACAAATGAACAACAGTCGGACACGCGTTCAAAGATTTCCAGTGCACAGATAAGTTTCCTTTCAACGCGTTGACCATTCCCGAACAAAAAATTTCACTTTCAGGCTACTTTCAACCAGTCATTTCTTAGCAGGCCACTAATTCAACAAGCGACACTCCACACCCTCTGAAGTCGCCTGATTTACGAACAACAGGAGAAAGCAAGTCCCCCTTCTGCTTATTAATTCCAACTCCAGAAAAAAAAAAAGCAGTCCATCAATGAAACGCGGTAGAACACATGAAACCAAGCGTTTCACATGGGACACGAAATTTCAAAGAGGAAAGGGCAAAACGGAGTTTAAAATTCGATAAGGGAAATAGGTAAAGGTTGCTAAGAAACCATTGGGACGAGGAAGGTACACCATGTGGAATTTGTAGCATAATTTTCTATTCTGCTCAGTCATATCACAGTATGGCTGGAGACAATACCAAGACAGTGGAACATGCGTAGTAGTAGGTGCTAGAGGAAGGATGAACTTCATTTGTGGCAAATGCCTTTCAGAAAGGAACATTACATTTTATGAGCGGAATAGCCCCACTATTGCTGTAATTTCTTATTTTTGCTTCGAATCATATTTTAATTTGACCAGCATGTGCATTGTAATATCAGCATTTTTTTTCAAAAACTTACGCGATGATGGATGTATAAGGTGTGTGTTATTGTGGTTCCCATCGTAGAATAATCAATGTTTTTTGATTTATAATGCTTACGATTTGAAATGAACGGAATAGCCCCGCCCTACCGTAATTAGTCTATTTTGCTAATATACGTGTTTAGCTCCTGAATACATGGTCTGAATGTACCTTATATCATGTACTTAATTTAATGAATGCCCAGCTCCTTGGTGAAAGGTTCAGCGTAGTGGTCTTCTGTTCACAGAGACCCGAGTTCGATTCCCGACTGGGTCGGGGATTTTAATCTTAAACGGTTCATTCTCTTAGCTGGAGGACTGGGTGTTCGTGCATTTTCCAACATCCCTGTAACTCATACACTAAGCACAACACTATCTTCCAGCACACTAACAGGCAGTTTCCCATACACGGCAGAAGCCCCCCCACACTCGTCGGACGGTCTGCCTTACAAGGGCTGCTCCAGAAATGGAAATTTCACGGTATTGTAGTAGTAATAGTAGTAGTAGTTGGATACATAATGTTGTAACATATCAATACCTATACACTTGTTGCAACAATATGCACATTTAATATACTGTGGACGTGTAGAATGGATTACACTCATGATAACACCCAACAAAAGATTGATAATTTAATTACTATATGATTATCTCGTTTAGGAAGTAAGGAGGACATAAAATGCAGACTAGCACAAACAAGGAAAGCCTTTATTAAGAAATGTACTCACTTGGAACATTGATGTAGGAAATAGAAGATGTTCTTGAAATTTTCGTCTGGAGCGTGGCATTGTATGGAAGTGAAACATGGGCGATAACTAGCGCAGAAAAGAAAATAGAAGCTTTTGAAATGTGGTGTTACAGAAGAATGCTGAAGGTGATATGGATAGATCGAATCACGAATGAATGGATACTGAATCGAAGTGGTGAGAGAGATCGATTTGGCTAAATTTGAAAAGAAGGAGAGATAGAATGATAGGACACATCTTAAGACACCCAGGATTTCTTCAGTTGGTTTTTGAGGTATATATAGGCGGTAAGAACGGTATGGGTAGATCAATATGACAATGAGATTAAAGCAGATGTAGGGTGTAGTAGTAGTTACGCAGAAATGAAAAGTTTAGCACAAGGAAGGGTAGAATGGAGAGATGCATCAAACCAGTTTACGGACTGATGACTCAAAGAACAACATTCAGTGGAATTCCCTAAATTTTCACCGACCAAGACACTTATATTGTTAGTTCAGGAAGTGGATCATCATTTTCCAAAGATGCAATTGTCAAGTTTGACATGTCAAGTTTGGCACAAAATTGATTTATGTACAAATCTTACAAATTTTATTTGCTGTTAAATCTACTGATAGGAGCTTGCCTTACTTGTATAAAGAAGGGAGATAATTTCGGATAGAACACGCCTTCGCATTCGGAACAAACTACTTCATCAGTGTGTTATTGTTATTTTTATGGACGAGGCTAATCTGTGGTTAATCAGCGTGTTCGGAAAGTGAATTACACTTGCATTCAGTAATGGTTCTGTGACAAATGTGTATTAAACACGAAGTAGTGTCCTCGTGGGTGCCCTTCAGATCCACCGTTCCTACCAACGAAGTGGAATTACATACACATACACACACACACACACAACGTAAATATAATCTATTTATTTTCTCTCCGTTTAATTACAGCCTATACTCTTGCTCACTGGGTACACAATGATGTTCATTTATCTCAGTTAGAAAACTCTATTAGAGCCTGGGTAATACGATATTTCGTACTTAACTCTTTGGACATAGTGTTTCTAACGTAATGTTTGCCAAGTGCATCATTAAAATTTCACTGAGGTGACGGATCACTTCGGTCAGATGTTATCTTTCATAAACAGAGAAAATGAATAGCCTTCGTTTGCCTGTATCTAGCAGGTAACGTGGACATTTGTCCTTCATAATCTCAGTAACGTCTGTGTAGAGGTTAGGTATAGGGGCAGAAATCGACGATTTGTCGATAAATCGATATACTTAATACGGTCTCTGGTCTCCCTTCAAATCGCATAAATCTTTCGCCTTTTACTTAATACGTTAGTTCCGTTTCTGAATTTAATTTTATTGGTCATCCAGTGGTTTACACCCATTATCTGGTCAGGAGTAGTTGAGAGTTGTCGGGGGCTGAGGAACAGTTAATGCTGGAAGGAGGCATATGAAAATGAGTTCTGCAGTCGGATGATGGGATGAAATTAGGTATACTGGCTGCAATAAAAATTAAAATAATTGAGGAATGACTACTGGTTGTAAATTAGTAACATTTACACACTTTCACGTCATGAATGCGGACATATTATTTTAGGAAGAAAAATTAATTTTAAAAATTCAGTCAATTTTTAACTGTTAGGTTCTTCAGTCTCCCGAAACTAATTTTGAGTACTACATTTACAAACTACCTGGAAAAGAAAAACATGTGGTATCCGTGTTATACTTGAAGAAAGAAACAAGTTAATTAAAATAGAATGACATGTTTCGTTCATAAAAGGACATCATCAGGTTCTAACATATCTTACTCGAATATTTAGAAAGTCCTTAATTCATTAGGATAAGTTTCAGATTTCAAGTTCATTTCATACGTATTTAAATAGAAATAAAAGTAAATATTTAGTCACTAGTGACGAGCGATACCGTGATGTATGAGTCACAGCGTGATTTGATACCGTGATGTATGAGTCACAGGGTGATTTGATACCGTGATGTATGAGTCACAGCGTGATTTGATACCGTGATTTTCTGTTATCAGTGATTTTTACAGTCACGTGATCATAATCACTGGACCGCCTCTGCTGCTTGTCATTGATCACGAGAGGGCCTTGTTCTTGTGACTATCTCTGTGTGTAAATATTTATAAGATAATCAGCCATTGCCAATTTACTACTAGGCGTAAAAAACTATCATTTTTGTATCGAAGTTTTTGCTTTCTTGGACATGCTGAAATACAAACAATATGTTAAAAAACTTAGGACCAACATTGGTCACTTCTTATCTTACGACTGGCAAGGTGGATTGTGCTCCATACAGGCACCTCGGGTGTGGAAATGTAAGTAATTTTCAAAGAGTTGTAGAAGAGCAAGTGAACCCCTCGCCGAGTAGCCTGCATCCCTTGTCGTTGCTGTGGCAGGTTTCCTCACTATTTGATGTTCGGAGCATTTTTGTAAGTTCAGTACCGTTTGTTTTACCGAATACTGTACAATATTTGTAATTTTAGACAAGAAAAAGAAATAAGTTAACAACCGATTACAAAGTTGCTATTTAAAGACAAACGTAATGGACCGTCGTTGCGCCTGCGAAAACCACTATGGGAGAAATACTGACCCGCAGCACATATAACAGTGAAAGTTCTTTGAACTTTGTCAAACAGTATTGAACCCTAGATGACAGAACCTTACGAGGAAAAGTTCTAGGACGAAATATTTCACAAAGCGGTTTTCGCAGGCGCAACGACTATAGAAGACATATTTCGGGGCGAATTTATTAGTCGTGATCTTGGGTGAGTGCGGACCACTTGAGAATGCCTGGCGTAGTACCCGGTGAAACGTTGGGAGCTACTAAACCAATTCGATCACGGGCTACGATCCCGGAAATCAATGCATTCTGCAATATGTTAATCGAGATGACGACCATGAAAGCCTCAGTTTTTATACTAGTCGACAAATACCATATTTCGAATTTTGGACAAGAATATTTTACCAGACAATTCAAAATTACAAAGTTAAGGACAGATAAAATATTGCGAATTTCGGACAAGGACAAGAATTCATCAGATGAGGAAAATTTGCGAAGTTTCGATTTTATGACAAATACATTATTTCACATTTTGTACAAGAACAACATTTTACCTGTTGAGTAAAAATTACGAAGTTGCGATTAAGGGACAAATCCATTATTTGAAATGTTGTACAAGGAATCTTACAAAATTACTTGTTACGAACGATTGCAGATAATGAATATAACATGACAAAGTTTATTTTATCAAGAGTGAGAATCAACTTTTTCTTAACCGTTTAAGTGTTAGCCTTCTGACTCCAACATGGCAGGTTCGATCCTGATTCAGTCGAGTGATATTTGAAGGTGCTCAAATACGTCAGCCTCGTGTCAGTAGATCTACTGTCAAGTAAAAGAACTCTCGAGGGACAGACTTCCGCAACCTTGGCATCTCCGAAAATCGACAAAACAGTAGTTAGTGGAACATAAAAAATAAATAACATCAATAAACAATATTTTAATGATTATGTAGGACAACGAACAAATCGACACCGTTTCCCCTTTTCATATCATTTACCGAGAAATGTTTAAGGTAAACCTACACAAGACACTCAATAAATAGTAACGAAATAAAAAGGGTTGGTAATTGAATAATAATAATAATAATAATAATAATAATAATAATAATAATAATAATAATAATAATAGTCACTAGTTTGAAACGCTACATTTAGACTGAAATGTATTTAAATTCATCAAGATTCACCTTATGCACCATCTGCACTTGCGAGAACAGGACTTGCATTATCCACACAGAGAGCCAAAATAACAAAACCACTGCCTTGGGCATAAGGGCACTTGAATATCGGACAAAAGCACAAAACTAAAAATGTTGATATAATTAAACGTTAAGTAACTTTTCCGGTAACACAGTTGATAAAATCTGCCTCACTGTTGATTTTGTCATAGTTTGCTGGACACCAGGAGGCAATTTCACTCTTCGCCACGTTAATACGATCGGGTGCTCAGTGTGCAATCACTTGGACTGTATAAAGTATATTTATAAATGAAAGTGAGGGCATTCACAGTCAAAGAGTGTTGTTTAGATCCTGACTCTGTTGGATATTATATGTAGGTACGCTAGCCTCGTATCTGTAGATTGATTGGCATGTAGGTAAAGGAACTACTGCGCGGGAAAGTATTCGGCAACTCTAATATTGTGGTCTCACCAGATGAGTAAACGTCCTCTCCTTTTAGAGTATGGTTCCACTGTACCGGACCTACACTAGAGTTACTTGTTACGAGAAGTAGAGAAGATTGAAAGGAATGCAGCACGATTTGTTCTTGACGATTTCCGGTAAGAGAGTAGTATTATAAAAATGTTGAAACTTACGGCTGGATAGACTTTACAGTTAGGAGACGTGAGCTGCTTGATTAAGCGGTACGAACCGAGCTGTCAGTGGATTAAACTAAACTTAAGTAGAGTTCATAATATGCATGTAAAGTTGGAATTCAGGAGGACAAGTTGGAGCAAATGTTTCTAGGAAGAGAAAATAAGATTCGAATAACTATCAAGGAGGGTGTTCGATAATTCTCCGTGATCTTTAAAATCATTTAAGACTAGGTGAAAAATTGATAGGGAATCTACGACATGGACAACAGCCCTAAATTCAGATCAGTTATGATTTATTTATTTATTTATTTATTTATTTATTTATTTATTTATTTATTTATTTATTTATTTATTTCAGTTTATTTTACGTCGCACGGACACAGACAGGTCTTATGGCGACAATAGGACTGCAAAGGCCTGGGAAAGGGATGCAGGCGGCCGTAGCCTTAATTAAGGTACAGCCCCAGTATTTGCCTGATGTGAAAATGAGAAACCACGGAATAAAACATCTTCATGGATGGCAAAGGGGCTCGAAACTCACTGTCTCTGGATGCAACCTCACAGCAGCGCGCCCCTAACCACACGGCCAAATTTCCCGGTGATTGATTGATTGATTGATTGATTGATTGATTGATTGATTGATTGATTGATTGATTGATTGATTGATTGATTGATTGATTGATTGATTGATTGATTGATTGATTGATTGATTGATTGATTGATTGATTGATTGATTGATTGATTGATTGATTGATTGATTGATTGATTGATTGATTGATTGATTGATTGATTGATTGATTGATTGATTGATTGATATACGTATCGTCTTCATTAGATCATTTGAAGGGGGTTCAAACTCCGGGGTGGGCTCGGTAAATAAATCTGTAGTCTCAGCTACTGTCAACCTACTCATGGCCTACAACAGCATCATCAATTACAACATTTTACTCTCTCTTAAAACATAATAACCATCACCAGTATCTGTTATCTCGGGTTCACAAACAAATGCACTACTTCTCAAGTGAAATAACTTTCCAAATTTCCTCATTTTTCTGGGCGTCCTTACCCATCTCCGAAAGTAATTCTGTATTTATCACGAATGTAGGAGATAAATTACATACCAAAACAATAAGAAGAAAAAGGCGTGGCATGCTGGAAAACATCAGAATACAAGAAGTGCGCCCGAATCAGGAACCACTTAGCAGTATCATTGGGGAGGAAAAATAAGGATGGTTGAGTCACCTCATTAGAATGGATCGAACGAGAAAACTAAAAGAGATATCTGGAGCCTGAGGAAAAAGGTGGAGGACGACTCATCTTAAAATGGAACTGGTATGTATGTGGATTTGTCTACAAAAAAAGAGAAAACAAAAGAATGCGTGGATAGATGCAGATGCACAGCACCCCCTTTAACAAGCGGCTGAAAACATCTGACGCCCAAATAAGCTTTAAGGGATAAGAGGATAAATAATTCATAATGAACCACCTAAGGAGAGCTTATATGGTTCAGAATCGTAATACCAATGGAATCAGAAAAGAAACGAAAGGAACTGATCAATTATTGTGTCAGTCTCCTTCCATATTTATGCAGAACAGATTTTTTTTCTTTGCTAGTTGCTTTACGTCGCACCGACACAGATAGGTCTTATGGCGACGATGGGACGGGAAATGGCTAGGAGTGGGAAGGAAGCGGCCGTGGCCTTAATTAAGATACAGCCCCAGCATTTGCCTGGTGTGAAAATGGGAAAACACGGAAAAGTATTTTCAGGGCTGCCAACAGTGGGGTTCGAACCTACTATTTCCCGAATACTGGATACTGGCCGCACTTAAGCGACTGCAGCTATCAAGCTCGGTAACAGAACAGATTATGAACATTATTTATACTCATAATAGTCCGCTCTTTTCCATTCTTTATTTCTTTCTTCTCATCTCCCTCAATTTCCTCCTTCTCCTTCTTCTGATCTCTCATCTGTTTTGTCCTGTATCTTCTTCTACTCCGCTAATTAATTTGTAAATTTTTGAGCCACATTCCACTTCCTAACTCGAATCGGTACTACCATGTTGACTTCGTGAAATTTATAATCATACGACGTATAATATATATGTTACTATTACTGAATAAGGAGAAGAAGAAGAAGAATAAGAATACTTACGTCACTTAGAGCCCATTACGAGCTTCAGTTTTCCAAAATGTCTATTGCGCAGCCAAGTAACAACTAGATGTCTAAAGATGCTGGAGTGTCACACGGTCAGTTTAATGGCATTCTCAGTTGCATTGGTTCGGAGTTATGACTGGGTCCTATCTGCGTCCTATCTCATATAGCCCTCAGATGCAAACACGAGACCGAGAAAATCCCGTTGTAGCCATCAGTCCAGAATTCAAATACTTGAACGATCCATGAATGGAATTTGAAACCTCCTGGTAATAATCAGACATGCAACCCCTATATCAATGGGATAATAATAATAATAATAATAATAATAATAATAATAATAATAATAATAATAATAATAATAATACACTTTCGTGTCAGTAGACTGTCCTCCGGTACAAAATTTCGCTACCTCTTCCGAAAACTGTGAAAATATGTAGTTAGTGGAACATAAAAACTCACATTATTATTATTATTATTATTATTATTATTATTATTCAGTTTATTGTGTTTATTTCTGATATCTCTGGAGCCAGTTTGGTTCTAGTAAGGATTTCAGCGGGATTTTGTGGTCCGATGCCCTTGCTGACATCATGTCATTCTTCAGGTGAAACATGCCTACCTAGGATCTCCCGAAATTCGCACAGGATCATTGTGCTATACTTGAATTCCACACTAATCAGAACTACAGTAACAATTATAGAATTATTATTATTATCACTTATATAGGCCTATATCAAATGCCTAGTTCTTTCTGTCATTCACAGCGATATTGAGGAAACGCGAAGGTTTAGCCTTCTCTGTCACAATGAATAAGCCACCTGGAAACTTTAAATTTGGGATGAACCTCCTCACTCCAGTGTTTTGGACAGTTGTACGTATCTTTTTCAAGTGTACTTAGATTCATAGACTTCAAAGTACAACTCCAAGCTACAACTGCACTCAATGTGGTTTGTGAGAAAATACTATAATTCCTGTTTTGATTCCATTCAAGTGCCATGTAAAACCTGGAAAGTGTAACAATTACACATAAGATAAATTAATAGTCCAGTCAGAATTTCTAGTTAATTTATAGACAGTAATTTTGACTGTCCAAGACAAGCTTACCTTAAACGAGGGCAAGTCAATAAGTGTATATAATCATTTTTTATAATTTATTACAAAAAGAGTATACATTTTTATTGATATCATTTTCAACATAGTCACCCTGCTTTTTAATGCACATGGTTCATTGTTTTACAAGCTTTCTGATACCCTCTGAAAAACAAGTTTTTTGTTGTGCAGTAAACCACGTATGAAGCGCTTCGTTCACCTGCTGTCGGAGCTGAATCGACGGCCTCTTAAGCACGTCATCAACAGTCACTCGTCTGTTGTTCAGGATCATATCACGCACTTGTCCAATATTGGCATCAGTTGACGGCTACAGATGGATGCCCGAATCTTTCCTCATTCTTCACGTTCGTGCAACACCTTTTGAACTGTTGAATCCACTGGTAAACACTTCGTTGTGGCAAAACATTGTCCCCATATTGTGCTGAAAGTCTTCCATGAATTTCCGCTCCTGATACACCATCAGACCACAAAAAACGGGTTACGGAACGTTGTTCTTCTTTGGTGGAAACAGAAAGTGCGGCGGATGTACTGATCTGATAACGCTGAAACCTACCACCGACGTAGACAACAGTGCCATATAGCGGCTGGTCAGCACACAAAGCCATACAGCGAAATTACAGATACTTATTGGCTTGCTTACGTATATGGTCTCAGTCATTTTGTTTTCTGTGGATCTTCAGCTATGGTACCGGTACAATGGTTGGAGTTGGACAGTTAATAATAATGATTTTTGACTTACGTTCCACTAACTACTTTTACGGTTTTCGGATACGCCGAGGTGCCGGAATTTAGTCCCGCAGTAGTTCTATTACGTGACAGTAAATTTACCAACACGAGGCTGACATATTTGAGCACCTTGAAATACCACCGGACTGGTTAAGGATCCAACCTGCGAAGTAGAAATACGACCTAATATTTACATAATTTATTATCGTACCATGAAATGGTCCCATGCGACAACATAACGAAGACATTATACATTTAGTACATGATCAAGAGATGTTAAGCAGAGAACAAAATTGGCCAACTGGACACTGGCTGGAACCGAAAATACAAACTTCGGATTTCGTATGTGATGCTCTCCCGATTGAGCTACACTGGCCGCGGTCATTCTTATTCTTTTGGCAAGTATATGAGGTACAGCTCAGTCCCTATAACCAACACAACTGTAGATGGCGCACTAGTCGCCCACTGCGAGCCATTCGAGTTAAATATTCTGTTTACCGTACTCATGCATTATCTCTTTTACACATTGAGAGAAAATATAAAGTGAAAATCCATGTTTCTTTAAAACAATCATTCTGTCAATCCGTCTGCCTGTAAAGACTCTAGCTCGGAGACTAGTTGGATCCTAAAACACGACCACTAAAGACTAAGTGATCGGAGCGAAACCGCAAAAACCAAAGACAGGTGTATAACGATGAGGAGTGAGTGGTGGTGGCGGTGAGAATTGCTTTAAGAGGATGTGAAACTGGGCAACCATACTCTATTAACACTAATCAGAGGGAAAAATTGAAGGGGTACAACACATCGAAAAATGAAGAACGGAAGCCATGAACCAAACCAAACCCCATTACGCAACAGCCACGAAGGACCATGGCCTACCAAGCGATGGCTGCTCAGACGCAGGGCCTGCAAATTATGAGATGTCGTGTGGTCAGCATGCCGAATCCTGTCGGCCGTTAAGGGCCACGAAGGGAGTGAAAATGAAAGACTTCCAACGATTCGCAAACCTAATACCGTCGGGGTGGGAAGAGAACAAGAGTTGACCAAGGAAGGTAGGATGGGTAGATGAAAGTGAGGAGCCTGGCACAAGTAAGTGGAAGCATCTCAGGTCTCAAATAAGGGCCCTGTGGTCGTCATTCCACGCTCCAAATTTAAGAGGCCCTGGGGCCCCTTTTAGTCGTCTCTTACGACAAGTAGGGGATAACGTAGCTGTTATTTTACCACCCCCGCCCACATGGAGGATAAGGAATGAAGTAGTTTACCATTGCATTCCTTGCTGGGCCAGAAAGTGCTAATGCAACACGAATGGTCCTGTGAGAAACATCTTTCACAACGTCCAGAACCAACTGTGCTAATGCAGTAAGCTCGGAGTTGCGATGAACAGTATTCTGTAAGAAGGAAGTCAGCTCCCACACGAAACTATCCTTACATCGGTCTGTTTTCAGACGAACTTTGCTTTACGGGAGCGAAAGCTGGGTGGACTCAGGATATCTTATTCATAAGTTAGAAGTAACAGACAAGAAAGTAGCAAGAATGATTGCTGGTACAAACAGGTGGGAAGAATGGCAGGAGGGTACGCGGAATGAGGAGATAAAAGCTAAGGTTTGAACTCGATGGATGAAGCTGTACGCATAAACCGGCTTTGGTGGTGGGGTCATGTGAGGCGAATGGAGGAGGAGAGGTTACCTAGGATAATAATGGTCTCTGTTATGGAGGGTAAGAGAAGTTGAGGTAGACCAAGACGACGAAGGTTAGACTCCGTTTCTAACGACTTAAAGATAAGAGGTATTAACTAAATGAGGCCACAACACTAGTTGCAAATCGAGGATTGTGGCGACGTTTAGTAAATTCACAGAGGCTTGCAAACTGAACGCTGCAAGTCTATAATGATGTATGTATGTATGTATGTATGTATATATGTATGTATGTATGTATGTATGTATGTATGTATAATAATAATAATAATAATAATAATAATAATAATAATAATAATAATAATAATAATAATAATATAGCCGGGCTGAGTGGCTTAGACGGTTGAAGTGCTGGCATTCTGACCCCAACTTGGCAGGTTCGATTCTGGTGCAGCCGATGGTTTTTGAAGGTGCTCAAATACGTGGCCTCGTGTCGGTAGATTTATTGGCACGTAAAAGAACTCCTGTGGGACTGAATATCGGCATCTCAGCGTTTCCGACAACCGAAAAATGTACATAGTGGCACGTAAAGCATTTTTTGATTATTATTATTATTATTATTATTATTATTATTATTATTATTATTATTATTATTATTATTATTATTATTATCGTGTAGCATTAGTTAACGGGTGTCGACATTTTAATTGACGTTATCTAGGCTGCCTCCACGCCAATTTTGACGTTCTGTTTTAGTCTACCAAATGCCAGGTTACACCAGATCTCTGCCGGGTGATCTATGAAGGAGTTTTAATTAGCATAATCCTGTCGGCTAAACATCAAATGCGTCACCAGAGATCCTTTACGTACCGACATCGTACGACCTGGTGCGTCGAGTGGACTTTTTACTTCACAGATCTGTTATAGTGAGAGGTGACAACAGACGTTTCTTCGGCAGTGTAGATAAATTCAAAATATTCCATACTATTTTTTTTTGCTCACATATGGTTCATATTATCACCTAACTCCGTATCATTGACAAGTTTACACTACGTAAACTGTACTGTACATATATGCACATAATTTGTGTGATTTTATAGTATCTGAGGATATTCTTGTAGAACGAAAGATGTCATTCATTCTACATAATATGTGACTTTTACAGGTATGCTTACAGTGTTTCAATTTACATTTGAAATTGTTGTTTGACAAGCTGGAAAGTTCTTATTACATTTAATAAGTCGACACTGGAAAATATGGTTCCTTTCTTAACAAATTTTTTCCACCCTTCTAGAATTGGAATCTTCCGGGTTCAAACCAGCGATCTTGGTATGGGGTAATCACATAAATGGGATTGTAAATAAAGGGTACCGATCTCTGCACATGGTTATGAGGGTGTTTAGGGGTTGTAGTAAGGATGTAAAGGAGAGTGCATATAAGTCTCTGGTAAGACCCCAACTAGAGTATGGTTCCAGTGTATGGGACCCTCACCAGGATTACCTGATTCAAGAACTGGAAAAAATCCAAAGAAAAGCAGCTCGATTTGTTCTGAGTGATTTCCGACAAAAGAGTAGCGTTACAAAAATGTTGCAATGTTTGGGTTGGGAAGAATTGAGACAAAGAAGAAGAGCTGCTCGACTAAGTGGTATGTTCCGAGCTGTCAGCGGAGAGATGGCGTGGAATGACATTAGTAGACGAATAAGTTTGACTGACGTTTATAAAAGTAGGAAAGATCACAATATGAAGATAAAGCTGGAATTCAAGAGGACAAACTGGGGCAAATATTCATTTATAGGAAGGGGAGTTAGGGATTGGAATAACTTACCAAGGGAGATGTTCAATACATTTCCAATTTCTTTGAAATCATTTCGGAAAAGGCTAGGAAAGCAACAGATAGGGAATCTGCCACCTGGGCGACTGCCCTAAATGCAGATCAGGATTGATTGATTGATTGATTGATTGATTGATTGATTGATTGATTGATTGATTGATTGATTGATTGATTGATTGATTGATTGATTGATTGATTGATTGATTGATTGATTGATTGAGACCGAAATTTTACCACTGATCGAAGCAGAAATCACTCCTGTAGGTCCAGACCATGTTTTAATGTATCGATCAGGTCATCAAAGATACTGTATACGACACGCTTCCAGTCCTGAAGAATATGCTGAGGATCAAGAAGTTTTAGATAGCACGGCTTCATTGCCTACAGTTAAATGAACTGAAACATTCGAAATAATATGTCTGTGGGCGAAAAATTGTTCATGGCTTAATAATCTATCATTCTTGAACAGCACATGTGATACCGTAGAATGCAATCGTATAGAAATACAGTCGAGCGGAGAAGTTAAAAATTTGTTTTCGTCGATAAAGATGACTTCCGTTCTTCATATCGAATGGTGGTATTAATTTTCATGCGTTTGGCTTGTTGGAGATTGAGATGAAGCCCGTCACCTCCAGCGGCAGTCTCATCTCCTCGAGAAATAAGATTAGGAATCAATATTCCAGTGAATGGCATCAGGAACCAACGAGGTAGAAATGGGTTTCGCTTGACTTGTCGTCTTTGAGCCTCGCTTGACTGAGCAAGGGCTTTTAACTCCAACACTAGCGTCAAATCCCACACTGCCTGTCTATCACACAGAAATTCTTCTCATCAATAATTATCCATTAAACACTTGAAAAATGTTTTAGGTCGAGATGTCGAGCTTTTAGTTGAAAAGGAGCCGAAAGATTCATTTTCCTCTAAACGGGTTGTCCATAACGAGCTAAATATTAAAACCACCTTCTGAATTCCCTCCTTTAAACAGGTAGACTTCACACCGCCATATTACCTTGTATCTGGAAACAGCCAACGCTATTCTACCTACAAGTTGTGTTCTAATAATAAAAAGGGCTACAGGAAAATCTCCAAAAGGGAATGTCAATCTGACAACAGGCCAGAAGAACAAAGCGGGATGAAGAACTGCATAATAAAAAGAAACCTGGGGAAGACAATAAGTGTTTTACTGATTGCGTGTGACCTCTGGAATAATAATAATAATAATAATAATAATAATAATAATAATAATAATAATAATAATAATAATAATAATAATAATAATAATAATAGGCGGAATACTTGTTTTTTTCTCAAATGATATCTACTGTAAAGGCCTGCCTCTGATGCTATTCTGTGTAACGTCTCAATATCATACCTAGTTTCTTCCTTGTTCTTAGTGATGATCGCAAGGTAATCTGCGGAAGCCAAGCATTTTACTTTCATTATGTTCCCAACAGTCCCATGTTTATACCTGTGATATACTTTTCCCACTTGCTGACGACTTTATCTAAAACCAAGTTAAACAGAAGAGGACAGAGTTCATTTCCTTGTTGAACATCTATGTGTACTTCAAAGGATTCAGATGTTTCCCCAAAATGTTATTACGGTCTTTCTCTCCACTGAGAGTTCTTCTAGCTTGTCGAAAAAGGCCTATCTTTCACAGAGTCATACGCTTTCTTCAGGTTCACGAGGATGACTATCGTGTTGTTGCTTCTGCTCATCTTCAGAATCATTTTCACATTCCATATCTGTTCAACACACGAACGACCTTTCCTAAAACCATCTTGATATTTGCCAGTCAAATGGTCAATTTGTGTCTCTAGTCGGTTTAGGAGGGCTTCAGATATAACTTTATGAAAAATGGGTCGTAAGGATAGACCTCTGCAGTTATTTAGATCTGTGTTGTCACCGTTTTTTTATGGAAAGGATGAGAGGTCAGAACGGAAGAGGCAACAGTGATTTCATGAAGATATTTTGGAAAAATAGGAAGGCAAAAGTCATCAAGCCAATGAACAAGTTTCAACGCACTCTATGAATGTGTTTAAAAAAGCAAGAAGAAGAACAGGCCGAATACATCGTTGATATGTGCCGAAGTTCCCACAAACGAAAATGTCTCTCTAGTTGGTGGTGGTTTAAAGAGGAAATACAATTGGGCAACCATTCTCTGTTAACACTAAATCAGAGGGAAAAATGGAAGCGGTCTAACACTTCAAAAATTGAAGGAATGACGAGGGGCCACGAAGCGCCCTAGGCCTTGCAAACCTAATACCGTGCGAAAAGAACAAGGGTTGACCAAGGAAGATCGAATGGGATAAATAAAATCGACGAGCCTGGCATAAGTGGAAGCAATGTTAGGACTCAGCCAAGGTACCCGGGGTCGCCAATACACACTTCCAATTCAAGATCCTGTGGGACCTTTCAGTCAAGTCTTACGACAGGTAAGGGTTTCCGTGGATGTTATTCTACGAGTCCCATGCACAGCGTGAGGTGTCTCTAGGCCTCTATCGGTGTCAGAAAAGCAGTAGATACCGCGAATATATTCAACACACACACACACACACACACACACACACACACACACACACACACACACGCGGGATATTTATTTGTTTCATGACCGATTAATTGCCTGAAGTTGTAGCATTTAAACATCTTCATACCCCATCAATGTCAGTCTCGGTGAAATCAAGGGCAACGGAAACCAGACTAAAATCCAACTCCCACCCATTCTCTACTTTTCTACCCCAAACGGTCCCACTTAGCAAGAAGGACGTAATCCATAGCGTTCCCAGCTTGAAGATGTCAAAGAACGTAACGTTGTTTATGGGTTTCCTGTTGACAGACGAAAGAAACTTCGCTCAATTTATAGTAAAGCATAAATTCCTATACCGTTTTAAAAGAATTAAGACTATCAATACACCTGTGCACAGATATGGTGAAATATATCTTTAAAATAATCCTTATTTCCGTCTGTCTTTCACAGCGAAACTGACAACCCGAGAACGCTTTAACAGCTGAAAATTGTTCCAGATACAGATTATCTCCCTTAAAAAATATAAAATGAATCTCTCATAGCCACAATGTTTATGAATTTTAAGCAAATACATTTTTTCTGCGAGATGGTCCATGTTTACGCGAACAGCACCATCTATCGGTATGATTCTGAAGCACGTCTATTCCGGAGTTCTGTAGCCTGAGAAAGCGAGAACGTTTAGAAGGCAGTAATTTGCGCCAGGTATTTTTACAAGGATAAAACAATAATTAACATCATAAATTTGAACTGTTAAGTACAAAATACTTTTTTTCTTTCAGAGAAGTAAACGAATGATCTCACAGTTTTTGATGCATACAACGACAATATCCCCATCTATAAGTATAAGATACAACTCTTATCACTGTGTCTGGGGAATGACCTCTGACAAAGTTAGGTCGTGGATGATTCACTCTAGCTATTTCCATGTTAGGGGTATGATTCAGATGAGGTGAATTTTTGCAGGCTTGGTTCTCTCGCGACAATATTTCGTAATACATGTTCTGATTCCATTCAAATGGCAAATGCCATATGTCACATTCGTAAGATATACCAACACGCTCATTTTACATTGCCCATTGTTTTCCACATGGTAACTTCAACAGCCTTAAGTTCTAGTAGACGGTCGTTGTAGAATCGTAGCAGCAAGAACTAGCTTTAAATGATGTTATGTCCTTTTTTATGAGAACCTTACTCTCCAGTTTTTCCTTCTAGAATTAGCTGCAGTAAGTGGTACTTGCTCCGTCTCCTAACATGCCCAAGGTACTCTACAAATGTAATGCATTTACTGTATGAAAACGTTCTATGTGAAAGAAGAGAACGTTCCACATTGAAACATATTGTAACGTATGACAGAAAAGCCTTAAGTCGTTCAACAATGAACACTACCCGACCTACAAATATCAAATTTGAAACTAACTTTTTTATTTTTGAAATATGGCATTATATTGACGTCATGTGTATTCAGGGCACCACCAATAATCAACAGAAACATGTTTGTACTCACCTCCTAATAATGCATAATTATATAAAAGAGAAAACCCAATGACTCACTGCATCTCTCCGGAACCTCTTGAGCTGGGTGGTAGAAATTTTGCAAGGGTGTTGCCCTTGGACTCTACTTGCCTGCTAAAAAATATTTTTTTTAATGAGTTAAAAATAAGGGTTTAACAACCACTGAACGTATTTCACTGGAAATCTTCAGTGCGAGTCTCACCCGACAAAACAGTAGTTGCTAGCCACCACACCTATTACATCAAGTAAGTGTGTATCTAATAAACTTTTTCATTCCCCACCCTGAGCGGGTGGGGTGGGCCATCTAGAGGGTCGAGTGAGTCACTGTATAACACGTATAAGAGAAACCACTGATCTGTATAGTACCTCTGGTGCTACTCCCAGAGGCAGCTCTTGAAGATAGTGGGAACCATCATATCACTCCCTGCTGCTTCTCGAGAACAGCTGACGTTATCTGTACAGTCGATTATATACGAGGCGTATGGCCCATGGAAACATTTAGAGCCCTGCACGGATGCCGGTATCCGCGGATACAAACTGTACGGTAGTACGGATTTTGCTGATAATTTCTAAATAATAATGTTTATTGATTTTCACTCGGGTATACTCTTACTTTTGCGTGTGGTTAGGCGACCGTTGACATTGGTATGGGGGAATGGTGATATATAGAGCCTTGAAACCACAAAGCTGTAAATCTGACCTAAGCTTAACTGGCTCCTGCCCGCAATTAGGGGAAGGAAGGAACAAAGGTCATACGTCGATAGTTGTCGCAAGAGAAAGTCTCTGAAAAACCTGTGACTGTAGGAGTTCTGGTGCCAGGTATCAGGCCTATCTATCCGTTTGAATACGTTGGGTGTAATCTACTGTAGGTAAATATCTACAATATCCGCGGATAACCATTTGAGGATGCGGATAACCATTCGCGGGTGTGGATAACCATTCTCGGATGTGGACAACCATTCGCGGATGCGGATAACAATTCGCGGATGTGGACAACCATTCGCGGATGCGGATAACCATTCTCGGATGTGGATAACCATTCGCGGGTGTGGACAACCATTCTCGGATGTGGACAACCATTCGCGGATGCGGATAACAATTCGCGGATGTGGACAACCATTCGCGGATGCGGATAACCATTCTCGGATGTGGATAACCATTCGCGGGTGTGGATAACCATTCTCGGTTGTGGACAACCGTTCGCGGATGCGGATAACCATTCTCGGATGTGGATAACCATTCGCGGGTGTGGATAACCATTCTCGGATGTGGACAACCATTCGCGGATGCGGATAACCATTCTCGGATAACCATTCGCGGGTGTGGATAACCATTCTCGGATGTGGACAACCATTCGCGGATGCGGACAACCATTCTCGGATGTGGACAACCATTCGCGGATGCGGATAACCATTCTCGGATGTGGATAACCATTCGCGGGTGTGGATAACCATTCTCCGATGTGGATCGGATGCGGATGCGGATGAAAGAAGTGCGGATGCGGAGCGGATGTGGATATTATTTTGTATTTATGCGCAGGGCTCTGGAAACATTTAGCATGCATAGAAACAGCGTTTAGTGTTCTGATATATCTTCACTAGCGGTACATCTTCAGAAGTGAAATTAAGGTCTTTCGATGACTTCTGATTTAATAGATTATTTTCTAGTGATTTTTGATGAGACGCTTCTTATGAGTAAAAGTATAACGGAGGCTTAATTCCCTTAAATTATGGCCACTTTCTATTGGATAAGGAGGAAGAAGCTAATATTTCCTCATTAGAGCTACATCGTCCGACTCGTTGGCTGAACGGTCAGCATACTGGCCTTCGGTTCAGAGGGTCCCGGGTTTGATTCCCGGCCGGGTCGGGGATTTTAATCTTAATTGGTTAATTCCAATGATACGGGGGCTGGGTGTATGTGTTGTCTTCATCATCATTTCATCTTCATCACGACGCGCAGGTCGCCTACAGGAGTCAAATAGAAAGACCTGCACCTGGCGAGCCGAACCCGTCCTGGGATATCCCGGCACTAAAAGCCATACGACATTCCATTTCAGAGCTACATCCAAGGTATTCAATGAACCATTAGGATGAGTACAGCCGGTCATTTAGGATTTAAACCACAATATCATCCCAAGCAGTTACATTGCCATCGGTCACAAGCTTTCTGAATTATTAGAATTACATTAATTCTTGAATTAAAATCACATTATGAAATACAATAGGCTAAATTATTTTACAGATACACTATACACCGCAGCGATGTGAGGTGCCCACTGCATGGTGAGGAAATGGTAAGATGGTGTTGAATAGTTTCATTACTTGGGAGGTTAGTCCAATTGGGAACCTGAAGTATAAAACATGCTAACTCCAAAAAAGGTGAAACTGAGTTACGTACAACTTCGGGCTAGGCGGGCGATAAGACACGATAATTCACCACAAAAACAGTCCAACTCCTGCTCAGTACTATGTAATTCGTAGTCTTGAAACTTCTTCTGAATTGTAAGCCATGCCATGTCCAAGAAATTAGCATGGCTATAAGTAGACAGAAAAATAGATTAAGTGGGTACTTCTACGTTTCTTGTTGCAAGGAAATTGAGAAATTTACTATTTCAAATTTCAAAATATGAAGTACGGCAGAAGACATAAGAATGAAGTCCAGGCATGTGTCTTAACCTGTGTCTGGAATAAGCTTCACCCCTTTTTGACTGAAATTTGAATAATAATCGCATATATTTTCCAGACAGGGGCATGTATCATGATACTCTACTAAATCAGTGAAAACCGTTGATGCTGTACATTCCAGAAGAGAACAGAAATGTATACGAATCCCTAAAATCAAAACCAGCTAACGATGGTTGTGGTAATGAATCAGAGTATGGAAGTGACTATGAGTAGCAAAACACTATGCCTCAGTGCATAAGTTACATGATCTGAATAGAGTTTGAAAGACTTTTAATAATTGAGTGTCCGACTCGTTGGCTGAATGGTCAGCGTACTGGCCTTCGGTTGAGAGGGTTCCGGGTTCTATTCCCGGCCGGGTCGGGGATTCTAACCTTAATTGGTTGATTCCAATGGCTCGGGGGCTGGTTGTGTGTAGCGTATTCAACATTAGAAATCATCCACTGTAGGGCCCTCATCTTCATCTTCACAGACATGCAGGTCGCCTAATAGGCCGTCTACTAGAAAAAGACCTGCACCAGACCTCTCCGGAGGCCATACGCCATTTTTTATTTAATAACTAGCAAATGTACCCGTGCTTCGCTACGGTATTCTACATTGTATTCGAATATCGAAGTAAATACTGTACATACAGTAAATAAGATTGTTTTAAAATTGCATGTCTCTTAGCGTTATCCTTGAAACAGCATGGGGAGGTCCCCATACGCTGTTTCCAATGTAAAGTGCTTGTTACGGATTTGTGATATAACGGCAGACTCACTTGCCTACTGCCATTCACAATCGAGTTGGGAAGTTTACATTATTATTGCAGGCCCCATTGCAT
Organism: Anabrus simplex; assembly: GCF_040414725.1. Classification (NCBI taxonomy): domain Eukaryota; kingdom Metazoa; phylum Arthropoda; class Insecta; order Orthoptera; family Tettigoniidae; genus Anabrus; species Anabrus simplex. Next base: position 77,774,514 of record NC_090271.1, on the reverse strand, counting down.
ACTGCGCGGTCACAATAGATTTGGGGAGTTTTCGTTACAATGGCAGCTACCCTTTCCTACTTCCAGACAGATAACAGTTGAGGAGTTTCTATTATAATGGCAGACAACTACCCTACTATCAGTCAAAATTGAGTTGTGCAGTTATTATTATAATGTCAGGCCTCTTTTCCTACTGCCAGCCAGCTTACTCCCAGACACACCAAGTTGGTGAGTTTCCATCAAAATAGCAGGCCACTATGCCTAATGCCAGTCACATTTTAGATGAGGACATTTGTTTATAATTGCCGACACCCTTGCTTACTGCCAAAAACAAACGGGTAGGGGAGTTTTAAACAAAACTGCATGCTCCCTTGCCTTTTGCAAGTCAAATCGAGAAGTGTACTATTCATTACAATGGTAGGCCGTCCTTACTAATGCCAGTTACACAGAAGTTGGAGAAGGACCCCATTCCTACTGCCAGTCAAAGTCGGTGTGGGGAGTACTGATTACAATAGGAGACATGACCTTTCTCGATCGCTACAAATCGACATCAGTGAATATATAGAGCGACATTCGAAAGTATATGCATGTTTACAATATTGCAGACCTTCATTTACAGATTAACTGCTGCTAAACATAAGTCATATCGACAAAGAATTGTACCATAAGACGCCGGATTTAGTGGCCTAAATGGCTAGTCCTATGATATCTCATCTATTCTTGGGGCAGATTGAGTTAGAAACTTTGACAGTGTAAACTTTTTGTAAGATTATCTCACATTGCATTACTTTTCGGATAATTATGTGACAGCTACATACATAGCATTTGGCTCACATGTGGCTATTGGGTGGGCCAATTTTCGTGAATAGTTTCATGATTCTGTATTTCATATAAGTGATTGAAAGTATGAATTATGCATGTGAAAAGTCCAAATTTACTTAACATCGATTAATAGAGAAAAATCAAACGTAAAAGAGATACAGATACGGCAAAAAGTCATAAGACCAAGGTTGTAGATCATTCCAAAATTGAACTGTGATAGGACTTCCAGAAGGTCTGCACCATCATTAAAATTGCCTCCACATTTCGATATTCTTCGGGGGTAAAAAGTGAAAAATTTAAAGATCTTGGAAGTTTTCCGTCCGTTACAGTCTAAAACGTATAATTGTGTCAAATTTCAATTTTCTTTTTCGTCTGGCAGATTATGCCGCAATCTGGATTTTGGGCGAGGAGGGTAAAAATTAGGGCTTTCGGGAAACTAAACAAAAAGTATGCAGATCGTCATTATTACCCCTTAAACGGGTAGCTGTGCGAATATTTCGTCAAAATAGTCAATGTAGAGACACACAGTCGTTACGATTTTATTTATATATATAGATAAGAAATCTGCTCCACGTACAACACCTTTTGGGCTTTGTCCGCTTGACTTAACCTGCAAAACTGAACATTCATTATATCTCCCTTATTAATCCTCCTGACGAAAAAATGCACATGAAAAAAAGTTTTAGAGATGGAATTCCATCACTTTTGGTCGATTTCCAGCCAGGTTGGTCTTGTACTGTATACTGTATATTGTGGAAGAGTAAAATCACCATTTCGGTTCCCTATAAACCACCAGTCCATTCCGGAAACATGAAATGTTATTGACCTTTAAAACCTACCTTTGGACAGGTGGCTATTAAATATAAAGTTTGGTTCGAATACCTTCAGTAGTTTTCAAGTTGTGAGAAATACGCTTTACACGCACTCGCTCTTGAGTTAAGTCCGATGGGACTTGTACTGAAGAACGGTCCGTTAATGATATCTCCCTTATTAATCCTCGGATCGAAATGATGCACACGAGATAAAAGTTTAGAAATTAATTTCGATTAAGGCAGGTAGATGTCCATTTAGGCAGGGATATTTTCATTAAGTTTGGTTTTGCATATTTTGTGGGAGTAAAAATCACGGTTTCGGTTTCGTATAAGCCCCCAGTCAGTTCAGGGATTTAGAAACAATATTTGCCCTAAAACCTGCCCAAGGACAGGTGGTTTCTAAATATGAAGTTTGGTGGAAATATATCCAGTATACTCTAGCACTCGCGTACATACGTAGTAATTAAGGAAGAAAATAATACAGTTAAGAAAGTTGAAATTAATAGCAAATTGATTATATCTGAGGAGAGCCGGATAGCGATAAATATTTAAAAGCCAAGTGAATATATTGGAACATCAAATGCCCCTCAATAAATTATGATGGTGTGAGTTATGGATATACACTGACTGACAGAGCAAATGCAACACCAAGAAGGAGTGGTCAGAACTTTATGCCAATTGCAGGGTAGACTGACGTCACTGAGGTATGCTCATGATGTGAAATGCGCCGCTGTGCTGCACACGTAGCGAACGATAAATGGACACGGCGTTGGCGAATGGCCCACTTCGGACCGTGATTTCTCAGCCCACAGTCATTGTAGAACGTGTTTTCGTGTGCCACAGGACACGTGTATAGCTAAGAATGCCAGGCCGCCGTCAACGGAGGCATTTCCAGCAGACAGACGACTTTACGAGGGGTATGGTGATCGGGCTGAGAAGGGCAGGTTGGTCGCTTCGTCAAATCGCAGCCGATACCCATAGGGATGTGTCCACGGTGCAGCGCCTGTGGCGAAGATGGTTGGCGCAGGGACATGTGGCACGTGCGAGGGATCCAGGCGCAGCCCGAGTGACGTCAGCACGCGAGGATCGGCGCATCCGCCGCCAAGCGGTGGCAGCCCCGCACGCCACGTCAACCGCCATTCTTCAGCATGTGCAAGACACCCTGGCTGTTCTAATATCGACCAGAACAATTTCCCGTCGATTGGTTGAAGGAGGCCTGCACTCCCGGTGTCCGCTCAGAAGACTACCATTGACTCCACAGCATAGACGTGTACGCCTGGCATGGTGCCGGGCTAGAGCGACTTGGATGAGAGAATGGCGGAACGTCGTGTTCTCCGATGAGTCACGCTTCTGTTCTGTCAGTTATAGTCACCGCAGACGAGTGTGGCGTCGGCGTGGAGAAAGGTCAAATCCGGCAGTAACTGTGGAGCGCCCTACCGCTAGACAACGCGGCATCATGGTTTGGGGCGCTATTGCGTATGATTCCACGTCACCTCTAGTGCGTATTCAAGGCACGTTAAATGCCCACCGCTACGTGCAGCATGTGCTGCGGCCGGTGGCACTCCCGTACCTTCAAGGGCTGCCCAATGCTCTGTTTCAACAGGATAATGCCCGCCCACACACTGCTCGCATCTCCCAACAGGCTCTACGAGGTGTACAGATGCTTCCGTGGCCAGCGTACTCTCCGGATCTCTCACCAATCGAACACGTGTGGGATCTCATTGGACGCCGTTTGCAAACTCTGCCCCAGCCTCGTACGGGCGACCAACTGTGGCAAATGGTTGACAGAGAATGGAGAACCATCCCTCAGGACACCATCCGCACTCTTATTGACTCTGTACCTCGACGTGTTTCTGCGTGCATCGCCGCTCGCGGTGGTCCTACATCCTACTGAGTCGATGCCGTGCGCATTGTGTAACCTGCATATCGGTTTGAAATAAACATCAATTATTCGTCCGTGCCGTCTCTGTTTTTCCCCAACTTTCATCCCTTTCGAACCACTCCTTCTTGGTGTTGCATTTGCTCTGTCAGTCAGTGTAATAAAGCGGTAACAGAGGATAAATTTAGGCGCGGTGATTCTTAGGTAAACAGATAAGAAGATGACTAATGATGTTATTATTTGATCTATTCGAGGACGGTTATAACCTGCAACGATATTCCGCCAATATCCCCCAGATAGGCCGTTTGACGCCTCTCTTGCCTTCTACCCAAGGAACAACCATTCCTGGTCTTGAGTTGACCTAAAACGGATAAATATCTGAAAAATTGGCAAAACAAAAGAAATTACAGACAGCGGACCCCCTATAACTTTATTTATATAGATTGAGGAGCAACTACTGTTTCGTTAATGATAACCAAGGTAGTACAAACGGACAGAGATAAGTAGTGTGGATTATGGTATGTAAAATGTCAAAAATTAGTATACATAAATAATACACAACTTTTATGTAATTCCTTTCTTCTCGAAGGTGTTATCTATAGCATAACTTATTTGTATTTGTAAGCATCTTCTACTAAACCATGCTGAATCCATTCTTTACCACTCTATTAGACTTCAAATAATTGATAAAAAGTTTTTTACCTTAAATTAATGTATTATGGTTAGTACTTTAAGTAAAACAAAATTCAGTAGAAAGTAAGTAAATACAACATAAATATTAAGATTTTCCCCTTTCCTGAACTTTTCACATTGTGTACGTAGCGTGATTTGGAATTCAGGTTATCAGTTGTTATCTAGATCAGTAAAGGAACTGAGCACGTTGAATGCTTCTCTGTGAATCTGATGCATCTTGGTATTCTTTGTCCCGTTCGTTAATGTAAGTTTAAGTACGGTATTTTACTTCTGAGTGTGTAATTTGATTCAGTACCGCCTTCTTGGAGATATTTACTACCTTACTTTCTTTATTCCCTGTGTAGGCTGATAGAAAACAGCCTTCTAGGCGTTTTATTGCTTCTTTATTTTACTTTGGCTTCCATTCTGCAATTCGTTTCACAGTTTTCATCATTGTGAGTGTGTAGGTTACTTTCCTTTCTTTGCTTCCAAGAATTTTATTTCATAGTGTGTAGGCTGATGAACTACAGCCTTCTAAGTGATGTTTATATCCCTTTCTTCGTTTTAGCTTGGCTTGCTATTCGCGTACAGTTACGGTGTGAAGCCCTAAGATCCGCAACGGAATGGAATGACCTCGGACTATTATTGGACTGGGAGTTCACTCTCAGTCCTCAGGTACAGAAGGTCATCGCGGATGCATATAGAACTTCACGATTTGTGATCAGAAATGTGAAGTCATTTTAAAACTAGAAACATATATTACGTTCCAAACACCTTGGTCAGGCTGAAACTGGAATACGCGAGCGAGGTGTGGAGCCCAAGATGCAAAATGCATGTATATCAACTTGAAAGGGTGAAAAGAAAATTTGAAATATTTATATATTTAAAAAAAATTAATTATGCACATACAATTTCGTACAACGAGTTCATGCTAAATTTAGAAAAGGAGGTCTTGGAAGATCGAAGGCATAAATAGCTGGTAAAGTTCATTTATAATACAAGAAATTTGCAAATTGAAAATCTTGAGATCCTTTCCCTCTTGAATGTCCATGTTCCGCATCGAAATTCAAGATTTAATTTAAAATGTTAACTTTTTATTTTCACCACATTATGGACTATAACAGTGCATCTCGGAAAAATAATGCTCTTGATTTAAATAGAAAAGAATTCACGGCTAGTATTGACAGATAACTTTTATGATGATAAATTATATGTACAGAATGTTAAACGTTATTGGGATTATGATTCGTAATCCCAAATCCATAATAACAGGATAAATTGGATTAGATTTATTACATTAGATGATATTACTGGAGGGTAAGTAATTTTTCAGTAATAATTATACCTGCAATTTTAGTTTGTAACACAAGAAATGCCGCTGTAATTGGAGTTAAAATTCTGTAGCATGCAATAAATTAAATTGAATTAAAACAATCTCTTCTTTTACAATCGAAATTACTCAGTTAACCTACTAAACCACAATGACGTTTCTCGGATTGGTACAAATTATCCCATCACTTTTAGTAAGTAAAACTAGGTTCTCAAAATGGGACACTGTTCAATTTCAGTAACATATTTCATTAACCGTAGCAAAGTACGAATATCAAGCTAGTGAATATATCAAACTACTAATATTTTAACACTTCTGTATCATTGATAATGTATGGTAAAATATTGTACGGTGTGAAATATTGGTCATCTGTATAAAAATATGAATTTTGTTAGTATAATCCTTAAATGCTGCGGCTGTACCTTAATTAACGCCACGGCCGCTTCCTTCTCATTCCAAGGCCTTTCCTGTCCCATCGTCGCGACGGTGCGACGTAAAGTATAATCCGTCACTAGCACAAATGAGGAGACGGTCGGATTTCCATGCTGCGGACAGTCTATGTAATGACGGCAGTCATGCAGCGATATTATGGTCTCTTACTTCATCATAGTACCAAGTCTCATTGTAATCGAAGTCTTCGTCACACCAGGTTCAAATTAAAACTTCAGCTAATAATGCTATTTTAAAACTCGTAAATTATATATTACAGCAAAATGACTGTTATTATTGTGTTTATGATGTCTTAATTGATCATCCTACAAAATGTAATTGTAATCGATCAGGTTTAAACCAAAACTGTTCATTTGGAGTTTTACAGGTATGGTGAATTACATGTTTCTCATAAGTGAAGAATCTCGTACCTATTCAAGCAATACTCAGTTCACCCTGACCTACTAAGAGTTAATAACGCAGCCATTTACATAGCAATATATTGCATACACTTACATGCAAGACATGCGTGTCTAGTGCGCGTTTAATGGATGTAAGTTTATAAAGCAAACTAGTTTTTCTTTGGTGTGTTCAATGTGAACAGTTCAGCGAAATAATTTGACCTACGTGAGAGGTAACGTGTTTTAAAAATCATGCGCTAGTGATATCATTCCTAAATATATATGCATTTCTTCATACAGGATGGACCAGAAGTCATGATCGGAAAGTGTTTCAAGTAACGTAACATATAGTTTCGCGGTTACATGGATCTGGAAATCTGTCCTAGGTTGATAATAATGTTCATCCCTGCCCGTAGTAAGTTTGTCTTCTGGTAGAGGTAACAATGCAGGCGATAGTTGCTATGCATCACTTAATGAAAATACGGAGTGTGATCGTGTTCTGTTTTTCTTGTGGTTCTGGTGACTACTGCCGAGGTGATACTGTTGTAAACATTTGTGTTATACTGGCGGATGCAATCAGATTCACAATTGAAAAGCTTCTTCTTAGCGTATGGATACATGAAAAAGGAACGAACGGGTGAGACATATGATGAAATTAGGAAAAACGGTTCTAATCGCTTCAGTAAAGAAGCCCCAACGGAGCCTGATCTTCGAAAAATGGAAGGAAAGACTTTCGCAACTGGGTCTGTGTTAGATGCACCACGCAGTGGAAGACGCCAGAAATATGACAATGATAATGAAGTTACTGAACGCTTAAAGTCAACATTGATTCGTTCACCAACAAGATCGACAAGGAAGCGATAGGCGGGGATGGACATTCCCAGAATCACCATGCGTCGTTGGAAGAAGAATTAAGGTTGTTATTCATTTCCACCCACCAGCATCGAGCATGACCTGATTTCTGCGAAGAGTTACTTGCAGCTTTCCCAATATTAGCGGCTCGCCGTTAGGTTATTATGACAGATGAATGAAATATGTAAGGACATTAATTTCTGTCCAGTTCCACACTTACAAGTATGTTTTTCTATTAAATCGAATTGATCTCCTTTCATGCTGCTTCTTGTTCCAATAAAATAACATTAAACATTTCCGATCGTTACTTCTAGCCTACCCTGTACATCATGACCATACAAAGGTGGATTCTACTGATTAAATGCAAGTGAAAACAGACATTTTATAGAATGTCATCTTAAAGGGCTACAGAACATACGAAGGTAGTGAAAAGTAAGAAATGAAGATTTTTATAATGTTTTCACGTCCTCTGAAACTCTGGTTTCTGATATAGTAGCGGGCTCTTTTGCGCAGGGGATGGCAGTATATCTACACTATGCCCTCTTTCTCAGGGGTTATATAGTAGTTGGTTCTGTCTAAGATTCTCATCGCAGTCAGCTGAGTCTGAACGTGAAGATTAGGTTCATTAAGCTACGTTATTACAGTGCGGAGGAAGCAAATGACGGGTGTCACATGAAGGAGGTGCTTTTATGATTACAATCTGCCATCCGCTGTTATAAAGAACACATTCTAATGAACGTCCCGAGAAATGGCAATAATTACAAGACATAGTGAGGACCTTCCTCTTCATTGTAGACTCATCATCAGCAATGGAGCTTGAGTAATTTAAACTAACGAATTGATTGATTGATTGATTGATTGATTGATTGATTGATTGATTGATTGATTGATTGATTGATTGATTGATTGATTGATTGATTGATTGATTGATTGATTGATTGATTGATTGATTGATTGATTGATTTCAAATGGTCTCCGTAGAGGCCTGGTGCAGGATTGTCTACACTCATAAAGATATTTAGGCATATACTAGAACCGAGATATATATATATATATTATTTATCGTGAAATACAGAATAGTAAAAAGAACGAAAACTCAACGTTAGACCCACTATGAAAAGAAAAAGTCTCAGTATGTGAGAAACCAAACAAACTAAGATAACTCCTTAATTAGAACATCACAAATTGAAGACCGTTTAATGAAGTTTGCTTTACGTTGCACTGATACAGACAGTTCTTACGGCGACAAAGGGATAGGGAAGGGCTAGGAGTGGGAAGGAAGCGACCGTGGCCTTAATTAAGGTACGACCCCAGCATTTCTCTTGTATGGAAATGGGAAACCACGGAAAACCATCTTCAGGGCTGCGGACAGTGGGGTTCGAACCCATTATCTCCCGAATGCAAGCTCACAGTGCGCGACAGCAAATCATTGAGCAAGTATTGACGCAAACGGTCCCACTCCTCGATGGCAACATCTTTTAAGGCCTAGCGGTGTATGCTGATGGATGGAAATTGCTTTTTTTTTTAGAAAGGCCCACGCACGTTCTATGTCCGGGGAAGTCCCAGACCACTCCATTCTGTTAATTCCACGTCCTTCCAGGTATCCACTCATAGCTGTTGCACGATGTGGACGAGCGTTATCGTCCTATAGAGCAGGGCCTCTCAAACGCGGCGCAGAGTTCCTGTGGACAGTGCATCGGTCCCGTTCGACTCGGCTCGGACCAGCGCTTCGTCTCTGAGCTACTCGGCTAAGCTCGACTCAACTCGGCTCGGATTTGGAGCGCTACGGAGCAAGTGAGGAAAATGGAGACAGGCGGAGCGAGCGAGACAGACGTGGGGAAAGAGAGAGACAGCGCTATTGCTCCAAATCGAGGAGTGGGGGTCTGCACTCTGGTCAGCCAAGCGAAGTCGTCTTTCGCACCGTGCACAGTGCATGCATCAGGCGCATGCACCCTGAGAGGCCCTGTTATAGAGTAAACCTATCTGCCCATAGTTTTGCTGAACCTCCAAGCTGCTGGTGAGGTTCTGCTGAGAATGATTCATTGTAGCGTTTTCCTCATGTCCTCCATATGCGCAGAGAATTATTATCAGGGTATAAACTAATTCGCACTTCAGGGAAATCGGTCTCGTGTCCAAGTCTGATGTGATCTAGCCCATCCAATGCGCGCCACTTTGTGATGTCGTCGAAGTGAAACAGTCCTGAGGGGCCTTCTTGAATGTTAGTCTCCCATCATGGAGTCGATTGCGCTGAAGTAAGGTGTCTACGTCTAGAATTGTGTATATACCGGTCTTCAGCTACTTCATGTGGACGGACTGAGAGGTGTTGAGGTGATACTGAATGGGTATCTTCAAACATTTTCCTTAACCTGAAGACAACACTTTGATTCACGTGAACAATGTTGGCAACGTCGATTTGTCTCATTTTCTGTTGCATCGATGGGATCTACTATAGACAGCGTATGATGAGACAATTTAGCTTACAGTGGAACACTCAAAAGCTTACTTGGATGTTACTTTAACGCTTGTGAAGTGAATTTGTTTCATCTTTACTCGAATACCCCTAGCTGTGAAGAAGGCAAAGTTGCCATGATTTAAATAATGTATTTACTGTTTATTCGTAAAGGAAAAATATTAGCCATTGATGGGTACTCCGCAAATATGTTCACCTTTTCTTCATGAGCATATTTGGAGCCCTGAGTAACCTGAGTGAGTGAGTGAGTGAGTGAGTGAGTGAGTGAGTGTGTGTGTGATGAGGTAGGGAGAGGCTGAAATCACGTGTGGGCTCATAACGTACTCCTGTCGAATAACACCAAGGATTCTACTCAAGGCTTAACGTCCCCATCCAACAGAAGAATCAAAAACAACAGCGCCACATGCCCTCACTCAATATGAATACTGTAGAGAGGTTTAGAACTGAATCAATGCTTTTGGCACTCAACTTGTATACTACAACCTCTCATGCCCTGCTGGGTAGCATTGTGATGATAACATGCCTTTCCGCCAACGGGACACGAACCAACTAAACACGGTGTCAGACCTTGAACACTTGGCACCTTTATGACCATGGCCACCTGAAAGCTAGTGAACTGATGTTAATTCTTTGAACAATTGTTGTAAAGATATTTTGAATTTCTTAACCAGTTGATAAAGCGAGTGTTTCCTTTCTGTCAATCCTCCAACTAATTCCTAAGAACGGAAAATCTTATATCTTAGTCCTCTGCCGGCAATAAAGTGTTGCCGATCACAGACAGACGAAAAGAACGTACCATCCTCTATGAAAGAGTTGAAGCGAAAAATCATGGAGCTTCAGAACTTTACGCAATAATGTTTTTTTCACAGAAATTACAGCGCCGTGTTACTGACATACGGACGTGTGACGTACAACACCTTGCTGTTGATTTATTATTATTATTTATTTTTTAGCTCGTGGTTTAACGTCGCACTAACACAATGAAAGTTTGCGGTGGCACAATGATGGAAAAGGCCTACGATTGGGAAGGAAGTAACCGTGCCCTTAATTAAGGTACAACCGGGCGAGTTGGCCGTGCGGTTAGGGGCGCGCAGCTGTAAGCTTGCACCCAGCAGATAGTGTGTTCGAACCTCACTGTCGGCAGCCATGAAGATGGTTTTCCGTAGTTTCCCATTTTCACATCAGGCCGTACCTTATTTAAGGCCATGGCCGCTTCCTTCACACTCCTAGGCCTCTCCTATCCCATCGTCGCCATAAGACCTATCTATGTCGTTGCGAAGAAAATCAAAATATTAAGTATGGTACAGCTCCAGTATATCCTATCGAATGATACCTTCCTGTATCCATTATGAATTATTACATGTAAGTTCATGACTAAGTTTCATGTTAAATTACAAAAACTTATGTCTGTCAAGTCATCAACGCAGGTTGAATCCTCATATAGCACCTCCAAAGGTTATGCAGTTACAGGTGAACCGCAGAAACCGAAGTAGGCGCCCAAATGAGGCGTACTAGGCAAGAATAGGAGTAAGGTAGTTTGGCATTGCTTTCCTCACTGGGCCATAAAGAGCTATTGCAGCACGACTGACCCTACGAGCAGCATGTTTTTTCATAACAATCAGACACACTGGTTGTGCTCTAATGACATTACTCTGCACCATGCATACCCCAGAAGCTTCCATATTGTGACAGCCATGGATGGGACAGGGACTCCAGTGGAAGCTACTTTTTGCTCTGCCCTATGCTAAAAGGATGAAACATATTGCATCTACCAAGACATGGAAACAGGCGGTATAAATGTTTAGTAGACGATAATAATTATGTGCTACAAATTTGGGTGAATAAATGATTGTTTTACGGAGGACATGATTAACGGAGTAAATTCGCAATCAGCTTTGTCCCTCATAGCTGAGATTCGATACCCGATTGACCAGGGTTGAAATTTTCATCTGTTGTGTCAGGAAGGCCATCCTGCCTTAAACCACCTGCTCAATCCCAAAGCGAGTCAGGTCAATTAATCTATCCCATAATTACCTCGGATAATCCGAAGTAAATTTGTGGAGCTCCTTGTATGAATGGTCAGAGTCGTAGCCTTCGGTTCAGAGGGTCCTGGATTCGATCCCCGGGTTCGTCAGGAGTATTAGCCGTGTTTGGTTCATTAATCTGAATCCAGAGCTGGGTGACTGCGTAGGTCACAGTGCACACCTCTTCCTACACAAAAAACACACGATACTAGTAATCACAGTGAAAGACGCAATAGTGGATAAAGCCCTCCACATAGGGTTAGTGAAAGGAATGGCATCCGACCGTCCAAGTCCTCAAGTTCATCACAAGTCGGACACGCGACCACACCACGGTATGAGAAAAGAAGAGAAAGAAGAGGAATACCTATCATTTGCCTTTGGAGCCGCAGTAAAACGTCTAGAAACGTATTTTTCACAGATAATCTACTGCTTTCCGATTCCGTGGTTCATTTGGCGTTGCGTGACGAAGGGTGTAAGATGATAATAATAATAACAAGAAGAAGAAGAAGCATATTATTTGCTTTACGTCCCATTAACTAATTTTACGGTTTTCAGAGACACCGAGGTGCCGGAATTTAGTCCCGCGGGAATTCTTTTACGTTCCAGTAAATCTATCGACACGAGGCTGACGTATTTCAGCACCTTCAAATACACGGACTGAGCCAGGATCGAATCTGCCAAGATGGGGTCAGAGGGTCAGCACCTCAACCGTCTGGGCCACTCACCTCGGCTAGGATGTAAAATGCTCATAGCTTTTGGACTTGAAACAAAGGTCATAAAACGACACAATCTTTACGTCGATTACATTTCCTTAAGTGCCGTTAGTGTACCTAGCCTTTCAGTATTCATTATTAATCCTTACATGGAAGTTGAAGACATTTATTTTTCTCTGTTCACGACGAACTTGTATAGTAATGCGCGCAAAAAATATAAATTTCACATCAAGATTAAGAACAGATTGTTGCAAAGCTTTGGAATATGTAACGAGTAACATTTTCATCCGTTTCTCAAAGGGAAATTTGCAATGGAATATATGCTTTCTCCATTAATTTGTGCGAAGTTACGTGTCTCCATTCATACGTCTAGTACAGTCTGTTAAGCTTATTTTATTCTCCAGAAGCACGTGGCAGCAGTGTGAGGTACGATGAGGTTGAACAAAATCGGGGCAGAATGAGAGTGATTTAGGAATGTACAGTATGATACTGTCCCTTGTCCAAAGTTATGGAAAATTTCCTTGCTTTCCGTTACATATTTTAGTTTCTCGGACCACTGCAGTGGCGCTGAACACTCACGAAACTCGTTGTTGATGATGTATCTGATATTATCTGCTACCGACACAAGTAAAATTACATTTGATTCTCTCGAAAATTCACCTTTAAGTAATACTATGATAAGCAGTGATTGTCCCACGGGACTTGGGATAAAAATCCATTTTTCTTATACAGGGTTATTCAAACCACCTAAGATGTTACCCGGAAATAACTTCTAAACCATTAAAGATATCGGCATTCTGTTTTCATATTCATAAATGGTACCCAGGGTCTTCTAAACTAACGTGCTACTTATTCTCATGGAGTGATTAATAACCAAAATATTGATACTAACTACATATTCTTAAATAGAACGGCAGGAATGCATACAGCTGACCTAAAATATCAACTGCGTACAAGTTCAAATATGTAAGTTTTTTCAAAATCGGGCAGTCACTTTTTGACATATCAATAAGAACGCATTTGGGCTTTTGCGTGCCGCATCAGACGGCGTATGGTCGGCCGAGGGCGTATTGGCACGCAAGCTGTATCCTGGCATTGATTCCACCCACAGAACGGATACCAGGCATGTACTGTAAACTATCGTACACATAATGTGATGTACTGTAAATACCCTGGACGTGTAACGTTATTGTATGATTGGCGAACGCACAACGGGGAAGGAAGATTATTCGCATATTATTAATTTTCTTCTTTAGAAGGAGCTCTTCCGGTGTACTGTATTGTGTTTATTTCTCATTTAATACAGTAGTATGTACTGTACAATAAAACCAGTGACAATTATAGCTTTCGTTATGTTCCTTTGAAGTCTAAGTAATTATTTTATTCCTTTTAAAACAACGCATCTCCCTGTCCTGTCATGAGTTCGCCTGTCATACACAATTTGCAAACCCATCACATGTGTACGATATGCTTACATTCCTGGTATCCATTCTTTGGCTGGAATAAACCAAGAACCTGCTTCCGCGTCAGTATGTCCTTGCCCGACTTCACGCTGTCTGATGCGGCATGCAAAACAGCACATTCTGTTCTTATTGATATCTCAAAAATTAACTGTCCGATTTTGAAAATACTTACATATTTGAACTTGTACGCAGTTGAACGTTTAGACCATATGTATGCGTTTGTGCCGTTCTATTTAAAGATATGGAGTTAGTATCAATAGCTCGATTATTAATCACCACAGGATAATACGTAACACATTATTTTATAAGCTCCTGGGTACCATTTACGAATATGAAAACAAAATGCCGATAACTTTAATGGTTTAGAAGTTATTTCTGTGTAACATATTAGGTGAATAACCCTGCATATCGCCGTTATTATCTACTGTACGATAAGCATGTATATGGTATAAACGATCGGATCCCTTCTCTATGCGATGAACTTAGTTTTATTCGTTTTTTATTTCATTGTTTCAAAGATCCCATGAGCTAATGCTCGTTTGGGACAGTACAGTAAAGAGCTGGCACAATTACAATATTAAAGAAAAATTGAATTATTTATAATACAAAGTTGATAACAATTTAAATCTAAAATATACAATTTTTCAAGGGTACAATTGTTGATAAATGTTAATATAAACAGAACCATATTCGGAATTAAAACGGATAATAAGTTCATATAAACAGACAAAATCCAAGAACATTCAATTTTGTCCATAAACGTTCCTTTTGAATTTATTAAAATTCTGAGGAGCTTTCATCGATCCTGTAATGGAATTAAATGCAATTATAGTCGTATCAATACATTATTAGTTCAATACTTCACCATATTAATTCTAGGGACATGAAAGTTTCGAGATTGCCCTCTTGCAATTACAGATGAATTTGAGTTTTATTTTTCTCCCCGAGCCAAATTATATATGATTTTGAAGGCAAGTGTTACCAAACAGTATGCAATAGTTAACATACTGGAGGAATACCTGTTGATGAATACAGGATGTATCCGTGATAATGATACAAACTTTAAGCGATGATGGAGATCGGCAAATGGATCAATTTGAGATAAGGAACCGAAGTCTGGAACGTTTGAATCCAAAGTTATTATTAATCCAAACGGTGCTCAGAGATGTATTACCCACGTTCATGGAAGACATCTAACTTGCCCTCCGACAGCGTATGTAGTTCCAGTCCCACCTCGCTTTGGACTGAGGGCTCGTAAACACCCGGATCGGGCATTCCCTGAAAAGTGGATAAGAGGGGGGGGTCCTGTTTCGTGGCCCGCTCATTCACCTGATCTCACCCCCTCTTAATTTGTTCTCGTGGGGCCATGTGAAATGCCTTGTATATGAAACACCCTCTATATTGCTGTAATTGTCTGGATATTAAGAATGGAAAACTATAAAGGGATCTAAGTGCTCTATTTTAAAGAATTTAAAGTTCTGCTATTTGAACTTCAGTGCAGTAACTTGAAGTAATATGCACCTGATAGCATTCCTGAATAAGAAGATCCCAAACACGGAGTTTTCCAGTTTAATGAACGCAGACGGACAGACACGCAGACAAAAAAGGGAAAGGAAACATTCAGATGATCATTATTGTGAATGGAACGAGTAATTATCAGGAAATTTGGCCATGGTACTAGTCGAGAGTTAATGCGGCTGCTGTTGTATTGTTACACGCCACAGGCTTACTACTTTGAAACGGAGCGAAATACGGGCAACGGGATATATGCTGGTAAATAATCTACTTGTACATTTGTAGCACAGCTGGATGTGGGCTTATTGATTATGTATTACCATGCATTAGCAATGTAATTACAGAGCTAATACACAACAGCGATGTCATCTGAATAAATATAAAGTCGAATGGAGAGGAAATACGATGGTGCAGTAACGTTAAAACAACGAACTTACTGAAAAGAGTACGAACTGTTAGTAAGACGAGATAGTTCAAGAAATTGTAAAAAGCTCTCGTACACTTCTTCGACAAGTCGCCCGTGTAGACGGAGGAAAACAATCTGGTTCATAGCATGAGGAAATGTATGAGGATGGCAGAATATCTATCAAAGGGCAGGCTCATTAGTAATGGTGAGAAATACGTTATGGATGCTACTGAGTAAATTGAGATACTCGTTCTGTTAGTGGAAGTGATCTCTTTCCAAGTGACACCTCGGTTTAAACAATGTTTTGGGAACCACTCAACGTCAATTTCCAGTGATGGAATTGTACCGGGCGGTACACCTCCACGCCGCTAATTCAAACATTGCGCCAGTTGAAACTCCTCTACTGGAGAAAGCCTGAACTTTAACAACCATATTAATTCTAAGGTTTCTCAGAAGATGTCTCTACGGTAAATTTTGAAGTGTTCTGAACTATGCCTGTTTCGATTTGTATTTGTTTGCTCTGTAGTAAGAAGTATGAACATTCTCTTCTAGATGGCACAACGTAAGAACTACAATTATGCACCCTAGTGCGAAGTGAAGGAACTTTTTTTGAAGAAATTTTGTAGTCATAAGTTTGTTCTTTGTTAAATTTCTTTCAGTCATTGTTTGGGTTGGCAGTATAACCCTTCTCTTTCTGCCAGTTTGAATTTGACCAATGAGTAATTTCTGTAATTAATTTTCCACCAATAAGGTGTTTCTTCTTCATCTGGTGTATTAGCTTTTGCTGTTACCCAATAAAAGTTTGTGGGCGGGTTGTAATCATTCATAAAACGTCTCGAATTTTACACGAGGGTATATAAACTGCTGATTTTTAGGTCTCGGGGCCACTTCAGTAACATCTCTCCTAGTGTGATTATGTAGCAGGGGGCGGGAAGCGCCTCTTTCTTCGGGCAGCAGTTCATCCATAAGGTAATGGCCGTTTAATAACTTAATTTCTCGCTAGCTCAGCAGTTTAACCCTCGGGGCAGGTTCTAAAACTTTTCTCATGTAACCTATCTTTAAAATGTAATAGACACTTGGTAAAACTTCTGATCCTTAACTATAAATTGGGATAGAGAGTGCTAACCCTCTCGAGCTCCCACTCCTATTGTTTTCAGGTGACTTTGTTTTCACAACCGTTTCTTCCTTCCTAATGTAATAAAGTCTTCTTATAAAAGTCACCTCTTTAGTATGGGATTAGCCGTTGTGTATACGGCCTAGTGCCAAATATATAAAAGTGTATTAGGAGTGCAAGTTACGCCTCCAGTCAAGTTGGAATTTTGGGCCATGTAATTAACCTGTTTTTTACTGAATAGGCTTCAGTAGGTTGGGTATCATTACCCCTGCTCTTGTGTGCCCGGAGGGCAGCTTGAAGGTGGAGTTTGGTGTGGCCTTTAAATAGGCTTGAACTTTGAGAGCGGGTTGCTCTTTCTTAAATTTGGTTTCTGTGTGCCTCGAACAGGCTTAGCTGGGTAATTGGGAGCAAGTGCTCCTTGGCATGATTGGGGTTTTCTTCCCCTTTGTTGAACTTTGTACATAGGTAAAGTTGGGCTCATTGCTCAAGGATTGCGTGTCTGGGGGCTCGAAGCCCAAATCCATTAAAAAATTGCAATTGTACATTCTTAACTTGTTGATATCTTACTGAGTACCTGTTACACTTGATATTTCTTGATCTTGAAAAGCAAATATAACCTTTGTTAAATTTTAAATTAACGTTAATTTCGTAGTTGAGACCTATTCCACCCAGCACCTTCTTTTACCTCTGCTGTTCCACAGATACCTCTCGGAACAAGTGGTAGCAGAGCGTGGTTGAATGGGTCTCAATTTAGCCCCCTTTGACGGCTAAACATTGTTTTTAATTCGAACTCTAACAATTTTCTCAGTTGCTGGAATTTGTTTGATTTTTTCTAAAAAAATTCTGTCATCTTGTCCGGCCCTCGCGAAGTTCTCCATCCTTTCTATTTGCGTTAAGAATAATTTATGAACTATCTCTCAGAAACGTTCAATCTGGAGGCACGATTGCGTTGGATGCTAATAAACTTAAAGATTCCCTTGATTTTGCTAATACCACCCCAACGTTGGGAGAGAAAGAAATTGACGATGCTCTCTGCACGATCAATGACAATACTACTGAGTTAGCATCTGTAGTTAGTTTTTTTGAAGTAAGTGATCCATCTCCTAATCAACTCAAAAGAGTACAGGCCAGGTTGTACCACTTTTATAACAGGGTATGTGATCTATTGTCTCTGAAGTTAAATGGCCTTCAGGGTAAGGAAGCTAGTGCCCTTGCTGAAAACTTGTCCAAAATGTCTAGTAAAGTTAGTCAGTTGTTATCTGGATCTGCGACTCCCAAAATCGACCAGCCTATGGTCGTAAATAACGTAAATGTGGAGGATTCCTCTAAAGAGGAATGAAGTAGTACTGAGGCGACTACACAACGAAAATCTGCCCCATTAGGATCAGAGTCCGTTCGTCGCACGTCCATTCCACCCTTTGTGTTAAATAGGGCACCTTCGGAATCTGCTTCTCCGCCACTTAGGCTCCTTTCTACTATGTCACCTAGTTTCAGCAGTTTACCCCATCCATTAGCTATGTTACTCAGAGGGATTTCAAAGTTTTCTGTTAACTCCACAACCGATGTCATTGCTTTCTTAAGGTTTTTAGTTGAATTCCAAGATCATGCCCTTGTTTTTTCTCTGTCTCCGTGTCAAATCCTTCAGATAATTTACCCTTATTCCATTGGTGTCCTCTCAGACAAAATAGTTAGGGCCATTGCGGAACAGTCATCCATAGAAGACTTCCACGCCCATCTGTTAGCTAATTTCATTCCGGCTCGAGTTAGGTCATCTCTAATTCAGAAATACTATTATAGAGTGCAACGATTTGATGAAAACCTGGCAGACTTCATTCAAGACATCAAATTCTATACTAGGGTATTTGCCCTTCACTTCCCTGAAGATCAGATTGTATAGGAAATTGTGGAAGGTATTTCTCCACCGTACATATCATACTTGTGTTTTGCGTCGCGTCCGCAAACGTTTGCCGAGTTAGAGGCTATGGCAGTCTCAGCTGAAGGAGTTAGATATGCTGATACCTTGCGTGTCGCGAAAGAACCCCCTCCATCCTCTAGCAGTTTTCGGCCTCCTCCTCGCCGACCCGTCACCGCCCGTAAATGTTATGCTTGTGGGTCGCCCGATCATCTTCGGAACAAGTGCCCATCAATTAAATCCAGTGGGACGATGAATGGAGCAGGGTCATCTCAAGGCTGTTTTAAATGCGGCGCGTTTTCACATATTGCCAAGAACTGCCCTAATGCTAGTAGCACCCCCTCCTGCTCAACTTCTGGTGCAACTTCCACCAAGGCCAATTTTTTAATTTCGTGTGGCTATTTCTAGCCGAGTGCAGCCCTTGTAAGGCAGACCCTCCGATGAGGGTGGGCGGCATCTGCCATGTGTTAACTGCGTGTTATTGTGGTTGAGGATAGTGTTATGTGTGGTGTGCGAGTTGCAGGGATGTTGGGGACAGCACAAACACCCAGCCCCCGGGCCATTGGAATTAACCAATTAAGGTTAAAATCCCCGACCCGGCCGGGAATCGAACCCGGGACCCTCTGAACCGAAGGCCAGTACGCTGACAATTCAGCCAACGAGTCGGACACCAAGGCCAATAATAATAAGTGACTAATGGCTTCGGCTGAGTCGACTAACTCCTCTGTCCGAGGCTCAGCCCCAAGTAAACATGTCGAAATTTCAGGGAAAACTCAGTTTTCTAATTTATTTTGTGAAGGTCCCAAAGAATGTCTTAGGATTGCGGCGAATACCCCCGCACCTGTTCATTTTCTCAAAATCGAATTGAATA
Source organism: Anabrus simplex (assembly GCF_040414725.1). Lineage (NCBI taxonomy): Eukaryota > Metazoa > Arthropoda > Insecta > Orthoptera > Tettigoniidae > Anabrus > Anabrus simplex. Next base: position 77,754,850 of record NC_090271.1, on the reverse strand, counting down.
ATGAGCCGGTAACTGCTCTCTTAGATTCAGGCAGTGTTTTTCGATTATTTCGGCTGAGTGGTATTCCAAATTAAAATCTATTTGTAAACTTCCTGACCTTTGCTCGTCTTCGGTTCAATATGTTTCGGCTAATTCTTCTCCATTAGAAATTTTAGGTTCCTTAAAGGCCAAAATTCGTATTTCTAAATTTACTTGGAAGGTTAAACTGTTTGTGGCTAAGCACTTGTCTTGCCCCATTATATTGGGAGCGGATTTCATGTATTCTACTGGTCTAGTGTTCGACATTCAGAGCAGGTCATGCACATTCAAATTTGCTTCTAATTGTAAAATCCCTTTGCTAAAGTGTAGTTCTGTATCATGTTCATCTATTTCGCCTACCCAGGATGAGATTTTGTTAGACCTTAGACATCTACCTGAGGAGCAGACTGACTGTATTCGTAAGTTGTGTCAGTCGTTTCCAGATGTGTTTTCTGATAATCTTGGTGTTACTGACCTTATTGAATACAAGATTGAGGTTACGGATTCGATTCCAGTCCGGTTTCCGCCTTATAGGCTGTCTCCTCCTAAAATGAAAGCTTTGAAGGAGATCATCGATCAAATGCTGAAGGATGGTATTATTCGGCCCTCTAAGTCGGCGTATTCTTCGCCTGTTGTTTTAGTCCCGAAACCCCAAGGTGGCTTCAGGCCTGTGATTGATTATAGGGATCTCAATCGGAAGGTGGTGTTACAATCTGTGCCCCTTCCTGATCTTCATTCTTGCTTTTCCTGGTTTCGTAAAGCTATGTTCTTCACCATCTTGGATCTCAACCAGGCGTATAACCAGATACCATTAGCAGAGGAGTCCAAGCACCTGACAACGTTTGCCACGGATCGGAATTTGTATGAATACAACCGCGTGCCGTTTGGTCTCCCCACGGGAGCAGCTGTACTCACTAGACTGCTAGGTAGGGTCTTCTCCGAAATTTGAGTACTTGCCTTGATGATGTCGTCGTATTTTCGGAAACCTTCGAAGAACATTTAGATCATCTGAAAGAAGTTCTCAATCGCCTTCGTAAGGCTGGGTTAAGGGTGAAACTGTCCAAGGTCGCCTTTGCTAAGCCTTCCATGTCATTTCTAGGGCATGTTGTATCGCCCGATGGTGTCTCAGTGGATCATTCTAGAACACAGGCCATCCGTGATTTCAAACCTCCTAAGGACATCAAAGGTATTGCTAGGTTCATTGGTATGGTGAATTTCTTCAGGAACTTTATTCCAAATTTCGCCAATACAGCGGCGCCCTTGAACCTTCTTCGTAGGAAAGGCGTCAAATTTGAGTGGGGACCTTCTCAACAAGCCGCTTTTGAAGATCTCAAATTGGCTCTGTGTAATGCCCCTGTTCTGGCTATGCCTGATTTCTCCAAGAAATTCATCGTCCAAACCGACGCGTCGTCGTCGGCGGTAGCTGCAGTCCTTCTTCAAGAGACTGAACTAGGGAAGCGACCCATCGCCTATGCATCTAGGACTCTATCGGCTCAAGAATCCAAATATTCCATCTATGAGCTCGAAGGTTTGGCAGACTTATTTGCCTTAGAAAAGTTCCGCCTTTATCTGGAACATGTCAAGTTCGACATAACCAAGCCTTAAGCTGGGTCTTAGGTAGGCCGCGTCGTACTGGTTGTATAGCCCGGTGGGCTATCCTAATTTCTGCCTTCCAATTTGATGTTAGGCATATAAGAGGTACTGAAAGTGTTGTGGCAGACGGACTAAGCCGTATGTTTTCGAATGATGTAGAGCCCCTTGAACAGGTTCATAGTTCTTCACCTCCCGAGTCCATACTACCTGAGGTTTATGTCATTCTGACTGATGCTCCCATGTTGTTTAGGGATATTGAAAAATATCAACGTAAAGATCCAGTGCTGGCTCCCATTATGGAAACCCTTTCTTCTGGGGAACATGTCGTCCCTTATGTATTGAGGAATGGTGTTTTATGTTACCCATTGAGGCATGATCAAAAAATGAAAGTTGTAGTTCCAGCTGTTCTTGTACTAATGATCTTCAAGTAATATCATGAGACCCCATTAGGGGGGCATTTAGGCATCTTCAAAACCCGAGAAAAGATTCGTGAAATGTTCATCTGGAAGGGTATGGACGGAGAAATCCGTGAATTGGTAAAATCTTGTAAATCATGTTGGCTTAGTAAACCTACCATGTCCACTAAGCAAGGGCTTTTGTCTTCTCATCAAGCGTCGCGCCCCATGGAACGTCTCTACATCGATTACGTAGGACCCTTTCCCCAGTCAAAGGGGAATGCCAATAAATTCATCCTTGTGTGTGTAGATGGCTTTACTAGATTCTCTTGGTTATTTCCCACTAAGCTAACTACCGCGCAGTCCACTATCACTTGTTTAAATTCCATTTTTGCTTCTTTCGGTCCGTGTCAATATATTGTGTCTGATAATGCTAAAGCTTTCACATCCAATCTCTTTCGTAAATTCTGTTTTGATCTGTCCATATCGCATGTGACTACTTCTGCTTATTATCCTCAACCATCTCTAGCGGAACGGGTCAACCGTAATCTGAGGTCGGCCCTTATCACCTATCATCGCGACGATCATTCTAGGTGGGACACGTCCTTGCATTGGTTAGCTTTTGCTTTGAATTCGGCGGTTCATAAATCCCATAAGTTTACTCCAGCTTCCTTGATGTTCAAGTTTGTTCCCAACACGCCGCTCTTTAACCTTTGGTCTCTTAGTGATATTCTACCTGAGACAATAGATCCTGCTAACATTAAAGATCTTTGGAAGAAGGCTAAAGCCAAACTTAAAGTCTCTCATAAAAAGGTTAGGGAAAGATATGATCGTGGACGGAGACCCACCCATTTGAAGGTAGGCGACCAGGTTATGGTCAAGAATTTTGTTCCCGCGGGCAAGTTTGCCCCCAGATTTCATGGGCCATGTTTTATTCTCGATTTCCTTACACCCGTTACTTTATTATTAAGCAATCCAGCCACCGAGAGGATATTTAGGGTTCACCTGTCGCAGGTGAAACCTGTGTAACTTCCGCGCTAACTTAGCTGGTTGTTATTTTTTTTTACATTTTGAAAGAATTCGGAAGGTTATATTTTTTGGTTTCATTTTAGGCCTTTTGCCCCTTTGAATTAGGTTCCTTGTATATAAATATTCATTGTACAACCTCCCCCGACCAGTTAAACTGCTATCCTGTCCTCGCCACGGCCATTACCATGCTCCCGTCTCCTGCTCAAACACACCAGTGGCTAATTAAAATGCTATAAAAACTTCCACGCCGCTGGCCCCTCAGCCTCACCACAAAGCCTGTACCCTAAAAACATTTCTGTCCAACAAAAATTCTGCCGCCGAGATCTTAATGTTTCAGTGCCCCCGCAGGCGTGCGGCGCCGTACCGCTACTGCAGTGGAGCACGGGCCCGATCTACTCCAGTGAGGTCAACCAGTGTACGGCGAGCCGGAGCCCTCCTCCCGGCCAAGGCTGATGTGCGGCGCTTCTCCTGCAAACTGCCCGCGGCCTGTAAACAATCGCAGCGCGTGTGGCGTGCTTCACCACCACTACCCCTCTCATAGTGCGGGAGAGGTGTATCTCAGGGTACTTGAGGGGTCCGAGCGGCCTCCTTTGGACACAAGCTGCTGCGGCTGGTCTCGCCGTCAAAGTAATTGGCAACTAAAGTACTTATCCAGCTACATGGACATTTCATATCCAAAATCACTACATTCTTGGATTCAACTACAACATCTGGTGAACTTAGAAAATGTTTTTCCTCTCAAGAATTAAAAGATTTTTTTTCTGAATTCAACTACTACAAGCATAAAGACATTTCATCAAAAGCTACTACAAAGAATTTTGAAACTGGATCAAATCAATTTAAGAAAATTTTGGATACGGAAAAATTTAAGTCCTTTTTGTGAATCCTTCTGCAATTAATTTCTATATCAACATCATAACTTGGACCTTGTTTAAAAACAAAATTTTGTTTTCTTCTGTGTCACCCCTTGGAAGGACTTTTTTGGGGGGGAGGTCTGTACCGGGCGGTACACCTCCACGCCGCTAATTTAAACATTGCGCCAGTTGAAACTCCTCTACTGGAGAAAGCCTGAACTTTAACAACCATATTAATTCTAAGGTTTCTCAGAAGATGTCTCTACGGTAAATTTTGAAGTGTTCTGAACTATGCCTGTTTCGATTTGTATTTGTTAGCTCTGTAGTAAGAATTGTGAACATATTCTTCTAGATGGCACAACGTAAGAACTACAATTGTGCACCCTAGTGCGAAGTGAAGGAACTTTTTTTGAAGAAATTTTGTAGTCATAAGTTTGTTCTTTGTTAAATTTCTTTCAGTCATTGTTTGGGTTGGCAGTATAACCCTTCTCTTTCCGCCAGTTTGAATTTGACCAATGAGTAATTTCTGTAATTAATTTTCCACCAATAAAGTGTTTCTTCTTTATCTGGTGTATTAGCTTTTGCTGTTACCCAATAAAAGTTTGTGGGCGGGTTGTAAACATTCATGAAACGTCTCGAATTTTCCACGAGGGTATATAAACTGCTGATTTTTAGGTCTCGGGGCCATTTCAGTAACATCTTTCCTAGTGTGATTATGTAGCAGGGGGCGGGAAGCGCCTCTTTCTTCGGGCAGCAGTTCATCCATAAGGTAATGGCCGTTTAATAACTTCATTTCTCGCTAGCTCAGCAGTTTAACCCTCGGGGCAGGTTCGAAAACTTTTCTCATGTAACCTATCTTTAAAATGTAATAGACACCTGGTAAAACTTCTGATCTTTAACTATAAATTGGGATAGAGTGTGCTAACCCTCTCGAGCTCCCACTCCTATTGTTTTGAGGTGACTTTGTTTTCACAACCGTTTCTTCCTTCCTAATGTAATAAAGTCTTCTTATACAAGTCACCTCTTTAGTATGGGATTAGCCGTTGTGTATACGGCCTAGTGCCAAATAGGTAAAAGTGTATTAGGAGTGCAAGTTACGCCTCCAGTCAAGTTGGAATTTTGGGCCATGTAATTAACCTGTTTTTTTTTTACTGAATAGGCCTCAGTAGGTTGGGTATCCTTACCCCTGCTCTTGCGTACCCGGAGGGCAGCTTGAAGGTGGAGTTTGGTGTGGCCTTTGAATAGGCTTGAACTTTGAGAGCGGGTTGCTCTTTCTTAAATTTGGTTTCTGTGTGCCTCGAGCAGGCTTAGCTGGGTAATTGGGAGCAAGTGCTCCTTGGCATGATTGGGGTTTTCTGCCCCTTTGTTGAACTTTGTACATAGGTAAAGCTGGGCTCATTGCTCAAGGATTGCGTGTCTGGGGGCTCGAAGCCCAAATCCATTAACAAATTGCAATTGTACATTCTTAACTTGTTGATATGCTACTGAGTACCTGTTATACTTGATATTTCTTGATCTTGAAAAGAAAATATAACCTTTGTTAAATTTTAAATTAACTTTAATTTCGTAGTTGAGACCTATTCCACCCAGCACCTTCTTTTACCTCTGCTGTTCCACAGATATCTCTCGGAACAGGAATAATCGGATGGACACGAACTCTGTAACTCAAGAAGTTGGAGGAAGTGGCCACTAATCCCCCTACCCGAATTCCGCAACTTGCCATTCAGGTAGAAAATCAGGTGCGCCCGCCTAGCTTGAACCTGACGGAAGAGAAGAGCATAGTAGTGGTGAACCTAACGCAGAGAAAGTAAGGCACTGAAAAGTCCTATTAGACGTGTAGGATAGTGATACTGAAGATGGAGAACAATGTAAAAGTAGACTAATGTATAGTGAAAGGGGTTAGAAACTCCTGCTTTATACATTCAGGGATCAAAGAAAAGTGAAATCTTCTGGTCATCACGGTTGGAGAGGCTCGAAGAAGAAGTGTAATGATAAAGTTTGAATACTGGGGAGTGATCATGTATTGTCAGGGTGCGTGGGAAATCACACTAATAATCCATCTTCAGATGAGTACAAACAGACACTTACATTCGGCTAAATAGTGTCAGCTCTGGTTCCGTACCAAAATCTGATAAGAAAATCTAAGAAGGACATCAAGAAGAAAATTGTGCAATGAAAAAATGGTGAAATGGACAGATTTAACTTTTTGAAATGTGTTTCGTGTGAAGTTTAAATGTTACCGTTTGCTTAAAATATCTTGTAAATAAAAGTAAGCTCGTTATTATGGCTTACTGATGTGTTGCGGTGAGTTGCCAAGAGAAAATCACAGGTCTGCTGCTAGTTGCGGAGTTCGTGTACTGCCGGTAAGGGCAATTTTGGGCAAGTTGCGGATTAATCTGGCCCAATATCCAAATACAATGACGATCACTCCATGACTTTCGGCGATATAAGAATGAACCAGAAAGGTGTACTAGAGCATTCAAATTCCAGAGAGCTTCAGGGATTTCTCCTTGTCGGAAGCGTTTGAAAAGGGCTGGGCATCCTATATAAGACAGACCGGACTGGACTGCAGAACTTCCCTAGGGTCCATGTGTGGGTTGCAAAAAGGTGTATCGCGTAATTGTTATCTTTTTCTTTGCTAGTGGCTTTACGTCGCACCGACACGACGGTAGGATAGGCCTAGGAGTTAGAAGGAAGCGGCCGTGGCCTTAATTAAGGTACAGCCGCAGCATTTTCCTTTTGTGAAAATGGAAAACCACGGAAAACCATCTTTAGGGCTGCCGACAGTGGGATTCAAACCCACTATCTCCCGGATGAAAACTCACAGCCAAGAGCCCCTAACAGCGCGGCCAACTCGCCCGGTGCGTAATTGTTTAGCTTGTAAGTTTTGAACTGAACATTGAGAAAAGAGCTAGCTAATAGTTACGAGGACCATTCAAAAAGAAATGAGCTGGGAGGCTATAAAATAAAAATCACTGAAAGTACCGTAATTCAATTGACTGCGGAAGAAGGTCTGGTCCCCATAAGAGTGCTGAAGTCCTAAACTCGCCACTGGGTGGACATAGGTTCACACCACGTGACGACAGATCAAGCACGTGCACGCGTTGATCGTTCCCTGCACCCAGTCCTGCTGAAAACAGTGAAATGGAAGCTTGAAAAGGAAAACAAAGGGGTGTAGAGCGTTTCGTGCCAGCAGAAGGAGTGAGGGGGAACGAGTATTAATCGAAAAATGGCACAAATGTACGGAGCGCACCGCACATCCGCTGCAAGGGTCAAGCCATGGCACAAGCAATTCAGAAAGAGGCGCATGTCGTTGGCTGATGATATGATACACGGTCTGGAACGCCACACCGCATTACCGACGCCTACCGATGCCATTGTCCGGCAGGTATATACCCTCATTATGCAACACGGGTGAGTTACGGTAGCAGCCATCGCCGCAGAGTTCGGAGCGTCGGAAGTGTTCACGCCATCATTAAGGACAGACTGAAATTTCTCTAAAAGTGCTCCCACTGGGTGTTTCACAGTATTCAACCAGCACAGGAAGCATGTCGAGTGGACGGGTTATCACCTCTCAGAAAATCCAATGTGATGTAAAGGAGGCTCTGGAAGGTAAACAATTTACCTCGGATACCGACATCAAGTACTACGTACGGAACTTGTTCACAGAGCAGCCCCGGGAATTTGACGAGACGGCCATTCACTGCCTTGGGACAAGTGCCTCAACAGTGCTGGGCAATACTTTTGAAATGACGGTAAAGGCTTTCATTTTATAGTCTCTGGCTCGTTTCTTTATGAATTGACCTTATAATACGTTCTGGAGTAAACGCTACCAGTCATGTATTTATTTAAATGCTACCTGCTCCCACGTTACAGTATTTTTGTTCTACAGGAATGGTTATATGAAGAACTCTCCTGCTACTCCCCGCCAATATTCAAACAGAGGCTGTTTAATTCGGTGTGGGAACTCCCCTTGATCGCGCCTAATGCAGAGTCCACGAACGGTTTGGAGACAGATGGTGCATTCAAGTATAGGAATCGGTAGACCTAACCTTTCTGTTACGATCAATATACCTACATGAGACGTGGAAAAATCAGACTTTGCTAGTCCTCCTCACTTTTGCTTCTAAAAACTCTTCAGTAATATTAGCATTGTTAACGACAGGTCACAGGGAATAAATGAAAATCTGAAATAGTATACACTTCCGTTATTGTTCACGTAGATCGTACATTTTATTTTCCACATCTTTTGCTATGTAGCGTTAGTCGATAGGGCCATTATTAATAGAGTCATCTGATAAATGCGATTTTAGACCCTAACCTAGACTTTTTGACCCAGCGAGAATTTTTTTAATGATAATCTTATCGTTTTTACGCCCTACTAACTACTTTTGCCGGTTTTCGGAGCCGCCGAGGTGCCAGAACTTAGTCCCGCAGGAATACTTTTACATGCCAATAAATCTACCTACACGAGGCTGACGTATTTGAGCAGCTTCAAGTACCACCGAACTGAGCCAGGATGGAACCTGCCAAGTTGGGGACGAAAGGCCAGCGCCTCAACCATCTGAGCCTCTCAGGCCGGCCGAGGAGTAAGGTTACTTATAGCCTAGATAGTAGTGCCTTTCTCCGTGATGTTTAACTATTTTCGCTAAACATGTTTCGTGTTGTGTTTAAAAATATTAAAAAATCGTATCCTTCCTATTCTCGGCATGTTCGACATGCAACACCCTTATATCCATTTCCTTGAAACTTTGCAGGTATATGCGTGGGAATATTAATGAATAACTCCATACATTGCAGGTGTATCACATGAGAAACTGCTAGTGATTAATTACTTTTGCTTTACTATTCACTGAACTAAAAAATGCGTGTCATGCGTCAAACATCCATTGAACACTTCAGCTACTTGCGCTAGTTTTTGGCATAGAATTCCATCTTATCACTGCTTTTGCATTTCTATTGAAGTATTCATAGTCCAAATACTAGCGTACCGCACATTAACCGCATCTGAACATTGACCGATGTCACTTCAATAATTCGAGCCGATGTGTTAATGAACATTGCTGGCTTTGCGTTGCCTCCTTTCACAGGCAGAATTAATTAATTTGATGGCTTTCATTGGCGTGACACAAGCTGTTTGTGTAATACGTCAGATGGCATTACCACAGGTCTACGTAATTCACAATTTACAACTTTGTGTGTGCTATACAATGAAGTTTAGCATTAGGAAATTCTTTGGAAATTTAGTATTGAATTTGATAAATTGATCCAGACTGTCAAGGCACACGATACATATGAATCATGAGCTGTTGACTAAGAGTTCTTTACATTTTTCTTTCTTGCTATTTTCTTAATATCGCACTAACACATGGGAAATATTCGGTGACGCAAGGATCAGAAAGGACTAGGATTGTGAAGGTATCAACTGCGGCCTTAATTAAGGTACAGGGCTGAGTGGCTCAGACGGTAGAGCGCTTGACTTTTTTTTAAATTTATTTCAAAAGAGGCACCTGAGCCAAGGCTCATAATGGTGCAGTACAAATAATTACATTTGGCAACAAAGATGAGATTTGAGAACATCAGCTTCTAGGACAAAAATATAATATACTGTACAATGAATAATTATAATATTAATTACATTTGGCAACAAAGATGAGATTTTAGAACATCAGCTTCTAGGACAAAAGTATAATATACTGTACAATGAAGAATAATAAAAATAATATTAAGGTATCCTAGTGATAGAGACCAAATATGAACAGCAGTGATATAGTATACTAATTCAGTACTCTATAGGCTTGGCATTTTTACTTTTAGAAAATTAACAAGCTTGATTTTAAAGATGGGTAAGTTAGCGGCTTCTCGAATATGCTCAGGAAGGCTATTGAAAAACTTTACAGAAAAATGCCATAAAGAATTAGTGCCATACTTAGTAGACTTCGATGATTTACAGTGAATTTTAGTAGATCCTCTTGTACTGTATGAATGTATGTCAGAATTCAAGTTGCAAAGTGTGTTCGAATGAGTTTGTCCATTTTTCAATTTATACAACATAATAGCTGAAGCTTTTTTACGAAGACCATCTAGTGACAGCACATTACAATACTGGTAGACCTGTATGGTTGGTGTTAAGGTGGGTAAGTTAAAGAGTATTTTCAGTGCTCTTTTCTGTAAGATACTGATCTTTTCAAATTGTTCTTTACTGCAACATGCCCAGATATGAATAATATAATTCAGGTGGCTTTCAATTAGTTCATGATAAATACTCCTCAACAGTCCACGAGAAACTTTGTATTTTAATCGGCTGAGTACACCAATAGCAGGAGTTATTCTATCACACAGCATTGTGATGTGATTCTCCCAAGTTAGCGACTCATCTATGCTAAGTCCTAGAAATTTGGTTGATTGAACACGAGGTACCACTTGATCATAGAAACTCAAGTTGATGTCCAGAGGAAATGTACATAATGGTTTGTGAAATATGATATAGTTAGTTTTATTATGATTAATTCTTAGTCGGTTGGTAGTAAGCCAGGTCTGAATTAAAGATATGTCATGTTGCATCTTTTCTTCAAGATTATATGTACAATTCCCTGTGTAGAAAATATTTGTGTCATCAGCAAATAATGACAACTTGCCGAACAGCGGCAAGTTACCAATATCATTGACAAATACAAGAAATAATATTGGTGCTAGAACAGAACCTTGAGGCACACCAGTTGTTATAGTCTGTAACGTGCTTTCTGCTCCCATACAACTAACGAACTGTACCCTGTCTCTGAGATAATCTGTAAACCAGTTAAGTGCTAAACCTCTAACCCCTGCTGCTTCTAACTTCAGTAATAAAATGTTATGGTCAACTGTGTCAAATGCTTTCTGAAGATCTATAAAAAGGCCTGATGCTACCATACATGAGTCTAAGGACTCCTGTAACTTAATAATAATGTCTTCCACAGCACTTCCAGCACCACTTGGCAGGTTCGATCCTGGCTCAGTCCGGTGATATTAGAAGGTGCTTAAATATGTCAGCCCCGTGTCAGTAGATTTACTGGCACGTAAAAGAGCTCCTCCGGGACAAAATTCCGGCACCTCGGCATGTCCGAAAACCGAAAAAGTAGTTAGTGAGGCGTAACGACAATAACATTGTTATTATTACTTAATGGGGAACATTAGGTTTTCATATTCAGGGCTGCCAATGGTGGAAATCAAACGCACCACATCCCGAATTCAGTATCACAGTTACACGACCCTAACCGCACTCGGTTTCTTTACACTATTCTGACTGCTATATATTCGCTCAAGGTTTTGAGCAGGGATCATTTTCGAACGTAGAAAGATACTCATGATATAATTATTGTATTTTGCGTCCCCACTAACTACTTTTACGGTTTTCAGAGAGGCTGCGATTTCGCAAGAGTTCCTTTTACGTGCAAGTAAATCTACAGACACGAGGCTAACGTATTTCAGCACCTTCAAATACCATCTAACTGAGTCAGGATCGAACCTGCAAAGTCAGAAGACCAGCGCCTCAACAGTTCGAGCCCAGCGAAAAAGATACTGTCGAGTAATTTGCATTCAAAGGAGATCCTGCATTAACATTAATTTCTAGTTCAAAATTATAATTATCGAAATTAGATGTCCCACTTCATTGTTGCTCAATACCCTTTACTTATTTTGTACATTATCTCGCCTCTGTGGCTTAGGTGGTAGCGCGCCGGCCTCTTACCGTTGGGTTCCATGGTTCCAATCCCGGTCACTCACTGTTAGATTTATGCTGGACAAAGCGGAGGAGGGGCAGACTTTCTCCGGGCACTTCGGTTTTCCCCCTCATTTTTCGTTCCGACAATACTCTCCAATATTTCACTCCATTTTGTCAGTCTTTAATCACTGCTCCAGAGGAGTGCGACAGGCTTCGGTGGCCGGCACATTTTCTATCCTTCCCGCTAGATGGGGCTTCATTCATTCCATTCCTGAACCAGTCGTATGACTGTAAAAAGGCTGTGGATTTTTTAAGTACATTATCTATACCCATAATATTGAAAGAAGCATTCTGACAGGTAGGGATGTAGGGAGGAGCATTGCATGGTGTTGTCACATCCTTGCATTTCTTTCTCCTTCCATTCGCTTCCAACTCTCTCGTTCGCTCGTTCGTTCGTTCGTTCGTTCAGACCGCTCTGTTCTGTTGTACTAAGTCAGATCCGGTCAGCAGGCTTATCTCCATGGCAACCGTTTGGGGACCCGCCCTCGTTTCCATGGCAACAATACCCCTACTCCCTTATTCCCACACAGGGAGGTAGTAAACGGACCTCCCATAAGAAATGTCAGAATGCTTCTTTAAGTATTACAACCTTAGTGATTATGGGTAGAATTTATTTTGCTTGGATTTCTGATTTGATGTTGCGTCTGCCTGGTGTAGGGATTTAGTTGACGCACGAGGATGACCTGGTCATTTGGGTGTGTTATGATGATAATAAGGTAGGGAGAAGGTGAAGACTGGTGTCGACACTAGCCTACTCCCGTTGAATTACACCATAGGCTAAACGTCCACATCTGATGGACGAATCACAATCAACAGCTATCAACACTCCATATAAATATTTGGGAGAAATTTTAAATTGAAGCCATTCTTTTGGCACGCATTCTAGTGATTTGAAATTGTATACCACCACCTCACCTACCCTGCCGGTCAAGAATATGATGATGATTCCTTTTTACCACCTATAGAACTTGAACCGGCTAACCACTACGTCAGACGCCTTAATGATCATGGCTTAACTGAATTACAACACTGTGAAAACTTTTAGCACCACACATGTGACTGAGACGACTTCGCAGACCATTTAAAAAAGGCTGCGCCTGAAAAAAAAATTCAATTACATTGTGCTCCAAGTGTTTGAGTAAATAGCCTACTTGCACTAAAAACTTTTCTTGTTTTGTTTTAAGTCCATTTCTGAGCCAATATTTTACTACAGTTCCTCCTTAAAAGAGTGAAATCACTCCCCAAACGTTGCTGCATAATTTTAGACTTACAGTGACATTTCAGAAGAGAGAGAGGTTTAGCCAACAAACTCGATTGCATGGCTTGTACTAATTATTTTTAGAAAGACTTCCAATGTCACCCCATTGGAAATGATGTGATAAAACCGGGATGAACCGCCTAAAATCAGTTTTAAAATATATAGAATAATTGCTGAACACAACCAAATGAAACATTGGTGAAAATACAAAGGGCACTAGGAAAGGTTTGCAATGTGAATGAACGCTTTAGACTTTTTCATAATAATCTTCACCACACTCAATACACTTCTCCATACGTCGAAACCAGTCACCGAACCAAGTCTGCCACTTTTCTTTGGTTACCTACATTTTCACACTCTTGATCCCATGCTGCCAGAAGCTCCTCATCGGATGCAAAACGCCGCCCTTTCAGCTTCATCTTCACTTCTGGGAAGAGTGCGAAGTCACATGGGGGGAAGATCAGGACTGTATGGAGGGTGATCAGGCACAGTCAACGCTAATCTGGCAAGAAAATCCATTGTTACATTGGCACGATATGCTGGAGCATTGTCGTAGTGCAAGAGCTAAGTGTTGAGCCGTGACCTTGGACGGAGCTGCTTGAGAGCCTGAATGACCTGACGCAGACAAGTCTCACTGTACCACTTCGCAGTAACTGTCCTTTGTGTTTCTAGCACAACCCGAGTCAGGATGCCCCGTTTAGTGAAAAATACTGCGATCATCGTTTTCTTCACTGACCTTGACTTTCGCACAGTCACAGGAGTACCCTTGTCTTCAAACAGCCACACCTTGTTCTGGGATTTTGTTGGGACATCGTAATAATAAAGCCAAGTTTCGTCACCTGTAACGATGCTATTGACGTTACGCGTAGTCCATTTTCAAACTGTTTTAGCATTTTTCGGCACCATTTCACTCGATGTGCCCTTTGTTCCTCTGAAACTGAACGGGGCACCCAAAGGGAATAAACCTTTCTAACACGTAGATGGTCGTGTAGAATTAAATGAATAGCAGTTATATGGAGGGTCTTTTCTACCTACCGATATGTCCACCGCCTCTCTTGCTGCAACAGTTTCCTCACAGCTTCAATGTTTTCCTCAGTCACTGATTCAGACGGCCGCCCAGAACGGGGATCGTCTTCAACCCCAAACTTTCCCCTCTGGAACTCTTTGTACCAGAGGAAAATTGTTGTCCGATATGGACAGTCTTCCCCAGCACAGAAGTCATTTTCTCCAGACACTGGTCAACAGTTAATCCATGAGCAAAATTGTAGCGGATAATTGCGCGATATTCACCTTTGGACCACAATGGCATCTTAACTTGCTTTCAGTCCCACTGCTTGGTAACAACTGGTGTGAAGGTCGCGCCTTGCTGCCTTCTAGACCAGTATTCACCCCTCTTTTAATCCCTTACCATAACAGGGGTGTCCAGCCAACCCTTTTTGCGAGTTGCTAAACTCTCCTAGTGCCCTTTGTATATACAGTAACTTAGGTTGGGTTTTCCTTTTAAACATAATGTACTTCTTCTTCTACCGCTTTTCCCACGCATGTGGGGTCTCAGATGTGAACATGTGGGTTTTGCCCTGTTTTATGGCAGGATATCCTTCTTGACGCCAACACAATATGGAGGGATTGAATTCCTATTCCATGTTTCTGTGGTGGTTGTTACTATGGTGTATTGTCTGAATATGAAGAGGAGAGTGTTGAGAAAAACACAAACTCCCAATCTCCATCCACAAGAATCAATCAGACTCGATTATTATCCCAGACACGGCCAGGAATCAAATCCGGGACCCTCTGAACCAAAGGCCTCAATCCTGACCATTAAGCCAAGGAGTCGGATAAACGAAATTAATGTGTTTTCACATTTTCTGGGGAAGCGTCTTTTACATGTTGACCTGAAAACGGGCTGTCATTTGAAGAACTCGATTCATTCTGAAGGACGTGGGTTCGATTCATAGCAGGAAGTCGAAAGAAACGAGATTTCGACTTCCGGAGTTGCACGTGGCTCTGAGTTTCATTCAGCCTACATTAAAAATGGGTACTAGGTTCATTTCTAGGAGGAAAGAAAACCAGGCATAGAGATAACCACTCCATAGCACTTAGTGTCGAGGTTTACGGATGGTAAAAGCCTGTTCTTTTCCTTCTTTCAAGAGCCTTCATGTTCTTCCAGATATTTTCCTTTGCCTATCTAGCTTCATCTAACGACTTTTTGCTAAATATGTACTTTCTTTTGAGTGATTTCTAAACTGAGCGAATTATAATAGTTACTGCTTGGTTGTGCAAAGTATCTGTTTGGGTTACTTGTCACCAAGATAATTTAACAGCGTGAAAAATTATCTATGTTATTATTATTATTATTATTTTATTGCTGTTATTCTTATTTAACGACATCCAAATATTTATATAAATCAGTTTAATTTTCTTCTACCACTTTTCCCCATGCCATGGTAGTTTCGCGGGTGCGATGTACGTCGAACGGGTGGACTTGGTATTGTTTTACGGCCAGATGCCTTTCCTGACGCCAACCCTGAGTAGAATAATACATTCAATATTACCTGTTTCAGTGGTGGTTGGTAGCGCAGTGCGAGGTGCGTGTATCAAGAGTGTATGAGAGAGTTGTGACAAGCGCCGAATCCCCGAATCAGGGGAATTAACCAAATATGATTAAAATCACTGACTGGTTCTGGAATCGAACCAGTGACCCTCTCAACCGAAGGCCTCGATGTTGACTATTCCACCGTGGAACTGGACAAACATCAATCTGAAAATGTATGAAATGTGAAAATGAAAGATCAGTCAAACTCTAGTTCTCAGAGAATTATATTATTTGTACTTCCAAATTTTTGTGTGTCTATGAACGTCACTATTAAAAACTTGGTGGTAGTAGCAAGGAAATGACAGGTATTTAAGCCTATTCCTCCCGGGAGTCCGTGGGAAAACTCAGCAGAACAAGCAGAGTTATCGTAGCCACCTGAGTGTTCATTAAGGAGTTAGCCAGGAAGGACCATTGTATGTACACGGATATTGAATCAAACCTAATTAACGACTTTTAATAACGCTGTACACTTCTCAGTTTGAAAGCAGATATTTGTAATATCCGAGAACTAGTAATGATATCTCCCCTTTATGCTCGGATCGGAACAAGGCTCATAATGAGCGACTGAATCATACCATAGCTGCCGCAGATAAGGTATCGATTTCAGCCTCTAAAATGATTCGAGCACTATTACTCGTACATAGACAAGTCTATGTTTCCACATTTATCACTCCAAAACGTAGATTCGAAGCTAAGTGAAAGGAATGTTCTATCAAGAATAGCGTGATCCTGTCAGATCTGATCGAAGCAGTTGCGTGAGAGTTTTTGTGTAACTAAATTAGAGAAGAATTACAAAAACAAGTTGTGTGCATAAAAAACAAATGGCCTTGTTTTAAAGAACATAAAGTAGGGGAAAAAAAGATAGAAAAGAGGAAAACAAAGTTCCTTGTGCACGTACTGGAACATGACTCTCTTTACAATTTATTTTACGTCGCACCGTCTTATGGCGACGAAGGGATAGGAAAGGCCTAGGATTTGGAAGGAAGCGGCCGTGGCCTTAATTAAGGTACAGTCCCAGCATTTGCCTGGTGTGAAAATGGGAAAACACGGAAAACCATTTTCAGGGCTGCCGAGAGAGGGGACACAAGGTCAGAGCTGCGCGTCCCTAACCGCACGGCCAACTCGCTCGGTACATGACTCTTTTCTCCAAATCATCATTGAAGTTAAAGACCCAGCGGACGACCAACGATGTCATACGTCAGGAACTCCGTCGATGAACTAACATGCGGTTCATATAGCAACATGAAGAGGCTAGCGGAAGATCGTCAGATGTGGCTATAGCGATAAGGCATTGCCCGGTACCCCGACCTCAATCCGAGTGATTCGGTTACCAGAAGTCGCAAGTCTACCGCGATCGTCCTACCTCATTACGGATGCTAAAAGACAACATCCGACGGCAATTTCTCACCATACTTACGGATATGCTGCACAGTGCTGTTCACATTGTCCCTCGACTACAGGTACTGTTGATGAATGTCACACATATTGAGCATGAGTTATGAAGTACATCCTCTTTGCTAAACCTCGAATATTAAGTTAATTATCGCTTGTGTATCGTATGAAGCGTCATTTGTTGGTCATTTTGTGTACTTTTTCGTGTCAATGAAACCCCATGTCATGCTAGTCATGTGCGTCAAAGATTACCGTTCTACAGTACTTCCAATATGCCGTGAGTGTTGCCTCGTCAAATGTGAATGGACCTTTGGGTCAACCTGTCTATGCACACATCAATAGATTCACGGTTAGAGCGCAGAAAACGATGTTAGGTTAGTTGTACGTCTACCGCCATGCAGAAAGTATGATATACCGAGCCTCGCCTACAGTATCGTTGACAGCTTGTTGTGGACAACA